>NW_026590062.1:25792870-25973357 GCF_907164565.1 Psammomys obesus | reverse complement strand
AAAGAAAGAAAGAAAGAAAGAAAGAAAGAAAGAAAGAAAGAAAGAAAGAAAGAGAGAGGAAGGAAGGAAGGACAGAAGGAAGGAAGGAAGGAAGGAAGGAAGGAAGGAAGGAAGGAAGGAAGGAAGGAAGCAAGCTTAGGCTATCCTGGACTCACTGTAGACCAGGCTGGCCTCAAATGCACAGAGATCCACCTGCCTCTGCCTCCCAGAGTGTTGGGATTACAGGTGTGTGCCACCATGCCTGGCCAAAAAAAATTTTTTTTAAATAAGCAATTTTATATGTTTATTTCCAACACAAGACCGAAAGGTTTGGGATATTTCATTGGTTCTCCAAGGTCACTTTCATAGATCTTTGGTACCTGTAAAGAAATTCAAGTGTATATAATCTTTAACCTAAGAAAGTGCCAACATTTTCTTAATGTTAAAATATCATGTCTTATCAGAAGAAGAAGAAAACAGGAAACAACCTAGGAACCTGCTGCAGAGGGCCTCTGAAAGCCAGAAGAAGAAAACAGGAAACAACCTAGGAACCTGCCACAGAGGGCCTCTGAAAGCCTCTGCCCTGCAGACTATCAAAGCAGATGCTGAGCCTGATGGCCAACTGTCGGGCAGAGTGAATGGAATTTTATGTAAGAAGTGGGAAATAGTAAGAGCTGGAGAGGACAGGGTCTCCACAAGGAGAGCAACAGAACAAGAAAATTTGGACACAGGGAACTTCCCAGAGACTCATACTCCAACCAAGGACTATTCATGGAGATAACCTAGAACCCCTGCACAGATGTAGCCCATGGCAGTTCAGTGTCCAAGTGGGTAACATAGTAATGGGAAGAGGGACTGCCTCTGACATAATCTGATTGGCCTGCTCTTTGATCACCTCCCTCTGAGGGGGAAGCAGCCTTACCAGGCCACGGTAGAGGACAATGCAGGCACTTTTGATGAGAACTGATAGACTAAGACCAGAAAGGAGAGGAGAACCTCCCCTATCAGTGGACTTGGGGAGTGCCATGCATACAGAAAGGGGAGGGAAGGTGGGATCAGGAGGGGAGGAGGGAGGAGCTTATGGGGGGATACAAAATGAATAAAGTGTAATTAATAAAAAATTAAAAAAATATGTCATGTCTTATTCAATTACTGTTGTCTTTGGTTTTGGAGATGGTCTAACTAAAGAGCCCAGGGTGGACACAGACTAGATCCGTTTGTGTCTGCTTCTCCAGTGCTGGAATGGATGTGCTACCATACCCAGTTTTCTGATAGTATCAATATGACACCTCTTTAGCTGCTGTTGGTATAATATTCTTGTGGAATGTACCCTTGTCATTTGAATGCTTATTTCTCTACCCCTCTATCTGGTTTCAATCCAGACATTGCATTGTGATGCTTAGAAAAGCATCACCTGTCTCAAGTTTGTGTAAATATGCCACCATTTGTTCTCACCATTTGTCCATTTATTGTCAATTAAACATCCAGTCAGTGCTGTGGAATGGAGAAAATAGCGTGGGACATCCTGGTCTGAAGGGGAGGAGAAGGAAGCCAGCGGGAGTGGTAGGAGAGCAGAGATTGGCAAGAAGGTCTTGGAACCTGAGGAGAGATGAACCGGACCTAAGATATGACTGAAAGCAAGTACAATGGGTGAAATCTGAATGGTAGGAAACTATACAAGCTTGGAGGTTTAGGATGGAGTAACTATTGCCCAGCATTGTGCTCTAGGTTAATTAAATAAATGCTAGCCTCTTTGTGGTGATTTGGGTATACAACTGGTTTAGGAATAACCGCAGATTAACTAAAAAGATAAATCAATAATAAATATTAATAAACCACAACAAGCTGCCCCTCAAAAAATGGCATTGTTTTCCAGTAAAAAAGAAAATTGAGGAGGGACACTATAGTCACAGTGTCCCAAACAAGCCCCAGAGCAGAAGTTCCTTTAGTATTTCCACCCTGTGGACACTGTAGAAATATGTGTGCCCAGTAGAAATATGGATGGGATGTTATCCAATTAACACTGTGAGTTCAAGGCCAGCCTGGTCTACAAAGAGCATCTAGGACAGCCAAGGCTACAAAGAGAAACCCTGTCTTAAAGGGGGGGGGGGGAGAACTGGAGGCAGTGGGATAGTTACATTTCAGACCACTAAATGAAATGTCCCCAAACGGTTCGGTTCATTTTTTTGTGGGGTGGGGGGTGGTGAGGGCAGGTTCCAGACAGGGTTTCTTTGTGTAGCCTTGGCTGTCCCGGACTTGATTTGTAGACCAGGTTGGCCTTGAACTAACAGCAATCTACCTGCCTCTGTCTCCCCAAGTGCTGGGACTAAAGGTGTGCACCACCATGCCCTGCTCATTCCTAGTAATTAAGTTTGTTATATGAATTCCATTAAAAAACAAAACAAAACTCAGCCAGTCACCATGACATGCACCTGTAATCCCAGCACGGGGAGGCAGAGGCAGGCTGAGAGTTCAAGGCCAGCCTGGTCTCCAAATGAGTCAGGAGACTCAGGACAGCCAAGGCTGCACAGAGAAACCCTGTCTTGGGGAATAATGAGGACGTCTTTGTAAGTCTAATATTTTTGGCTGCTAATGACAAAATTGTATTTATTTCTTGCTAGGGAGATTTCAGTTTGTATCTCTCCATCCTGAAAGATGGCAGAGTGGCGAAGAAGGTGAGTTACTAAGAGACAAGAGATTCTGCCTTTGGGTGTGAAATCCCCCAGGGTCTCAGAGTTCAGAGTATTGAAAAGTTTTCCTTTCAACAGTGAGATGAGGATACCGCAAGCACAGGGCAACTGACAGGGAACTTGCCTCTGGTGTGGTGGGCACCCGTATGTGGAACAGGCGTTTTGCCACCAGAGAAGGACAGGTGATGGGTGATGCAAGCATGCACACCACAGCAAACCCAGGGCAAGGCACTCCTTTTACAATTCTTTTTTTTTTATTACACTTTATTCATTTTGTATCCCCCCCATAAGCCCCTCCCTCCTCCCCTCCCGATCCCACCCTCCCTCCCCTTTCTGCATGCATGCCCCTCCCCAAATCCACTGATAGGGGAGGTTCTCCTCTCCTTTCTGATCTTAGTCTATCAGTTCTCATCAAAAGTGGCTGCATTGTCCTCTACCGTGGCCTGGTAAGGCTGCTTCCCCCTCAGGGGGAGGTGATCAATGAGCAGGCCAATCAGATTACAATTCTTTAAGGAATAGGACAAAGTAGTCTGGCATTTGGGATAAACACAGCTTTACTTTTTCCGGAAGGCTTTATATTAAAAACCAAGAATATTGCACTTAAACATGAAGAGCATACCACCTGGAGAGCCCTTGGAAGCAGAAACATGGCCATTATTTCATATCAAAGAAACATTATTTCTGACACAAGAGAGGGTACAATTACCTCATTTCATAAATGGGGGAAGAGAGGCCCAAGAAATTGAAGTTACCTAAAGCAGAGCAGCACAGTTCTTCTCTTTACACCAGAAGCCATCAACCAAACGCCATCTGTGCTCATTACTGTGCGCTAAACAAGATTCTGTTAAGTTAGTCCTATTCTGGTGCCTGGGATCAAACCCAGGGCCTTTTTCATTCTAAGCGAAGCCCTTTCCCCCTGGGCTGTGACCCAGCCCACATCCAACACTTTCTCACCAAAGTATGAATGTCGAAGGATTAAAGGCAAATGAAAGTTTGTTCTCACAGTCCAATTAACAATCAACAATGAAGTCTCCTGCCTTACAGTCTCTGCCCCATTTAATGGAAGCTACCATGCTTTTTCTGTGTGCTGCAGAGACCGCCTTTGCGGGATATACACCATTTCTAACCCTGGCCACTGGTGCGCCAGAGAGAGGACTGGCTTTCAAATTAAGAGCCCAAATGCCAGCTCTACCATTTTGTGAGTTTGCAACCATAGCTGTCTCACCTGACCTCCAAGTTTCAGTTTCCTTAACAGAAAGGCAGAAGCCCTTCTCATAGAGTATTGACAGGGTTATGTGAGGTTCTTTGAAAACCGTAACAATTTACAAAAACCCAAGCCACTTTATTTTCCTTGAAGAACATATGACAGGGTTAGGAAGACTGGATGGTTGGTCCCAGCACTCTTGGCTCATCTTTTGATTCAGTGAGAACTAGTGCAATGCAACTCCATTATCTGTCTCCTCCAGGGCTTGATTGCCACCAGATGGATAGTTTCATAAATATCCTAACACAGGATATTTATCTGGTGGAATCCCAATTTAAGAGTTTGTCATTTGAGCTGGGCATGGTGGCACACACCTTTAATCCCAACACTCAGGGAGGCAGAGGCTGGTGGATCGATGTGAGTTCAAGGCCAGCCTGGTCTACAAATCCAGTCCAGGACAGCCAAGGCTATATAGAGAGAAATTCAGTCTCAAAAAAAAAGAAAAGAAAAGAAAAGAAAAAAAGTTGGTCATTTGGACACCAGATATGTGAGTTCATCTTCATATCTTAGCCAGTTGACATAACAATCAGCAATACAATGACCTAAAGTAGCCAAGGTTTTAGTGTTGTTTTTTTTTTTTTTTTCCTACACCCATGTGTGTTTGAGCAAAGGTCTCACTACATAACCCTGGCTGGTGTGAAACCATGTAGACCAGGCTGACCTCTTACTAGCAGAGATTCTCCTGACTCTCACTCCCAAGTGCCATGATGAAAGGTGAGTACCACTACAGCCTTCTGTACAATTTTTACAATGCTGCTGGAGGTCTGGGAAAGGATCTTAGATACACTGTTGGAAGGAAGGTTTGATATAGGAGAATATTGTAGATGCTGGTAAAAGAATTTGGTAACTTATGCCAAGCACTTTAAAAATAGCCACAATGCTTAAACCAAAGTTTCACTTGTGAGCATTTACACCGAAGGAACTTAATTCCAAGGAGCCAGCCAATTCTAACTGAAGTCATGTAGCTTCCATGGACACTATCCAATTCCAGTTGAGGTCACACAGCTGAGGGGTCTGGAGTCCACTGGCATACCATCCCAGACGGCCCTGATCCATTCCCATTGGGCCTGGTTGATATTTAAATAAACTGAGGCAGATTTAGTGTCTTTTTCTTTGGCTAATCTGACCCCTTGAAAGGCTTCTTTTCTCCACTTTGACTAGGCCTGAATGTCTGTTCCTTGGAGTTCAAACAAACAGTTCCAGGAAAAGCCACAATCTGAGGACACCCAATCAGCTTACAGGTCAAGTTGACCAAAAGCTATGTTTATAAATACTTTATGTTATGAACTCTTTACGGCCTTGCTGTTCCCAAAGTAAAGTGCAGCCGGCCCTAACCAATCAAATTAAAGGTCAATGCAGGAGTAAAAGCCAAGAATCAATGAGTCAACAACGTCTCCTGTACTAGGGAAAATCCCTAAACAACCAGTGAATCCTGAATCCTCTCATACCCCTATGTCATTCTTGACCAATTAGCTTGAGAGTTACCACACAAAGCCCCTAACTGTCTATAAAAAGAGTCTGTGTATTCACTTCTGGGTTGCCATTTTGCCTTAATAGTGATCCCAGCATGCTGGGAACTTCTGCAGAATAAACGTTCTTTGCTTTTGCATCCTACCTGAGTCTGGGATCTTTCTTCAGCAATTCTCGGACCCTAACAGCACTAATAATTCTCCACAAATAACAATAGTCAGATGCTTGTCCCATTTATACTAAGCAAATACCAAGGAGCACAGAAGCATCTGCCAATGGGAGGAGTTTTTTCAGTCACCTGTTAGGACGGGAGTCAAGAACTGCAGGGCAGCTGGCAGGGCCAGTGTGTTTGTCAGCATGTGACCCAGGAATGACTTCTGCATCCTTAAGTAATTGGGAGAAAATGAAGAGTACTATTATGTGACAAGTTTGCATTGTAGTCACATAATCCACAATCCAAGCCTATTCCTCTATATGATGCCAGTTCCAGCAAAGACTCTTGGGACCACAAAGCCCGGTTAGTGTTTAGTCTTTACCTATAAGGCTTTTCAATCCCTACCATTGAACATTGTGCACCTTTAGTTAAAGCCTCCTTGACAGCACTCAAAGAGGCAGAAGGAGGCAGATTGCTGAGTTTGAGGCCAGCCTTGTCTACAAAGCAAGTCCAGGACAGACAAAGCTACACAGAGAAACTCGGTCTCAGAAAACAAAAACAAAACAACAACAAAAAAAGCCTTCTCAAGCTGTTTGAAGCAGCAAATTAAGCTATATGTGCACTAATGGTTGATGTAAAGCAGGATGGCAAAATAAACAAAGGCATCAAATAATATTTAAATAGTATAATTTTAGGCATGTGGACTGTTTTAGTTCCTGTTCTATTGCTATGGACATACACCATGACCACAGGAGCACTTATAAGAGAAAACATTTAGCTGGCTGGCCTCGAACTCACAGAGATCCGCCACCTCTGCCTTCTCAAGTGCGCCACTACCATGACGGACTAAGAGTTAACTTTTAATTGTGTTGGTTTTTCTTTCTTATTTGTAAACTGCCCTGTATTACTAAAAGTTGAGATCACCTTGGGTGTCAGGTTTAATATATGAAGACCTTGTAAGTTAAATGTTCTCCACATTTCAACAAAAGCTTGTCAGTAACAGTGTACAAACCTGTTTTCAGAATTTTCCGAGTTCCCAGTAATAAGCATGTTTTGTGTGCATTTATAAATTGCTAAACGTTTTTAGCAAATAGAACCCGAAAGAAGTTCAAGAGCATGGCTCTGTGTCTTTGGACAGCTGTTATGCAAAGGAGCCACACTACACCAGTTTGTCTTTATCATAGTCAGTGAAATCCACATGGGCAAGGAACTAAGGTGGTGTAGGTTGCCAGTAATGCCCTCGCATCTACTGCAGAGCACTCACCTCGATTTAGCTGGTTAACAAGTTTACTCTCGGTGCACTTTTGAGTTTAAACCTGAAGGGGGGCTGCTCCCAGTAAGCTATCAGGATGATTGTGACATAGACGGATAGAGAAGGTAGCAAGAAGACATTGGGACGAGGATGCAGATCTGGGGCAGAGCACCTGCCTAAGGGTGAGAGGCCCTGGGTCCATCCCCCGGACACTGTGGTGCATGCTTAAAGTCCCAGCACTCAGAAGGCTGAGGCAGGGAACTGCTGTACTTCAGACCAGCCTGGTTTACACAGCCAGACCTGATTTCAAACCTAAACACAAAACAAGGATACACCTATATTAGTTGTTGAAATGCAAACTTTTCAGATGCTAAATTAGGAGTGAATTTGAGGTTTTAACATAAGACACATTTGATCTGATCATGTATGATCTATGGGTGTCATGTTTTCCACAAGCTACTGGCAGTTAAAGAGTTAAAAAGAAAGTTCTTTCTCTACTGAGAAAGATATCCACATAGCCCCCAAAGTGGAGGACGCACACTAAAATTGAAACCCACATCCTGTGGAAGAGGGCCTGGCAGAGTGCATCTGAAGGAGGCCAGAACGAGACCAGAAAACAGATAATCTCTTGAGTACAAAGTGCACCTTCCAGACAGCCAGAACAAAGATGGCTGAGTTCATAAAACAGGCCAGCTAGGAACATGAGAGTGGTGTGGGCCAGTTCAAGAAGTTAAAGGGCCAGCAGCTGACTCTGATCTTGCTCTCTGGAAGTTTTGTTTTTCAGAAGTTAAAATGGTAATAAGTGACCTTTACTGTGAACTTCAATGTCTTGGTATGTCAGTGAGAAAGGAAGGGAAAGGAGGAGAAGGAATTGCACACATGTTGAGCCCCAAAGGGTTGAAAGGAGAACAGGATGGAGTCTGAGGCAGCCATGCTTTGAGTTGAGGTGGAGCTCAGAGTATTCTGAGACAGGAGGCTGGAGGCCTGTGGCTTGAGAATCTGGGATAAAGTTGGCTGTGTTCATATATTTTTAAATGGAGCTTGTACAGGGGGCTGGAGAGGTGGCTCAGCAGTTAAGAGCACTCTGCCAGAGGACCCAGGCTTAATCCCCAGCACCCACATGGCAGCTCACAGATGTCTGTAACTGCAGATCCAGGGATCCAGTACCCTCACACTGACATGCACGCAAGTGAAACACCAATGCACAGAAAACAAAAATAAATAAATCATTAAAAAATATGGAACATGTACTGTGTGCCTACAAAATATCCCCAGGTTGAGTCCTCACATGAGAGGTGACATGTATTGCACAGAAAGGGAAGGAGCTGCCCACAGATCTCAGATTGGGGGTTGGGGGAAAACATATTATAATCACTCAATAAGCAAATTGGTGTGGAAGTTGGGGGAAGATAAAAAAAATACAGTTAGGAGTGGGGAAGGAAGCAATGCCCAAGTTAAATCTTGGAGTTAACTGTAGTTGAGCAGTTAAGCAAAGTTCAAACATTTTTTCCTCCTGGGTTTGGGTTGGAAAAAAAAAAGCTAACAAAGCCCTCCCCTCCACTGCCCTTACCCACTGGATTGCACAGATTCTCTGTTCACTCCCAAAGGAGTTAAAGGCTGAAATGAGAAGACTTAACTGAACCCGGGACTGTAAAAACACCTGCCCTTCTCCATTAGCTCAGGCGCTTTGGATCAGGTGTGTATCCAGGGGAGGCGGGTGCTGTTCTCTGAAGCCTGAGCTGTCCTCGCTGAGGGCTGAGCTGAGGAAGAGTGGCCATTCTGGCTATGAGGATGAACACTTAGGATGAAAGAAGCCAGGAACACTTGACTGCTCCCTTGGGATAGGAATACAACAAAGATAGCATTGTTGTGGCGTTTACAGCCACACAAAGACTGCCAAATAAACATGACTACTGGGGTATTGCTGTGACAGGCTTGAGCATGCTGCTTGTTGGCTGAATGTGGACTTTTGACTAGAAAAGCAGTTAAACCCTTTAATGAGAGCTTAATGGACCGTACTAGTAGGACATAGATGACAACAGTGCTGAGAGCAATGTAGATTATCATGGCATGGCTCAAGAAGTTTCAAAGGAAGAGAATATTAGTTAAGTGGCCTAGAGACCATTCTTGTGATGTTTTTGGTAAAGAATGTGGCTGATTTCTGCCCTTGTCCAAAAAATAAAAAATTCTGCCTGAGGCTAAACTTAAGAGTTCTAGATGAATGACACTGACAGAGGATATTTCAAGACAGCCTTGTATTGACTCTGTTGTGTGGTTATTAGTGGTCACTCTTATGCAAATTTATAATGAAAAGAAACAAGCTGAGAAAGGAAAAATACAAAATGTACAGTTTGAGGAGAAAAGCATCAAGAAGCGTTATAGAGCTAAGTCCAGTGCTCAGGGAGATATAAAGAAAAGCCTGATGCTACGTGGAATAAAGGGAATGGGGACCTCAGGTCAGGACCCCACCCAACTAAGCTTCCAACTTGTGGAAAGGAATTAAATAAAATCTTAAGGAGTAGCCAAGTACCGTGACACCTATAATGCCAGCACTCAGGGAGACTGAGGCAGGCAGATCTCTGTGAGTTCTAGTCCAGCCTGGTCTACAAAGTGAGTCCAGAACAGCCAAGGCAGAGATACCATGTCTTGAAAAACAAACAAACAAACAAAAGCTGGGCATGGTGACACACGCCTTTAATCCCCACACACAAGAGGCAGAAGCAGGAGGATCACTGTGAGTTCAAGGCCAGCCTGGTCTACAGAGTCCAGGACAGCTACACACAGAAACCCTGTCTCAAACAAAACAAAACAAAAACCCATAAGTAGTGAAGGAAATGATTAACAGAGAGCTGCTGTCAATGTCATTGAACCAGGGGATAATGTTCCAGGCCCAGCAATCAGCAGAACTTGGCAACTTCGGCCACATGGTTCTGGCTTTAAAATCAAGGATACAAGAAAGGGGTTATGGAATCTTCCTTCGTGGCTAAGAAAATCTACTGAGGCCAGTCATGTGTCAGGGGTGGCCCTGCGTGGAGGCCTAAAGAGGCCATTATGTAAAACTGTGAAGGTAAAGCCTGGATCGCCTGAGAGACCCGAAAAGTTAGAGATATCAGAGCCATGGGGTACCTGCCGAGGAAATCTGATAACAGGGTATGGAACCAGCCCAAGAGAAAGAACTGTGTTATAGTCAACAAGCTGGAAGGAGTTGGAGAGCTCAAGAGTGCTTTGACATCAGACATGGAGATGCAGAGTTGGAATCGTCCCAGGTTTTGCTGTTGTTTTTTCTTTTTGGTTTTTCAATACAGGGTTTCTCTGTGTAGCGCTAGCTGCCCTGGACTTCTGGACTCACTTTGTCGAGCAGTCTGGTCTGGAACTCACAGAAATCTGCCTGCTTCTGCCTCCTTGATTTGAAAGACCCCAGCCTCACCCTAAGTTAAACATAGCTAATGCCATTTTGTGAGACACCACTGTTTTGTAAAACTCTGAAGGCCAGATGAGAAACTGAAAAATTACTGAGAAATCCTAGCTGTGTCACCCACTTGGGATATCTGTGGTCAGGCTGCCCCAGTCAAACTAAAAACAGTTTGTGTTAATCACCCTCATGGATATCTGTGAGACTGTTTCAGTTAAGATAGAGAAAAACAAAATAACAGGTGGCGGGCCACGTCAAGGGGTCATCATAGCCCCCTTGACCACCCAGTTCCTAGAATCTTGGTGCCCCTGCCAAACTTTGACGCAAATCGTGGTCTCATGAAAATGTACCAATCAGCCCCCTGTAACCATGCTTCTTGCTTCTGTACCAGTGCTTCTGCTCTAAAACCCTATAAAAACCCCAGCTTCCTACCTAGGGGGCGCGGAAGTCTCCCGAATGACTTATCGCCCCGGGTACCCGTGTATCAAAATAAAAGCCTCTTGCTGTTTGCATCCGAATGGACTCGTTGATCCTTGGGCAGGGGTCTCTCAGACGAAAGATACCCTCCGGGGATCTTTCAGATTGATGGGATTACAGTCATGCACCATGATGCCCAGCTTTCCCAAGTTTTCAATCTTATTTTGATCCAGGGTTTCCTCACTATGCCCCCTTTCCTCCCTTTTAGAATTTTAATGTGTATTCTGTACCATTGTATGTTGGAACTATGTGATCTGCTTTTTATTAATTTTTATTTTACAGGGGTTACAGTCAAGAGATTACCATGAATCTCAGAAGATTCTTTGGTAGATTATATGCACTCCTAAAGTTGGACTAAGTGCATTTTGTGTTATGATATTGCTATAAGCCTATAGGGACCAGAGTGAAATATGGTGGTTTAAATGAGAATTACCCTTATAGACTCATAGATTTGAATACTTGGTCATCAAGAGTGACACTATTTGAAAGGATTAGAAAGTGTGGCCTTGTTGGAAAAAATGTGCCACTGGGGGTTGGGCTTTCAGGTTTCAAAAAGGCAGTTCCATACCCATAGTCTCTCTCTCCCTGCTGCCTACAGATCCAAATGTAGAACTCTCAGCTCCTTCTCCAGCACCATGCCTGCCTGTGCGTATCTATGCTCTCCACCATGACAATAAAGAACTAAAACTCTAAACAAAACTGTAAACAAGCTCCCAACTAAATGCTTTATTTTATTTTTATTTTTTATATTAATTACAGTTTATTCACTTTGTATCCCAGCTGTAACCCCCTTCCTCATTCCCTCCCAATCCCACCCTCCCTCCCTCATCTCCTCCCAAGCCCCTCTCCAAGTCCACTGATAGAAGAGGTCCTCCTCCCCTTCCATCTGACCCTAGCCTATCAGGTCTCATCAGGACTGACTGCATTGTCTTCCTCTTGTGGCCTGGCAAGGCTGCTCCCCCCTCAGGGGGAGGTGATCAAAGAGCAGGCCAATCAGTTCATGTCAGAGGCAGTCTCTGTTCCCATTACTAGGGAACCCACTTGGAGACTGAGCTGCCATGGGCTACATCTGAGCAGGGGTTCTAGGTTATCTCCATGCATGGTCCTTGGTTGGAGTATCTTTCTTAGAAAAGACCCCTGTGCCCATATATTTTGGTACTGTTGCCCTCTTTGTGGAGCTCCTGTCCTCTCCAGGTCTTCCTATGCTTTCTTCTCATCAGAGTTGCTGCGGTCATGGTGTCTCTTTATAGCACTAGAACACTGACTAAGACACATGCCCTGAGCTGGATGCAGTGGCGCACACCTGTAATCCCGAGCTCAGGGAGGCAGAGGCAGGTGGAGCTCTGTGGGTCTACGAAGTGAGTCCAGGGTGGACTACACAGAGGCTACACAGAGAAACCATGTCTGAAAAAAACAAAACAAAGACACTACTTCCAGCTCAATGTGCATATAGCTAGTTCAGTTTTACTTTGTGACTTGAATCAATACCCTCTTGCAGGGCTGGAGAGATGGCTCAGAGGTTAAGAGCACTGTCTGCTCTTCCAGAGGTCCTGAGTTCAATTCCCAGCAACCACATGGTGGCTCACAACCATCTATAATGAGATTTGGTGCCCTCTTCTGTCATGCAGATGTACACGCAAAATAGAGCACTCATATGTAAAATAAAGAAATAAAAAATAATTTTAAAAAAGGCTTTAAAAAAATACCCTCTTGCTATGTATTTAACATGGGTTCCTAATTTTAAGCAGTACCGAAATACACCTTGCTGCATATATCTTGCTCAGTTGTCCTATGATTTCTTAGGAATGGATGATTCTGGACTCAGTCCATAGACAGTGTCAAACTTTTTGTATAACTACAGCCCCTTTGTTCTTAGCATAACCATAGCTCCTCTGTTAACACCTGTCTAAGTCTTTAGCATAGCAGAAGCCATTTTGGTTTTAATTCTCCATTTTGATCATAAGGTGAAATTAAGTTCAGGTTTTCAGGTACTGCTTGCCTGAACTAGCCTTTTACTTACAATTCAACACTTGTTGAATGTTCTGCTTGAACTAATGTTCTACTTAAACAAAACCACAATACCCTGCTTTGTTACTTTTTCCTGGAATGGTAGGAAAATGGAAGGTCCCCAAGCCTATATCCTAGCCAATCAGCTTAAAATGCTTTGGCTGCCTACCTAGATACAATGTACCCAGAACAAAATTGATTAGGTTTAGCTTGTCAAAATGATGTAATGCTGCCCACCCTCACCCCTTGCTTCCTATACCTGGTTAAGCTGGTTGTTAGTTGGTTATGGTTTTTCTTATTTAAAAAACCTGCCTTAGAAAGAGGCTGGCATCACAGTCTGGCTCCCAGGCCCAGCTTGTATCCCTGACTGGTCAGTCTTTGTTCAGCATTCAATAAACTCCCATCAATGTGAGTCTGGTGTTCAAGTGGTCAGGGTAAAGTATTCCTGAACCCATGACTGTTGGAAAGTCTGTGATGTGTGCATACTACAGAGCATATGTGATGGCCAAAGGACAACTCTCAAGAGTAGGTTCCTTCTAACATGTGGAAGTAACTCAAGGATTCCACTCAGAAGCCAAGGTCAGTGGCAAGTGGCCCTACCCACTGAGCCATCTCACCCACCCAGATGTGATATTTCTTTTCTTTTTTTCCTCCATACCCCAGGTAGATTTTCACCAATTAAGGAGACTTTCACCAATTACCTGCAGCTACATACAGAACTGTATTGCTCCATAGTTAGGGTCCACACAACTCAAGAAGATAATGAAAAAAAAAAATCCAAAGTTTTCTCTTTCTTCAAATCACACCAGGCGAGGTGGCGCACACCTTTAATCCCAACACTTGGGAGGCAGAGACAGGTAGAACTCTGAGTTTGAGGGCAGCCTGGTCTACAAAGTGAGTTCCAGGACAGTCAGAGCTACACAGAGAAACCCTGTCTCAATGCCCCCCCCTTCCCAAATAAAAGAAAGAAAGAAAAAAAATCATTAATTCCAATGCATTGGCTTTCTTAAGAACTGAAATGCTGAATGGGTCTATAAACAGACACATTTACATAAGAAATTTTAAAAATGTACTTGGAGACTTAAAGGAATGTCTTTGCTACTTGTTTCTTCCACTGATTTGGAGAAGAAATTTTAATGATTCATTCTTGTGTCTGTGTTCCAAGCTCATTTGCTTAATAGATCTTGGTTAATGAAGCACTCTATCCTAAGAGTGGAGCCTGAGAAACATGTCCTAGAATCAGATAGCTCTAAGCATTATATTTTCTAATCAGGATAAAAGGAGCCTTTTGACAAAGCTGAAATTTTATGTAATGGTGCATGATTTAATAGCGTATGCCAAATGAGGCAGCTTGCTGAGTTGCAGGCTCAGGGCCAGCCTCACAGAGCAGTAACTATTGTGATTTTAATTGCATTTAAACTGCCTGTCCCTCAAAGGTCACAGGTGTAAGCTGCAGGTCAGTAAATTTGGTGTCTTCATAAGAAAACTCACAGACACCACAATTGTGTATGTACAGAAAAAAACCCAAAAAGGAACTGCAAGAAGACTACTATCTACAAGAAAAGGAAGGAGGGAAGTCTCAAAAATACCTTTATTTCAGATTTCCAACCTCCAGAACTGTGAAAAAGAACATTTTTCTTGTTTAAACTGTCCAGTTTGTGTTATTTTGTTATAGCACCCCAAACTAACTAAAACAGATTAAATTAAGTTGTTTTATCATTTACATCCTGCCCCCTTTTGTGTGTCTGTGTGCATTGAGTGTCCTGCATGCTTGTGGGTGTCTGAGGAAGCCAGAAGCGGGCATGGGATCTTGTCCTAGTTTAGTGTTTTATTGCTGTGAAGAGACACCGTGACCACCATGACCATTATCATGATGGCGGGAAGCACGGTGGCACATAGGCAGACGTGGTGCTGGAAAGTAGCTGAGAGTTCTACATATGAACCCATAGGCAGCAGGAAGAGACTATCAGCCACCAGGCCTGGTTTGAGCTTCTGAGACCTTAAAGTGGCACAAAGCCACACCTACTCCAACAAAGCCACACCTACTCCAACAAAGCCACACCTACTTCAGCAAGGCTGCACTTGTCAATCATGCTAGTCCCTATGGGCCTGTGCAGCCATCTTCATTCAAATTGTCACAGATCCTTAGGAGATGAAATTGCGGGTGATTGTTAAAAGTCCTGATATGGGCCAGGTATGGTGTTGCATGCCTGTAATCCCAGCACTTGACAGGCAGAGACGGCAGAGACGGCAGAGACAGGCAAATCTCTGTGTGTTTGAGGCCAGCCTGGTCCACAAAGAGTCCAGGTCAGCCAAGGATGTATTTGTTCACTAATCTGGACATTTCCCCATACAGAAATTCTAATGAGCCCAATCTCACTCACATCAGTCATGTGCTGCTCTTTTGGCCCTGCCCTGCTTGAATAGAGATTATTGCAATTAGCTTACTAAGCTTCACATGATTATCTCCTGTTCTACCTATAAGGCGATTTTGTTATTCTTTATGGCCAAATGATGCCTGTGTGTGTTTGTGTGTGTGTGTTCCTTATTTATTCTTCATTCACAGGCAACTCTGCTGCTGCTGTAACCTGGCTGCTGAGAATACTGCATGAATTGGTATCAATTGGTGCCTCCCTTTCTTCAGGGATAAGCCAGATGGTAGGAGCACACAGTTTTAATCCCAGCACTCAGGGGGCAGAGGCAGGTGGATCTCTGTGAGCTCGAGGCCAGCCTGGTCTATAAAGTAAGTTCCAGAACAGCCAGGGCTACACAGAGAAACCTTATCTCAAAAATACTTTTTTAAAATCACGTTTAGTTGCGTTGGTGGAAGGTGTGATGTGTCATGGCTTGTAAGTGTAGGTCATAGAGAAAAAGTTCCAGGAATCTGTTTTCTCCTTTTACTAAGTGAGTCCCACATACCAAACTCGGGTTTGGCCACAATTTCAGTTAAGTACTGAGAGGTCTCCCTGTCCACCCATCTGATCTTATGTCACTCATCCTGTCCTATATTATTCCATTGTGTTCTCCTTTACCACATACGGAAGGAAACACTGAAGAAAGGAAGCGGCAGACTTGACTAAAGTGTAATGCCCTGAATGTGCTCCCAGTACTGCATCCTGCATCACTTGTAGTGCCAGATGCAGAATCCTGGTTCATCAGCACGAGTACTGCCCCAACTGCATGAGGAGGCAGCTATCGCAGAAGTCAGACTTGAGGCACTGCAGAAGGGCCGCTTCGCTAAAGCAGGCCTGTTGGCGGTGGGGTGATTAGGATGGGCAGAGCTCAAAGAGCGCAGTTTCCTGGAACGCTTTCTGGACTGTCACTCTGCCAGGGGTTCAGCGAAGCCTGCTGTGTGACAAAAAGACTGGACAAACTCACCAGGCCTGGGACAAGAGGAGAATCCAGTCTGGCTGGTGGCCCACAGTATGAGAGGCCCCTGCAAGGCCCAGGCTTGAGGTTTGGGCCCTGGCGTTCGAGAAAAGTAAGCCAGTAAAGGAGGCTAAAAAAAGATGGCCTTGGACCCCAACCTGCACCTCCCTCCAGGCACTGGGCCTTCTGGGTCAGAAACATTTGTTTGCATGCACTCTGTACCAGCAGATCTTCACCCTTCCGACTTCAGAAACTGCACCTTTGAATTCACTGGATCTCCAGGTACTAAATCATGCCTCATTGAAGCTGTAAATCCACAGCAAAGCTAAATGAACCATGATCACTGGTTTTGTTAATCAAACCCTTTCCTTTCCCAAGGGACAACTAAGTGGCAAATTAAATTCTTTTAGCACTATTTCTGGACAGGTTTGCATAAAGCACTACCAACTCCAAGAAATAAAACTGTTAACAAAGTTTTGACAGTAAAAGAAAAATTTAAAAAAAAACTCACCAACAGTTGCATTTTCTGTCACAGCACAATGCTATCTAGGATAAAGTATGAATTTTTATATCTTTTTTAGTACTGGAGATCAAACTCAGGGCCCTGAACCCCCAACTGTCTTCGTTATTTTCTCTCCCCTTTCCTTTATTCTTCCCCACCACCCTTCTTTCCTCTGTCTCTCCATCTTTATCCTTTCCCTCCACTCACCCCTCATACCAGATCGTCCCAAGGAGCATCCATTTATCCACTAAGCATTTATTATTAAAATGTGCCTTTTTTATTCCTGGCCCTGTGCTGGTGATCAACTGGCCAGTGTGGTCTGAGACTTGGAATGCTTTCTGTTAGCAGAGGGAGAGAGCCATATCAGAAATTGCGGACAACAAAAAGAAGTAGTTCTAATAAAGTCCTTTGGAAAACATTTATTTTTATTTGTGAGTCTGTGTGCCTGCTTGTCTAGATGGCACCAAGGGCATGCAGCACCAGTGAGGGCCAGAAGGGGGCACTAGATCCCCGGGAACTGGAGTTACAGGTGGCCCCTCCAAGCCACTTGTAACCGGGAGCCGAACCGGGGTCTCCCACAAGAGCAGCAAGAGCTTCTCCCCACCGAACTATCTCTCCAGACCCATAACCAATCCTTTATTTATTTATTTTTGTGTCTATGGGTGCTCTATCTGCATGCACACCTGCATGCTGATAGAGAGGACCAGATCATATTATAGATGATTGTGAGCTACCATGTGGTTACTGGGAATTGAACTCAGGACCTCTGGAAGAGCAGTCTCTGCTCTTAATCACTGAGCCATCTCTCCAGCCCCCATAACCAATTCTTTAATTGATAAATAGTATAAATAATAAATATAAATAAACAAATAATAGCTAATTAGTATTAGTAAACACTACATAAAATTTAAAATGCTTTCCCTCTCTATAAACTGCATCATATAGTTCTATATATTATGTATAGAGCATAAAGAACTATTCTATAGAAATAACATGATTTTATGTATGTAAAATGTAAAGCCATATAATAAAAGTGGAGGTCAAGAATCAAATTCAATCATCAAAATCTAGGAATTAAAATTTGGTTTATCACCGGTGTAGTGGCACATGCCTGTATACCTAGCACTCTGCAGGCAGAGATGGGTGGATCTCTGTGAGTTCCAAGCCAGCCTGGTCTATAAATCAAGTCCAGACAGTCAAGGTTACACAGGGAAACCCCGACTCAAAACAAAAAAAACAGCAACAACAATTTGATTTATCAGCCGGATGCGGTTGCACATACCTGCAATCCCAACGCTTGGAAGGCAGAGGCAGGCAAATCTCTGTGAGTTTGAGGTCAGCTTGGTCTATAAAGGGAGTCCAGGACAGCCAAGGCTAACAGAGAAACCTGTCTCAAAAAAAAAAAAAAATTTTTTTTTTTTTTTTTATTATTTATCCTCATGATAACATATGAGGATGTCACTGTCACTACAGTTGAGGAAGCTATTCTCAGAATAGCTATAGATTGGCCCAAGTTAGTAAGTGGTGCAGGGTTCAAACCAGTGCCCTCTTTCAGTGCCCTGGAAAAACAACGAACTGATCCAGGTAGTGGGTGTACAGGCGGAGTGAGGTTAGGGAGCTCCTGGGAAGAGAAGAGAAGGTGTCAGAGGCTGGAGGCAGCATACAGCATCTCTGGGATATTGAGGGAGTTCTGAGGGATGGGGCCCTGGGGGAGGTGTGGAGAGCTGAGGGGAGGAACAGGGGGCCTCCTGTGTGTCACTGAGGAATGGATTGCTTCTTTGAAGGCACTGGAGCATGGGTGTGAGCCGGCTGCATAGGTTAGAGAAAGGAGGCTGGGAACCACTTACCTCCGGGCTCAGCAGCTGCATAGTGATGGCACTCCTGAGAAGACAGTCTGGAGAGCTCTCAGGCATCTGCTCAGAGAGCAGCGCTGCGCCTTGTGTGCCAGCAAGATTCCTAAATGTCCTTCAGCAGAGAATAAATCTATACATAGTGGTAGAGTCTCGTAATAAAACACCATAAGGTGGATGAAATGAGTAAACTAGAGCAATGTGTGTCGGTGGGAAAAATCATAGCTAAGTGAAAAAAGCAGGTTGCAGAGGTTATAGACAGCGTGATACCAATTTATCAAAGTTAAAATCCTTATGTAGCAGTGCTTTCTGTTGCTGATGAATGTACTGTTAAGTCTCAAACCCTGGGACAAATGGCTGAGGTGCCTGTTTAGCATGTCAGCATGAACTTGGCCACTAGGTTCTCCCAGCATCCCTCAGTCCCTGCCTGTTTCAGGTATGGCTGGCATACTCCAGTCCTCTACTTGGAACTCTGCGGTTCAGGGCTGAGCTGCCCTTCCCAATAATCCAGACATTTAGGTTATCTGCCTTTTTTTTTTTTGTACCTTTACCCTCCTGTCAGCTGCTTCGAGCTCCTCCTCATTCTCCTCTTTTCTCCCCTTTCCTCTCCCCCCTTCTTCTCACATGACTCAGGGTCATGACCACTTTGGACTGTCCCAGATGTCCCTGCCTCTGACTATAACAAACTTTCTCCTCCACCATATCTAGGAGGAATCATGTCCTTCCCTTTTTATTTGTTTTTTTTTTCCATTCATTTACAAATGTCTATAACATGAAATGGATAATAGTCATTTCATAATGTATCCTGGACTGAGGACAGGGATGGGCTAGTTAAAGTAATACATATACATATGTGTATGTGTGAGTAAAATTACGAATGTTACAAGGTTAGGAGTTTTACCAAATGAAAACACAGACTTCATTATTCTGTATACTCGACTGTATATTATTTTGAATATATTTCAATAGTGGTATTAAAATTAAACTTGGATCTGAAAGTGTACTCTGTGTCAGCCAAGAAAGAAGGGCACTCTGGTCAAAGTATAGCCCACATATAGGGATCTGGGGCCACTGGGAAGTCAGGAAGAGGAGCTGGGCATGGACTGGGGGTGGGGCAGCCGGAGTGAAGAAGCCACAGGATAAAGGAAGCGTGTGAGCACTGGGTCATGAGAAGGAGGGAGGGTGTGGGTGGACTCCAGATGACTTCCAGGTTCTTGAATTACTGAGTGGGTGGTGGGGCCAATCTCAGAGAAAGGGAATGTAGGAAAAATAACAGGTTTGACTGGGGTGTGGTGCACAGAGATCAGCTTCAGACATGTTTGGGTTGGGGTTCTTCCAGCGAGAAATGTCGGACGCACGTATTCAAACAAGAGGCTCAAGGTCTGGGATAGAAATGTAAGCGTGCTCACTTGGATATGTAAGTCTTACACTAGGGATAAATACAAAGGGATACTTTGTATAACAATTAAAATATTTTCAGTGGAAGAACCATTCTACAAGATTGTGTAATATACAAATTCTGGAGAGATGACTCACCCATTCAGAGCTTTCCCTGCACTTGCAGAGGACCCTAGCTCAGTTCCCAACACCTACACCTCACAGCCGCCTGTAACAGCAGCACCAGGGGGTCTGGTGGCCTCCTGAGGCACTACACCCATGTGCTACATGTTCTGTCTTAAGGTCCTGGGGAATATCTGGTGTGGTCTCCGTCATGCAGACAGCACAAAAGTTACCAGGCCACTAACCACCTCTCGTCCTGTCTGTAAGTCTGGGGAAGCCAAGTGTGGCCTGGACCCGCAGGTAGCACAGGGGTCACCAGGCAACTACCTACACCCATACCCAGCCTCTGGGTGGAAAACACATCTCTTCCTAAAGAGACGGCATTCTTGTTTCCCATAGTGCTTTTCCGTGAGCATGAGGACTTTTTGTCTTCTGCAAGAAATGTCACTCTACACTTAACTGCTGGAAAATAAAAGATAGACATACTTAAGAAAAATCAATTTCCCCAGTCACCTAGTGCTAAGCATGCAGATTGAGACCATTTTGTGAATGGTCTTGCCAGCCGCTTAGCAGTTTGATATTTAAGGATCCCAAAATAGAACATCAGAATGTCCTTCAAGGTGTGATGCATAAGTGTAGCATGCCCAGTTAGGGTTGAATAATGACCCCACACAACAACCATGCCTGGGAGTACTATCTTACTGCAAAGGGAAACAAATAAGCTGCTAGCATGATTAAGGGTCCTGACTTGGGGGACATGCACAGATGTCTTCATACAGAAAGGCAGAGGGACTCCAGAGGGAGGAGAAGGCACTGACTACAGAGGCAGACACTGGAGTGATATGGCCATATCCAAGAAATGCTAGCAGCCACCAGAAGCTGAAAGAAGCAGGAAACAGGTTCATCTCCAAAGCCTCCAGAGGCCTTGCTTGGGGTCTGTTAATACAGATTTTAAATTTGTGGCCTTGAGAACTGTGAGACAATAATTGTCTGTTGCTTTAAGCCACTAAATTGTAGTAATTTGTTACAGAAACCATTTAAAAAATTAATATCCTACATAGTAGAATGCTACTTGGTGATCAAAAGGAAGAAACTATCAATATACATAACAACTTAGATGAACCTCACATGCATTCTGTCTAGTGGAAGAAACCAAAATGGAAAGGGTATGTTATACAATTTCATTTATATGGTATCTCAGCTAGAGTTTTATTGCTGTGAAGAGACATCATGACCAAAGGCAACTCTTATAAAGGGAAACTTTTAATTGGGCCTGGCTTACAGTTTCAGAGGTTCAGTCTGTTATCATCCTGGTGGGAAGCATAGCAGCATCCAGGCTGACATGGTGTGGAGAGGTAGCTGAGAGTTCTACACCTTGATCCGAAGGCAGCAAGGAGAGACTGTGTGCCACACAGGGTAGTGGCTTAGGCATCAGAGACCTCAAAGCCCACCCCAACAGTGACATACTTCCTCTAACAAAACCACACCTACTCCAACAAGGCCACACCTCCTAATAGTGCTATTCCCTACAGGCCAAGCATTCAAACACATGAGTTTACGGGGCCATACCTCTCCAGATCACCACATATAGCATTTTATTTTATTTTATTTTATTTTATTTTATTTTATTTTATTTTATTTTATTTTATTTTATTTTATTTTATTTTATTTTATTTTATTTTAGTTTAGTTTAGTTTAGTTTAGTTTAGTTTAGTTTTTCAAGACAAGGTTTCTCTGTGTAGTCCTGGCTGTCCTGGAACTCACTCGGTAGACCAGGCTGGGCTCCAACTCAGAGATCTGCCTGCCTCTGCTTCTTGAGTGCTAGGATTAAAGGCGTGAGCCACCACACTTGCTTTATATGACTTTTGTTTGTTTGCTTGCTTTTGTTTTTTAAGGCAGGGTTTCTCTGTGTAGCCTAGGTTGTCCTGGACTCCCTTTGTAGAAGATCTTCCTGCCTCTGCCTCTAGAGTATTCGGATTACAGGTGTGTGCCATTGCACCCAGCTTTTTATATGGCATTTTAAAGGCAGAACTATAGGGCTAGAGAACGCCCTGGTGGATGCCAGATGTTGGGCTTGATCACAGACCCATGTGTCATTTAGAAGAGTGATGAGATAAACCATCCAGATTCTCAATGATGGTAACAGCTTATACACTTCATCTGTCCAAGGCAATAGAAACTGGACATCAAAGAGTCCCCACTTTTCCTCTGTGTACAATTAAAAATAAAAATTTAAAAATAGCTCAGTCATATAATATAGGATAAACATATGAAAACCTGAAGTTTTAAAGAAGCTAAACAACAAGGAGGACCCTGGGGAAGACACTTAATCCTCACTCAGAAGGGCAAGCAGTATAGACATCAGAAGCAGAAGATAGGGAACAGGACAGGAGCCTACCACAGAGGGCCTCTGAAAGATTCTACCCACCAGGGTATCAAAGGAGATACCGAGACTCATAGCCAAACTTTGCACAGAATGCAGGAATCCTTATGGAAGAAGAGGGAGATAGAAAGACCTGGAGGGGACAGGAATTCCACAAGGAGAACAATAGAGCCAAAATACCTAGGCCCAGGGGACCTGCAGAGACTGATACTCCAACCAAGGACCATGCATGGAGAGGACCTAGACCCCCCTGTTCAAAGAAAACCCATTGGTTGCTCAGTTTCTAAGTGGGTTCCCCAGTAAGGGGAGCAGGGGCTGTCTCTGGCATGAACTCAGTGGCTGGTTCACCTGGGGGGTGCAGCCTTGCCAGGCCACAGAGGAAGATGATGCAGACAGACCTGATGAGACCTGATAGGCTAGGGTCAGATAGAAGGGGAAGTGATCCTCCCCTATGAGGGGACTGGGGAAGGGGCATAGGGGGAGAAGAGGGAGGGTGGATGCAACTGGGAGGAGATGAGGGAGGGGGCTGTAGCAGGGATATAAAGTGAATAAACTGTAATAAAGAAATATATAAATAAAATTAAAATTTAAAAATCTTAGTATTTAGTAGCATGGAAATGACTGGTTAAACTTCAAAGATGGTATAAAATGAATCCTGCTCTAAAATGCACTGATTTTCAGCACAGTTATCAGTCAGAGAAGGTTTGTTTCCTTCAGAGGAGAAGTTAACTCTTTGGTGGTTGACAACGTATATAAATCAAGAGTGGAACTTGGAGCATGTCTGTATCTGTTATTTCCTTATGACTGTAACAAAACACCTGACAGGAACAACTTAGGGAGAGGAAAGGTTTATTCTGGCTCATAGTTCCAGAGGCTTACATCCATTATGGCACAGAGGCTGGGGGACAGAAGAGTAGTTCACATCATTGTGGTCAAGAAGCAGAGGAAGGAGCATAAAGAAG
Organism: Psammomys obesus; assembly: GCF_907164565.1. NCBI lineage: Eukaryota > Metazoa > Chordata > Mammalia > Rodentia > Muridae > Psammomys > Psammomys obesus. The sequence continues at coordinate 25,950,086 of NW_026590062.1, read as the reverse complement.
AAACCAGGGCATTATGGAATCCCCAAGGACATACTCCCAGTGTGACCCACTTCCCTCACCTTAGCCCTGGCCCCTTTCCCCTTTCACCACCTTCCGAAAATGCCTTCATGTAAAGAGCCTATCATGGGCTGAGTCATTATAGCAGGGGCCTGATGATTCAACCATTTCTGGAAATGGCCTCACAGGCACTCCCAGAAGTGAGCTTTACTAACCAGCCAGGCACTGGTTAACCCAACCAACCTGACAACCAAGGTTGCACTTTGACATAGTGTTACAGGAGACTGGAGCAGGAACACAAACACCTTACCTTAGAGGGAAAAGAAACTTCTAGATTAGGAAAAGAGTGAAGGCCTGAAGCACTTAGATGGAGACGTTTGGCTTTGTAGGGGGTGTTGAAGGAAACACATTTCTTCAGAGACGTCAAGGTGAGTTTTAGGCAACCATGCCAAGAATATATATATTTAAATTTTAATTGTGTGCATGTGTGCACGTGAGTGGACATGTCCTCCTAACTTTAGATGCAAAAGGAGACCAGTTGTGATGTGACACGCACCATCTGGAACTGCAGTTACACGACGCTTTGAGCCATCAGATGTGGATGCTGGGAGCAGAACTGGAGTCCTCCGCATGAGCACTAATTACCTTTGCCCACCGAGTCTTCTCTCTAGGCCCCTCAATAGTCCTCTTGCTGCTTTCACCAGTTTTAAAGTTCAGTTGACTGGGGTAATGTTGCTGTAAGGGGTTGTTAGTGGGAAGCAGGCTACATTGTAGAAGATGGTTACTAAAAACGGCCCGGGGAGAAAGACAAACACTTGAACATACCATCTCTATAACTCATGAGGCACAAAGGTGAGAGCAGCTTTGTACTTTGTAGATGCAATTAAAGTCAGGGATTTGAGTTGAGGAGATGCTCTTGGGCTATTTGGGTGAATTCACTAATCACTTGAGACTTTTAAGGGGTGAAAGATCCCCGGAGGGTATCCTCCGTCTGAGATACCCCCTCCCAAGGAACAACGAGTCCATTCGGATGCAAACAGCAAGAGGCTTTTATTTTGATACACGGGTACCCGGGGCGAAAAATCATTTGAGAGACTTTCGCGCCCCCTAGGTAGGAAGCTGGGGTTTTTATAGGGTTTTAGAGCAGAAGCATGGGTACAGAAGCGAGAAGCATGGTTACAGGGGGCTGATTGGTACGTTTTCATGAGACCACGATTTGCGTCAAAGTTTGGCAGGGGCACCAAGATTTCAGGAACTGGGTGGTCAAGGGGGTTATGATGACCCCTTGACGTGGCCCGCCACCTGTTATTTTGTTTTTCTCTATCTTAACTGAAACAGTCTCACAGATATCTATGAGGGTGATTAACACAAACTGTTTTTAGTATGACTGGGGCAGCCTGACCACAGATATCCCAAGTGGGTGACACAGCTAGGATTTCTTAGTAATTTTCCAGTTTCTCATCTGGCCTTCAGAGTTTTATAAAACAGTGGTGTCTCACAAAATGGCGTTAGCTATGTTTAACTTAGGGTGAGGCAGGGGTCTTTCAGGGGAGAGCTGTCTTTGGCTGGAAAGTCAAGAGATCAGAAGCATGAGAAACTCTGGCTGACTTTGAAGATGGATGTAGAGCTTTGTGAAGCAAACCCTACAGGCAATCTCTAGACAAATACATCATTCTTGATAGACACCCAGCAAGAAGACAGAACCCTTACCAGAAGCCTGCCTGGGGTTGAATTCTGCCAACAGCCTGAACGAGCTGGAAGCAGGTTCCTTCCTCTAGAAAGGAATGGAATTCTCCTGACTTGAGTTTTACCAGACTCTAAATAAAGGACTCAAATGAGCCATAACTGCACTTGGACGCCTGTCCTATACATTGTGGCCTTGGAGGCTACCCAAATACAGGTTCTTACTGTCCCTCCAACCTGAAGCTCCCGAGAGCCACCAACGTTTCCAAAGCCCAGGATGCCATGCATTTCTTGCAGCCTCTTCATTATCAATTCACTGTATAAAGCTTCCTCTGCTTTAAAAAAAATCTGAGTGGGTTCGGTTTCCTGATGTAGCCTTGTGTGATAAATATAGAATAATACCTATCTTGAAGTTTGGTGGTGGCAACTGGAAAGGGTGTACAATTATCTATTCATTGAACAAACGTTAGGTGAGAGTCTAGATGAGTGCTGGGCAGGTGAGACAAAGGCCTTGACCTTGATGACCTTCACATTGCAGTCAGGCAGACAGAAGTCTAAAGACTGATTAAGTAAAGCTTTTATTTACCTCTTACAGTCAGGGAGGAACAGGGTTAGGAGAATCTGGGTGTAATTAAAATGCATGCTAAAGGAGGGAATACTGGAGAAGAGGGCTTAAAATAGTTCTGATTTATCTTGTGGAAACTTAATTATTTCATTAGAAATTGTCTTTCTTGGGGCTGCTGTTAGAGTGCGGGCCCTTCTGCTAGCCTGCCCTCAGGGACCTAACAACATCTTACATCATCCCCTGCTGCCCCATAAAAGGAACACCACCACCACCACCACCACCACCACCACCACCCCAGCTCTTTCTCTGTGCCAGCTCTTTCTCTCTCCCTCTCTGCCAAGTACCCCCTTTCTCTCCCTTTCTGCCCCACCCCTCTGCCCTCATGGCTCACTTGCTCCTCTCTGCCCCCTTCTCCAGGCCCTCCTCTCCCTTCCCCAAATAAACCTCCTTATACCAGATCTGTTCCTCAGGGGGTACACCTTGGCATGGTCCCGTCATGGTACCCCCTCATAGAATCATTACATATCATAACCACTGCTCTTCCAGAGGACACAAGATTGATTTGCAGCACTCACCTGGCAGCTCACAACCATCAGTAATTCCAGTTCCTGGGGAGCCAATGCTCACCCTTTTTTAGCCTCTGAGGGTACCAGGAATGGACATGGTTCACCTGTAGGCAAAACACCCATACCATAAAATAATAATTTAAAAAATTCAATTGTCTTTAAAAATTAAAAAAGGGAGGGGGTGGGGGTCACGCCTTTACTTCCAGAGGCAGGTGGATCTCTGTGAGTTAGAGGTCAGTCTGATCTATAGAGCAAGTACCAAAACAGCCAGGGCTATACAGTGAAACCCTGTCTCGAAAAACAAAACAAAACAACAAACAAAAGCTAAGGGAATAGTTCATATGGTAAAGTGCTTGCCTTCTAAATGAAGGGGACATGAGCTCCCCAGAACCCATGTAAAAAGCCAGGCTCCACAATACATGCCTGTTATGCCAGCAGTGACCGGGGCAAGGGGAAGAGACAGGTGGTTGCTCAGAAGCCTGAAGGCCAGTGAGCCTTAACCTCCTTGGCAAAGTTCCAGGCCAACAAGAGCTCTTGTCTCAAACAAAAACCTCTCTCTCTCTCTCTCTCTTCGGCATGCGCTTCACACACTTGTGTCTCTCAGTTTTGGGTCCAGTGATCGCCTCAAGGTACCGTTTTTGAGTGACCACTCAGAACCAACAGAGTTGCCTTAAGCTCACAGGCTTAGATGAAACCTGAGTCCTGTCTGTGGAGGAGGAAGGTTAATGACCCTTTCAAATATCCATAAGTCAGGCTGGATTGCCAAAGCTAGGTGCTTGCTCCACCCTGCCCTGCCCTCCCCACCCCATTCTCAAGCACAGGCTTGTTCCCATGGGTTCAGAGTTGCTGAGGCTCACTCGCCCAGCGCAGACCTGGTCCAGCAGACCTGAGTAACAAAGAAGAGAGCAGATGTTGCTTCCCCTTCTCTTCCCATTATGACATTGGATGTGAAGTCTGAGGTGGTAGCAGCTATCTTGTGGTCTGAAGGTAACAGGCGCAATTTTAAAAGCCGCTGTAACTTGTAAAGCATGTGCAGTGCTGACAGACTGCTTTCCAAATCCTATTAGCTCTTCATGTGGAACTAGATCTTAGAAGCCTCCGGATCGTCTTCACAGAGATTAGAAGTTGTACACACAGGCAGGAGTGTGTGTGTGTTTTCCTTTACTCTAAGTAATAAATGTTACTTTACAATAAATAAAATATTTTTGGTGAGTTTCTGGTTCTAAACAGATAGGGCTTCTGTCAGGCATGGAAGGAACTTAGAAGTCACTGCTCTGCTCTCCCTGACTAAATAAAAACTCAACACCTCATCTTAGATCAATCAGAGAAGAGAAGGAGACTATATGGCAAAGAGCTACCCCTGATGCAGGAGAGCCAGACAGCCAGACCTGCCGGAATCAGCTTATCAGAGCAAACCGCAGGAACCAGTCCCAGAGCAGGAAATGGAGGGTGTGGATCAGCTGATAGACGCTCAGGGTGACACCTCTGATACTGAACAGTGGGGATCATTGGTCACAGAGACAGCTTCCTAACTCCAGGAGCTCCCCTCCAGGAAGTCCACCAGTAACCAGTGTCAGAGAAAAAGTATGTCAGAGCCTTCCTTAGGAGCCCCTTGAGCATGGGTGAGCAATCCAGCTTCATTCCTGCACTATCAAAAGAGAAAAACAAACAAACAAAAACAACAACAAAAAACTTCACAGTTCAAAGGCGAAGGCTAACAAAAAGATGGAGATCTTCTCATGGACTGTTGAGCACTTCTGCGCCTGCCCATCTCTCTAGTACAACACAGGTGACCTGTGTTCATCGGGTTTCTTTGCCAGGTCCTGTCCGCCTAGCTACAAATGTTTATAAGCCATACCTAAAGGAGCACAGTTTGAAGATAGAACTAGTCTGAACCAGGGTCAGATAATGTCAAGAATGTTGGAATGATTAACCTAGTTTTGTTTTGTTTTGTTTTTTTGTTTTGTTTTGTTTTTTTATTTTTGAGACAGGGTTTCTCTGTGTAGCCTTGGCTGTCCTGGACTCACTATGTAGATCAGGTTGCCTTCGAACTCACAAAGATCTGCCTGCCTCTGTCTCCCAAAGCCAGGCTGCTTCTACCAAGGAATTGTTTAAACTATAATTAATAGGCTAAGGGCTCTCATGATAAATGTAGACACCTTGCTGTGTATTTAAAGAGATGGAAAATCTAAGAGAATAAAAAAGGACCATCAAAGAGAGAGGGGAAAAAAACCCTATTGTCACAGAAGTGAGAACTCCCTCTTGTGGGCTCAATAGTAGATGGGAAACACAGAGAGAAAGGTTGCTGAGACTGAGGCTCTGAGAATAGAAGCTTGTAAAACTGAGGCTGAGGGGATGGCTCAGTGAGTACAGCCTCTGCTGTGCAAACGGGGGGACCTGAGCTTGAACCCCCAGCATCTGCAGAGTGGTGCACTCCTGTAACCTTGTGCTGAGGGGTAGAGATAGGTGGGGTCTGAAGCTCTCTGGTCAGCAGTCTAGCCAAGTCAGGGAGCTCCAGGTTCAACAAGAGAGACCTCAAAGAATCAAGTGGAGAGTGGTATGCAAAAAGACCTCTGGTCTCCACCCACACACCAATATACATACACACCCAAGCAAATACAGACACCATACACATTATTTATACGGAAACTTGCACAGGCACACATACTCACACATTGCAATATGCACACATGGACACATAAAAACTTGTAAAATAGAAAGAATAAAGGAAAAAAAAAACTAAAAAAAGGGAGAATTGTCCCAACAACTGTGGCACAAATCCCGAAGATGGAACAAACACATAATGGGAATAGAAGGAGGAGGGAAAAACTAATAGTAATAGTGCTAAGAGCTCCTGATTCATCCAAGAAAGACCCCAGACTCAGATGGTATGCAAAAACAAAGAGCATTTATTCTGCTGAGAATTCCAGCACGCTGGGGTCACCACCTTCACAAGACGGCTGTGACCCAGCAGTGGAAGGCCCTGTTTATAGACAGCCAGTTAGGAGACTTCTAGGAATGATTAGATGCCCTTTGCTCTGATTGGTGAGCAGCTAGCTAAGTGGCCAATCAGGATTGGGCCGGAGCTTACGGACTTTCCAAAGCAATTATTAAGTAACTCTCTGACCCAAGCTAGGTGTCAGGGTAAAGGCTGATTGGCTGCCTGTCACATGGTTCTAGAAACTGAAACTGAAACTGAAGCCTAGTTAGGTAAAGTTAAAACTAAAGCCTGTCATGAAGGCAGACTAGAATTAAGCCCTCAGTGGTGACGCTGAGTCATCAAAACCACACAAACCACAGATCCTGGAAGCTCAGGCAACATCAAGAAGTGAGTGTAGTAGTACATGCCTCAATTCTTGGACTCAGAAGGCAGGCAGGCAGGCAGATCTCTGTGAGTTCAAGGCCAGCTTGCTATTCATAATGAGTTTCAAGATAGTCAGGATTGTATAGTGAGATTCTGTCTCAAAAGGGGGGTGGAGGATGATGCTCCTAGATTTGGTGACAGAACTACCTTGTAAGAAGTGCTAAACACAGTTATTCAGAGAGAACGGCGGTCATAGACTTCCACCTGCACCCAAAGAGGATGCACTCCAGAGAATGAGGTTGCTGACAAAGGGCCAGCTCTCCTCTGGAAGGCAGTTAGAAGTAGTCCATCCACCTTGAAGCCAAATATGAGTGCAATGGTCCGAGAACACAGATCTAGGTTGGTCCAAATACCATCTCCAAAAACCTCTGTGGTGTGTCTCAGGTGCCTCTAATGGCATTCTTAGCCTTTCGTTTGCCAGGAACTGGGCGTTAGAACATCTTGAAAGCATTTACCTGATGTCAGAAGAATCTGAGTTCTCACACGGAGGTGGGCAATAAATGGCTGTGAAAAATGAACTAAAGATTACCCACGATGAATTGGCTCCCAACCATAACATTCTAGTTCTCCTCAGTCATTGCTTTGTAGAATGTTTGATTCTGGCGTGGCTCGTCTTCTGGGAACTTCACAGGGTAAAGTACCTTTTGTCTTTTTTGTGTGGTGCCGAGGAGCAAACTCAGCCTGCGTTCCATGCCTTAGCTATGCACTGGCCTCCTTCATTTTCTTCTTCTGTGATGGGATCTTCTTCTCTTGCCTAGGCACACACCCTTGGGCTGTATTACCTTTCTCCTCCTTCACATGTGTCTGTGTATGGTGATGGTGCACACATTCCCACATGCTTGTAGGCAGACATGTGTGCCTTGGGTGTGCATGTGCATGTGGAGGCCAGAGGTTGATATTGAGCACTGTGATGACTTTTCTTGGTTGAACCCTTAACAGCATCTGGAATTAGCGAAATCCCAAATGACTGGGCACACCTCTGAGGAATTTTTTCTTGATTAATAATTTCAGTGGGAAGACCTGCTTCTAATCTAGATCTTTCAGGTGGGAAGATAAGCGATTAAGATCATTTGAGGCCTTTAATCTGGATCACACCTTCTACTGGCAGCCTATATAAAGGACATTAAAGGAAGAATAATGCATATTATACGTGTTATACATTATATATATATACATTATATATATAATTATACATTATATATACACATATTGTGTATTATATTTTATAATAGACACACACACACGTGTGTTACTCTAGAAAACCCTGATGATTACAAGTGTTTCCTCAATTGCTTTCCACTTATTTACTGAGGACAGGTCTGTTACTGAATCTGGAGCTTGCCAATTGGCAAGCCTTAGTTAGCCAGCTTACCTCAGGGGCCCTGTCTCTGAGCACTGGGATTACTGGCAGGCTGCTATGGCTGCTCTATGTGGGTGCTGGAGATCTGAGCTCCAGTCTTTATGCTTGTGTGGCAAGTGCTTTATCTACCGAGCTAGCTCTCTAGCTCTGTTTTCCTTAGTCTTAGCTGATAAAAGACAACAGTCTTCAAAATAATAGCAGTGACAATGTGTTTGGTTATAAATGCAGAAAGGGAAGCAATTCAGGGCCCACAGGGGGCACTTGAAATCACAGGTAATGCCAGGTCCTATGCTCTGCAACATGCTGCTCTCTGCCCTGTGCACACTAGCCTAGTATACAGTTTAAGCTGGTCCAATCACTGACCTCCCATGGTAGTTTGTGGCAGTAAAGCAAGCCAGAATATCTTTGCTTTCTTTTTATAATTTTGTAGATGCAATTATTTTTTTTGAAGTTTTATTATGTTTGTAATGTTCTGTCTGCATGTACACCGCATGCCAGAAGAGAGCACCAGATCTCACTAGAGATGATTGTGAGCCACCATGTGGTGGCTGGAAAGTGAACTCAGGACCTCTGGGATAGCAGTTAGTGCTCTTAACTTCAGAGCCATCTCACCGGCCCCTGCATTTGTGTCTTACCTTAGGTCTAGCAATCTCAGCATATAGTTTTATTCTGTTCCTATGGTAAACATATCCAGACAAAAACAACTTAGGAGAGAAAGGGTTTATTTTGATGTACAACTGCGGGTTAAAGTACATCACTTTAGGAAAGACTAGGCAATGGGAACTTGAAGCAGCTGCCCACATCCACCAGCGAGAGCAGAGGGAATAAATGTCTACACGCTGTGCATGATCAGGTCACTTTCTCTTTTTTAAGCATTGTAGATTCCAAAGCCAGGTAACGGTGCTGCTAACCATGAAGCTCCCCACCCCCAGCTTTAACAAAAGTGCCATGATGATAGCGAGGGTGCCCGCTCTGATGATAATGAGGAAGACTGTGTATGTGGGAAAGAAGGAATAACAAGGAAACTCTGTACTTTGACTTAAATTTTCTGTAAGCCAAAAATTGTTCTGAAAATAAAGTTCAGTAATCCCCAAACCCAAATGACGTTGTAGAGAGAAGCTGGTGCCCGTTGATAGCAACTTTGCAGGCAATTTCCTGGTCCAGCCACATGGCTTTCAGAGACATTCTTCCTGGAAGCATTATGGTACCTGACTTTGTTTGACTTGGATGTCAGATCAGATGCCCAAAAAACAATCTTTTCCATGCATTGTTGAAAGGTGCAACAGGCATGGTGGTGCACACCCGTGATTCAGGCACTCTGGGAGGCAGAGGCAGGCAGATTGCTGTGAGTTCACAAAACAAAAATGCTTTTGTGTATGTACCTGCTTGTACATGTTGGTGTGGAGGTGAGGGTGTGAGAGTGTCCTAAAATGTTTTTCTTATGAAAACAAAAGCCATCAAATAATGCATGGAACAGATACCCTTGTCAATTTAACAGTGAAAGACCCCTGCCTCACCCTGAGTTAAACATAGCTAATGCCATTTTGTGGGACACCACTGTTTTGTAAAACTCTGAAGGCCAGATGAGAAACTGAAAAATTACTGAGAAACCTAGCTGTGTCACCCACTTGGGGTATCTGCGGTCAGGCTGCCCCAGTTGAGCTAAAAACAACTTGTTGTGACCACCCTCATGGGATATCTGTCAGAGATTGTTCCAGCTGAGATAGGGAAAAATAAAACAAACAGGTGGCGGGCCACGTCAAGGGGTCATCATGACCATTCTGACCACCCAGTTCCTGGAATCTTGGTGTCTCTGCCAAACTTTGACGCAAATCGTGGTCTCATGTAAACGTACCAATCAGCCCCCTGTAACCATGCTTCTCGCTTCTGTACCCACGCTTCTGCTCTAAAACCCTATAAAAACCCCAGCTTTCCACCAAGGGGGCACGCAAAGTCCCCCAAATGACTTTCCGCCCCGGGTACCCGAGTATCCAATAAAAGCCTCTTGCTGTTTGCATCCGAACGCCTGGACTCGTTGATCCTTGGGCAGGGGTCTCTCAGACGGAAGATACCCTCCGGGGATCTTTCAAACAGCATCATTAACCCAACAAGTCAACTTCTGTAATTTACTATGAGAAAATAATTACTTAAAGACGCTCAGTACAACACTGTGCATAATAGTAAAAACGGGACACATTTTAATAGAAAGAATAAGAAAGTAGTCAAGTACAATAAATTGATAATAAAATAATGATTTTACCATGTAAAATGTTTAATATAGCAGTTATGTTGCATAATAATGTAACAGCAAGAAAATACCAGTTTATAAAACCATATACACATTTGCTCATATTACTATGCCATGCACAAGATACTAGAATTGAGAATATTGGTCACTTATCAATATATTGTCTCTCTGTACCCAATCTCATTGTTGGTTTTGCAAAACTGGAGCTGAATGGTGTGTGTACTTTCCCTGTCAGCTGGCCTTCCTGTTTCTCTCTCTTATCAATCTAGGGATCTAGCCCGACTCTGCAATAGCAGCAGGGTTTCTGGGGCCTGCCTTGGCAGGTTCCTGCAATCAGCAGATTTCCCCAGCACCCTGACTGATGCCTCAGTTGGTTCCTGAGCTGTGTCTTAGAGATCCTCCACAGCAGCCTGAAGGCAGGTTCCCAGAGCTCTGAGGTGTCACAACCTGGGGGCCACACCCTTCTCCTCAGGGTCTCCATTTCTTCCTTTCTGGAAGCTTCTTCCTTGTTTTTTCTTTGGTATAGTTGAAGAGATTGTGGCTGCTAGCTGCTTCAAATTCCTCAGTGTCCTCTTTATTTCATAGCTCTTTGGGGTTTGTTGTTTATTTTATAATAATTTCTAAAATATTACATTTATTTATTCTCTTTCTCTATTTGTGTGTGTATGCAAACTACGTATCTGTGCATACATACTTTTTAAAAGACAGGGAAATCAATCCATGTAGATTCTGTGGCTTTTCTGCATCAGAGTTTGCAATGGCTTAACAGCATTTCACTGCACTCACATACCTTGAATTCTTTACATTATTAAAATTTCTCTGTAGTTTAAGATACACAGGTCCATGGTTCTCTCTCTCTCTTCTCTTTCTGTGTGTGTGTGTGTACACGCGCACATGCACGTGCATGTTGGGGACCCCAAATTGGATTTCCATAGCAACCCAACCCTGAAGGTAAAGGAGTTTCTAGATGGCCATGACAAGACTTACTGTAAAGAAAATAGATCCCTGTCTACAGTGCCTGGAACACTCAGTAAATATTGATTGAAGAATAAATAAATGACTAGAGGGTTCAGGCCACGCAGAGAGAGCAGAAGAACAGCAATCATTCATTCTAATTCCTTGACTTTTTAACTCTTTCACTCCTCAGTGACTTATAGATTTACAACTGACAAAGCTCCCACAATTCCTCAACCTGTGGCTCAGGGTTGTCGCACCACAGCTCACCATGGGAATCAAGGGCACGTTCTAATTTTCCAGAGAAAGAGCCTCACTTGAGTGCTGCATATCATTTTTACGGGTAGCCTTCACTTATGGCACCTAAGGTCACTTATGAATCCAGGGCAGCAGTCCCATGGGTATTCCTCTCTGGCACACTTTGCGGGACTGGTCATGTGAGAAAAACAGCTAACAGCAACAATTGTGTGATGAATGGCTGGAAGCAGCTGCTAGAAGCACGCTGGGCTCATGGAATGTAATCAGGAAATACTGACCTGGAACTTGATAAGCCAGGCAGTGATGGATGGAAGGCAGCTACTCTTCATCTGCCATGTTGGCATGCACGACCTGGAAGGCACTGATTAATTTTAATTGAAATGGGCAGCTTGAGAAGCAGAAAGGCATGCTATGACCAAAGCCACAAACCCCAACACAAACTCTTCTTTAATCTTACCAACCACACTCAAAACTCTTGGGAACATATTTTCCAGTGAGTTGAATGCATTTTTCATTATGATAAAGTACAATGCTGTAAGGTTGAAAGCCCAGAGTCAGCCTTTGAGAGACTTCTGATAGAAACCAGGAGGAAACAGCAGAAGAGCCTTAAAACTGAGACCTAAGGAACATTCCTGAGCTGATCTGTTGCATCTTGACAGGTGGTTTTGGAGTGTTCTGAAGTGCTTGTGAGCATGCACAGAATGTTGTGGACTTCCCTGGATGACATGCCTCAAAGTCAAGTGCATGTAGCTGGCTCTTGTCAGAGCTGTGGCCTCATAAGGCCTGAGAGAACACAGTGGGCATACAATTCTGGAGCCTAATGGTCAGGAGGATGTTGATTTCCACGTGTCTGGGTATGGATCTGATCCCCTAAATCACAAGTGGAAGGCACTTCATATTAGAGTCTTTTTTGTTCCAGGTTATAAACAAGACGTCAAATGGATGTTCAAAGTCAAGAAAAAAGAATGTTAGGAAATTTTCAAAGTTCCTAAGTATTTTTATAAAGGGAACCTCCAAAACAACATTCTAATTCAGTTCACAACATCCTCTCTCTCATTGGCAAAAGCAGTTTTAGAGCTAGGTGCAGGACAGTTTTAATTTCCTTTCTCCCTTAGATACTATCAACTCTTAGATGATTTACTATGGGTCTCAAAATTGATAGAATTGTACAATTGCAGACCTGGAAGAAATATCAGAGATGGCCCAGTCAAACTCTTTAGAGGCATAAAGGAAGCCTCATCCAAATCCTGTATCTAACGAGTGCAAAGCCGCAGCCAGAGGAGTGGGGGACAGCTTTCCTCTTTTCCTGGCCATGACAGACTCTACTCTTAGTCCCTTTCTACCCTTACAAAGGTGGAGCTACAGGCTCTGCCTGGCTCTTTCTGTTCTACTTTTTCCACTTTCCCTCCAGGGAACCCACCTTTGAGGGTGGTCTGCTCTGGCCTTCCCGTCTATCCTATCAGTTCTGAAGTTAATGCTTCAGCCTTCAGATACCTTATATTTTGTTGTACTTTTACTAGAAAGAGAAATGTAATTCTTAAGGTTGATATTAAGACTCCAGACCAGCTGGGCAAGGTGGTGCATGCCTTAAACCCAGCACTCGGAGAGGCAGAGGCAGGCAGATCTCTGTGATCTGCCAGCCTGGTCTACAAAGTGAGATCAGGACAGCCAACGCTACACAGAGCAACCCTGTCTTAAAAACAAAACAAAACAAAACAAAACAAAACAAAACAAAAAAAACAACTTCAAAACCATGTGGAGGCTTTTGACTCCTCCTTCCTTATAGGATTCATCTTGGTCACTAGAATTCCCTGCAATGGATATTTGGTTCTTAATGTCCTTGTAATATTGAAACAGGTTCTGCTCTGGAAACCTTCCTTAAAATGAAAGCCTTAAAGCTAAAGAACACTGAGATCAATATGGAATGCTTGTGGACAGCAGCTACACCAGCCCTGCATTCTTTTACTCTTTACATATCCCTGAATAAGAGACTGGTGAGATGGCTGTTGGGCAGGGACTTGCCGCACAAGCCTGAGGATCTAAGTGAAGGTAGAAGGGGAGAACAGAGGAGGAAAGACGACCCCACCCCCACCCCTCAAAGGCGTCTTTGACCTCAACCTGAGCACCATGGTATACATACAACCCTGATATTAGGCTTCTTCTCCACTCCTCTGCCCGCCAACTTTTCACATGTGGGGAAGCTGTGGTTCAAGATGGCTGGTAACTGGCCTGAGGTTGTCCAACAATTAGGAAGTGAAACCTTTCCCTCTGGAAAATACAGCAACAAGATGCTGTCGTGGAAGTGGGGAGACCAAGCCTTCAGTAGACAGTCGTGGTGGTTTGAATGAAAATGATCCCCATAGGCCCACAGAACTATTAGGAGTGCCATTATTAGGAGGTGTGGCTTTTTTGGAGTAGGTGTGGCCTTGTTGGAGGACAGGTGTCACTAGGGATGAGCTTTGAGGGTTCAGAAGCTCAAGTCAGGTCTAGCAGCTCTCTATTCCCACTGTCTGCAGATCTGGATGTAGAACTCTCAACTAGTCTCTTAGCCCCATATCTGCCTGTGTGCTTCCACACCCTCTACCATGATGACAATGGACTAAACCTCTAAACTGTAAGCCAGCCCCAATTCAATGTTTTTCTTTATAAGAGTTGCTGGTATCTTTACATGGCAACAGTCAGAACTAAGCCCTAATCAGAACCTTGATCCTGGACTCTGAGCCTACAGAACTATGCGGCACTTCTTTTCACTGTGAATTACCCGGGCTCAGAAATTTTGTAACAGTAGTATATGTACAAATATATATGACAACAGTATAGGCAAAGGTTGGAAACTATTTTCTTGTATGTGGGTATCTAGTTATTCTAGTATTATTTACTGAAGAGACACTTCTTTCACCACTGACATCCTTGTTAAAGAAACTATAAATGGGCTTTTAATACATTCCACTGATCCATATGGCTCTTATTCCACCAGCCTCATACTACTGTTTTGATTGTTGAAGCTTTGTAGTGGGTGTAATAATTGAAAATGTGAGTTCTCTGACTTTAATCTTTTTAAAAAGATTGTTTGACTTGAGGTCCCTTGAATTCCATACAAGTTTGGTTTTCATTTCTAGAGAAAAAAGGGAATGAAAGAAAAGCTAGTAATGGCAGCTTGCTCTGTCCAGATGCGTATAGCTGGCCTTTCATTTTTGCTTCCAAAGCCATTTGAAGAATTCTTGTCACCTGTAATAAACTTACAAGACTGGTGAGATAAGATCAAGTAAAAGACTGTGAAAAGAAGCTGGAAAACACAAAATTTTGGTAAGCTCTTAGCAGCTGACTCAAAGCAAAACAAATAAACAAAAACAACCCAAGATAAAAGCCAAACCCTTTTAAATCAAAACATTTGTTTCTTTCTGTTTTTTCTCCTTTCCAATTCTAAATGATTTCTACCCTGAGCATTCCTAGAACTCTGGAGCATCAGGGCTAGATCTGCTGCCAAGTAGCTTCAATTTCTATTCTCCATTGTCTGGTCACATACTGAAGAGGGCGTTGTTGTTGTTAGCTTTTGTGCTTATATAATCTCAATTCCTATGCAAGGTCCCTAACCAGTGGGAACTAACCATAGCCACCTAGTCTCATAGCCACCCCACTGCATTTAAATAAGAGAACAAACTTACAAAAATAATAAGATGTTAAAGGAGGGAGAAAAAATTATGAGCTACCTCCCAAGTTGTTTTCACAGGAGACAGACTCTAACAAACTGGCTTGAATTTCTAAGTACACAGGATATTTCTTGGTTAGAACTGAAAAACCACAGCCAATTATTTCTGTGGGACCTGCTGTTCTTTACGGTTGTCCTAGAAAAATTGGAAAACTGATTCAGACCATAACTCAAGATGAGTGATTTACTTATAAGCCATTATTTGCTCAAGTGTATCAGCAGTGGAGGTTTTGTGGGAAGGTATTGTTTTACCCCAGCCATTTCTCACCTGAAATGAAAAGAGTCTTACTCTTGGCATTTGAGTACTACTCTGTGGTTGGCACTGTAAGCCAAGTCCAGATGGAAGCACACCTTTTGATAGTCACAGAGGTCATTGCCGAGGCACTACCGAGAATGACAGTGATGTGCAAGCCGGGAGACAGAGGTCCCTTTGGAACAAGCTCTCATTGAGTAGTGATGTTTAATGAGATGCTAGAGAAGAAGGCTGAGGTTTTGAAAGTCAGAGGTTACCAGCCTTGTACAAATGGAAATGAATGTGCGAGTGTATTGGAAGGCCCAAGGAACACAACACATTGTAAACTAAAGAAAAAGCAATCAAGTTTCAAAATGGAGTAATTCCGAATGAACCTGCGGTGTCTGAGTGGGGATGTTCTCTACAATCTCAGAGTACTGGAAAATTTAGGTTAAGGAAGTTTACAGAAAAAAAGTCAAGATTGTGATGGTCGTGAAAGATATTGGGGGCTGAAAAGGTGGTTTAATGGCTGGTGTTTATGACACAGCATGAGGATCCCGAGTTTGCATCTCTAGTACTCACGTAAAAGCTGGGTGTGTTAGCACACACCTGTGACCCCAGTGATTTCTGGGCACAAACAACAGATTCTGGGTTTGTTGACCAGCCAGTCTAGCCAAAAAGGTGACCTTCAGGTTCGGCGAGAGACCCTATCTCAAAAAATAAGATGGAGACATGATTAACAAAGGAATCCTGAAATAATTCTCTGGCCTCCATGTGTGCCTGTGTGGGTGAGTGTATATTTCTTCTCTCTCTCTTTCTTTCTTTCTTTCTCTCTCTCACACACACATGCATACACACATGAGAAAGAGAGGTTAGAAAAGACAGATAAAGAGCTGAAATGAGCTGAAGTGTGTAACCTTCAGCACTTTTCCATCAGTTTGATGCCAAGGAAGCGTTGCTGTCATTAAACTCATTCAAGCCACTAATGACGTCTGTGAACAGAGTGACTGAGTGAAGGGACAACCCTATTTTATCTTCAAAATTGTTTTTCCTTGAGCTGCAAAAGGAGTTTGAGTGTCATCAAGGACGTACTTTGAAATGTAGGGACAGATTCTGCCTGACAAACATGAGATCTACTCTAAAGCAAATGCATTGCATATTTTGATGCTTGGGGGGAAATGAGTTCAATCAACAACTGTTCCAGTTTTCCTAGGGATTTCCTAGGCTGCGATTCTGGAAAAGCCAAGAAAGTCTCAGACGCAATGAACACATTGGTGTGTGTTGATTACCCAGTTATGAGAGAACTGATCAGAGGTTAAATCTTGCTAACAGAGAATCATGAGCCCCAACTCAGAAGAGCACACCCCTCCTGTATTTTTCCCTGGTTTTAGAAACAAAAAGGATGGAGGGAGGCCTCAAGTTTCTGTCCATGTAGGTTGATGTCTTCATGTAGTAAACGCCTTCATTTCATTGGAATGGAGACCTTGAAATCTGGAAATATCAAAGCAAAAACTGTATGTGAGAGAGAGAGAGAGAGAGAGAGAGAGAGAGCAATGAGACGAACCATCTCCCTTTCTTTTCTGTTTCTGCTCCTGTAATGCTCTCTAGATGTCTGTGTGCTTTTGAATTCTAAAATTGGCATCTCTTTGGAGCTCATCCTTGTAGAGTAAAACTCCAGTGTTGCAAGCCACCATGTCTCCTGCTCATCCCCCGAACTGGGTCTTGAACGGCCATTTCCCACCACTCTATCACGTCAGCTACTTCTGGTAAATACTTCAGGCCTTAGCTGTGGTGTGACTCTTTCTGCTGGGAAATGGGCTCCCATATCAGAAGCTATGTTGTCTTATATTTCAGAAAAGTCATGTGACTGAAGTCAAGGCAAGAGGAGCCTTTCAAGAAACAATCAGTGGTGTCACAAGACTGAAAGGCCGCCACTGGGAATGTCACTGGTCACTTTGATAAGGACTGCTGCAGAATCTAGCTGTGGGTGTAGAGCAAATGGCCATACAGCAGGTGGGTATCAAAGGGGTAGTGAGAACACACTGTCATGTGAGCACTTTCACATAACTCAGAGCCAGAGAAAGCTAGAGAGCTGGAGAGCAAGAGTGGGAACAAAGCTAGAGAGAACGGGCGTGGAGAGTGAGAGAGAGCAAGCATGGAGAGAATGAGAGCCAGGAGAGGAGCCAGGCAAGGTGGTGCATGCCTGTAATTCCAGCACTCAGGGAGGCTGAGGCAGGTGGATCTCTCTGAGCTTGAGGCCAGCCTAGTCTTCAAAGCAAGTCCAGGACAGCCAGGGCTACACAGACAAGTCCTGTCTCAAAGAAACAAAACCAAACAAACACACAAAAATTGTTGAACCAACTGGGCATGGTGGTGGATGGAAGATTCACTCATCAACCTGGCATCTTGGAGGGGCAGCTACTTGAAAGACTAGAGGGGGCTGGAGAGATGGCTCAGAGGTTAGGTGCACTGGCTGCTGGTCTTCCAAAGTCCTGAGTTCAATTTCCAGCAACCACATGGTGGCTCACAACCATCTATAATGAGATCTGGTGCCCTCTTCTGGAGTGCAGGTGTACATGCGGGCAGAATACTGTACACATAATACATCTTAAAAAAAAAGTACTGGAGTCCAGTTGAGTCACTTTCCTCTTGGCCTAGTCTCAGGGTCTCTCAGCAATGCAGTGGTTTCTTTCTTTTCGTTCTCTCTGTCTCTTTTTCTCTTTCTTTCTTTCAGACAGGTTTCCCTCTGTGTAGCCTTGGCTGTCCTGGTACTTGCTCTGTAGATCAGGCTGGCCTTGAACTCACAGAGATTCGCCTGCCTC
Organism: Psammomys obesus; assembly: GCF_907164565.1. Classification (NCBI taxonomy): domain Eukaryota; kingdom Metazoa; phylum Chordata; class Mammalia; order Rodentia; family Muridae; genus Psammomys; species Psammomys obesus. The sequence goes on along the minus strand of NW_026590062.1, from coordinate 25,932,328 downwards.
TGCCTCCGTGAGTGCTGGGATTACAGGTGCATGCCACTGCACCTGGCATAAATTTTTTTCTATGTTTTATTTTTAATTTATTTACCTCTATTTTATGTGCACTGGAGTTATAGACAGCTGTGAACTGCCATGTGGTGCTGGGGGATTTGAACCTAGGACCTCTGGAAGAGCCGTTAGTGCTCTTAGCCACTGAGCCATCTCTCTAGCCTGGAGTTGGATTTCTTAAGAAACACTTGAGAGCTTGAAGATCAGTGGCTCCAAGAGACAGTGGGTGGAACTATGTGGAACCTTCTGCCCCAAACTTGGCACACTGTTGACACTGAGACATTCCATTAATTGTACCTATCACAGAGCCCTCCCAGATTCAAGAATCTAGACATAGACTCCAAATGGCAAATGACTGCTATACAAGCTTGCATTTCACATTCTTGAAAAGTTACAGCCCTTCCCACCCCCACCCCCATTTGTGTACCAGCTCCTTTGTTTAAGAGCTGGTTACTCTTAGATCAGCTGCTGACATTTCTAAGAACCTTCTTACTCCAGTATTCAGGGGAAGGTGGGCCTGAAATCCTCCCTTCCTGTTGTGTGAGCTGCCTCACATGTATGCCCATCTCTGAGCTGGTGGAGTTAGGTGATACAGTTACTTACTCACATCTCTATGGAACTCCCCAATTCTGGGAAGCCTACATTGTCAAATCGGGAATAGACAGGTTTCTTTTCATCTATCAGTGCATTTCATGTCTTTAAATCTTCAAAAATTCAGAAAAAAGGAAATTGTTACATGCTAAAAGCAGTAAACTGTGCTTTTGTCAGACGAGGGGGGAGGAGGAGAAATACTGGGTAGGCCGCTACATTACACCTGCCAGTTTTCAATAAGGTTTATTTTTACTGTTTGAGAGGTAACTCAGAGTGCTAACCCTGGTAGCCAGTTAGTGGGCTTCCGCAACATCGGCAGGCAGTAAGCAGCAGCCAAGGTTAATTATAACTTAGGGAAATTGTAATTAGGTTTCATCTTACTGTACTTCAAAACTTTGAGGGTTGCCATGTGCAGAATTTCTAGTGAGTCTTTGTTTTGATGTGAGCAATTAGAAAGCTTTTACATAATGACGCATCCAGCTGCTTCCCTTTTAAAAGTCGAAGCTCATCCAAAAAAGAAGTAGCTGATTTATACTTCTGTGGCTATAAGGAGCAATACATTTAGAGAACTGTCTCCCTGAAGACCATGTTATTGTCTAACTTACAAATGCACTTAAATATCACTTGTGTGTAAAATGGTGGTGTCCTTTTCCTAAAGTACAGAGAGAAGAAAGAAGAAATTAACTGGAAACTTTTTTTTTTTTTTTTTTTTTTTTTTTTTTTTTTTTGCGGGGGAGAGGAGCGTAATTACAAAGTTGTTTGTAAGCTATTCAAGAACCTTCAAATTCCATTACAGAAATGATCCAGTTCCACTTTGTATCACTAATGGTTTCACTTCCTAACAAAGCCGGATCCTTGCATTCACAGGGCTTAGGAGACAGCAGCGCAGAAATAGTATTTTGTTGGCCTTAGAGTCGCCGAGGGCTGAGTAATACCCTTGAGAAAGAAAAAGTGCGGGCTCCTTGGGTTAAAATCTGATAGAACGTCGCTGTGGAGAAAGCGTGACTGGACACTGGCAGAATTCTCAACACCTCCCCCGGCTGCGGCTACATCCGCTTCAGTTTTCATTTCTGCTTTGGAAGGTCTGGAGAGCTTGGGCCGAGTCCACCGGGATAGAGACAGAAGATACATTCTTGTAACTAGGTCCTGACGAGGGCATTCTCTGTTAATGCTGAGCCCTATCTGCTTCTCTAGTCCTTAAGGATTGCTCCTGGGTGAGGGTGAGTCTGATTCCTGTCTCTCTACCCACACTCCAGAAGTGTGTCAATCATTTGGTAACTTTTCAGGAGAGCCCATTTTGTAGCTAGGTTCTGGGCAGTGGCTGGCATTGTCTGAAAGAAGACAAGAAAAAGCTGCACCGGAGAAATCGGTTCCACCCTCGCAGCAAAGAGCAAAGACAAGCAGGGATTCTGGCCAGTTCTTCGCGCTGCAGTTTCTCCTTATTTACCCTGGCTTAAGGAATGGCCAGCAGCCAGAAGGCACTGCAAGCCTCCCGGCGTTTGCACACAACTTAATTTAGGTCGGATTCCAATCTCTCGGGTTGTAGCTAGGGTTGCTCCAAGGAGAAGGCAGAGAGAACTCTGGATACCCAGCAAAGGGAGCATTCGTTTTCCGGTTGATTTCTGAGGAGAAATCCCAACTGAATGTGAGTGTGCGAGTGTGATGTCTAGCAACTTTGAGTCCAGTCGGTCAAAAGGAATCATCCGGTGTCGGGGGCCAAGTGGTACTTTTGTGCAAAGGTCACGTGAGACCAAGGCCAACTGGGGGAGGCAGTAGGGTTGAGTGGATGAAGGGATTCCGCTGAGACTTCAAGGCCGAGGGGTGACGTCTCTGCAGGAAACGGGGGTGGGGGTGGAGGGGTGAGAGGCCGCCGGCCGGCCGGGCCTGTCCCTTTAAGGGGCCGGTCTCCGGGCCCCTCAGAACGCGACGCCCGGACGTGCGGAGCCGCCCCGCCCCGAAGCCGCCCGTTTCCTGCGGGGCGGCGCGACGGCACCTGAACTCCTGCGGAGGGGCCTCGGCGCGCTGACCCGGCGGTGCGGCGTGCCGCCGCGTCGTCCCGGCCTGGTTCCCGGCGGCGCAGGGTGAGGAGCGGGCCGGGGCTTCGGGCGCGGGGCGCGGGGCGCGCTCGCCGGCTAGGCCTCGGCGCGGGGTCGCAGTGTGCAGCGTCCCCCAGGCCGCGCCGCCGCCGGCCCGCTGTGAGGATCCGCCCGAGGGTTCCGGCTCCAGGGTTCCGCCTCGGCCTTCCCCCGGGACGCCAGGCCCGACCCCAGCCCCGCGAGTGGCCGCAGCTCCCGGGCCCGTCTCCCGAGGAGGAGGTCGTCCGGCCCGGGCCGTGGGGTGACCGAGGAGCCTATTTTTAGCCGGGCTCGCGGGCTCCCGGGAGGGAGGGCGGATTACGGCTCTGAGGAGGGTGCACGGAGGGAGCCTCGCCCCTGGCGCCCTGGGCCGCGGCCGGGCCACGCGTGCGCCAGGCCGGAGCGGCTGGTTCACCCCGAGGGCCGTCCCTCCCAGCGCCCGGTGCGTGGAGTTAGCAGAAATCCTGCGAAGTTCTTCCCCCTCCCTCTCAGGGGTGTGTCTGCCTCAGCTCCCAACAATGGGATGTGGGGCGTCCCCTCGCTCGGGGGTAAGGAAACGGACGTCGGGCCATCAGAGACGGGGGTGCGGGGCGAGCGGCGTCCTCTCCTTTGTCCGGCCGCACCTCGATTAGGTTAAAAAGTGGGCTGTTTAGTGTCAGCGGCTCTTTCTGTGAGGAGGCGAAAGCCGCGATTCTAAGAGCGGGGCCTCTGCTAGACAGGGATTCCTTAGCTGCTATTCAAGTAAGCATAGCTTCAAAAGCCACCGGACGAACAGTTGAAAGTTGTGGGGTGTTTTGATAAACTTACATCCCGATACCCAGGTAAAGAGGAGCACCCCAGAGGTGACTGAGGGATGATTGGGATTTTTGCCTGAATTAGGTTCTATTTGTTTTCCCCACCAGACTCGTAAGCAGTGGCTCCAGTGTGTCTAAAAATTTGGGAATGAGCTTCACTGGAGCACCCCGGCTGACCTGCATTCTGTGTGTCCCACAGTAGCTTTTCGTATTTGATGTATTGCTTGATAAGTAAGCCCCTCCCGCATTCCTACTGTTTCAGGGAACCTGCAGGAGCTAGCTGGACTTAATTGTGTAGGTTCCATTCCCATGCCAACCCTGAGTTAGGAACGGCTCCTTTTAATTTTTAGCCTTCAGTAGGCATAAATGTCTTAATTATCAGGTGCGTTTAGAGAATAAGGTGTTCTACTTTTACTGAGGGACACACTGAAACTTAAAATATAACAGGACCTATCAGAAAAAGTCCTCAATGTGTTCCTCAGATGTATTAAAATTAAAAATTCCTCACATGTATTAAACAAAAGCAAAACCCAGCCAAAACCCTCAACTGCAAGCAGTTTACAGGCTCGCTAGTTGGTAGGTTTTAATCTTCTTTTGTTAGGTTTTGCTAAAGACCTAAAGAGTAAAGGCTTATTGTGAGGCTTAATCTCTCTCTAAAGGATCCATGTTGAGACTGATGGTTGGTCAGTTTGTAGCTGGAATTTGACTTGCACTCTTTGGAGGATATGTCGTTTTTCCAGGGAGGGACGCGTTGGGATGAACCAAGACTTTTGAGCATGCTGTATGTATTTGTGACACCGAGCAACCTGGAATATGTAATTTTATTAATATGCCTACTATGCTTTTTTCTCTTTCTTTTTTTTGTTATTTTTGAGACAGGGCATGTGCCACCACACCCGCCATCCCTGCTATACTTTTTTTTGGGGAGGAGGGGAAGGGGTGTATTCGAGACACAGTTTCTCTATGAGCCCTGGCTGTCCTGGAACTCTCTCTGTAGACCAGATTGACCTCGAACTCACAGAGATCCGCCTGCCTCTGCCTCCCGAGTGCTGGGATTAAGTTGTGCGCCACCACTCCCGGTCCTACTATGCTTTTTTAATAGCAAAATTTTAATTAAAAATATTTTCAATACTTTCTAAAAAATAGTATACTCAATGGTTTCAGGAGATTTGGTTTAGGAATCTGACCTCATATGCCATAGGGAGATGCAAGGGGAAAAGTGCTTTACAGAACAGTCAGGTGTTGAGAGTAACTTCTTAGTTGCTGTGTGTGTGGTTGTGAAGTCCAGTGAAGGCAAATCCAAAGTATCCCTAGAGACTGGAAGTAACTGTTCAGAAGGTACAGTGACCGCATTCTGTTCCATTGCTGCTTCAGTTATTAGGAACATATAAAAATATGTAATTTATGTCTAGGTGGCTGGGGAAAGTTGGCTGAAGAATATGAACTATATTTTCCCTATAATCCCGACATTTGGGGACACTTTTGGGGCCATGAACCAAAGAGATTGGTTAACATAAGCTGCCTCTAAACTTCTAGACGAGAGAAGTAGTGACTTACTACACGTGTTTGTCACGCGGGTGGACTGCTGCTTAGAGCGCCTTTGAAAGAACTGCAGCATTCAGCTGCTTTTAAGCCTTTTCAGTTAAAAAGAAAAATGCCGAATGCATGCTGGTGTCTTCAATCCCGGCACTCCTGGAGCAGAGGAAGGCGGATCTCTGTCAGTTCCAGGCCAGCTAAGGTCACAGTAATACCCTGTCTCAAAAACAAAACAAAACAACAGAAAATCAACGTTGTGAGTTTTTTTTTTTAAGCCTTTAACAGCTAGAACTATCTTCCTCTTTCCCCTTTAAAAGAAAAGGTCTAGTTTCTGCCACAGAGATAGTTGTACTCCCATCTTTATTCACTGTAGCAAAGAACTGGAGTCAGCCTAGTTGTCCTTTAGTGGAAGATTGGATAATGAAAATTAGGCTTCTGTATTAAAGTAGAATACTACTCAGCTCTAAAGAAAAATGATGTAAAAAAATTTCAGGAAAATGGATAGACTTGGAATATATGCTAGTAATCAAGGTCACACAATCTCAGAAAAAAAATAAACCGAATGGTCCCTCTCATAAGTGGAGTCTAAACAATATGTCTGTATAGATGTAAGCTAATGTATATGCAGGTACAGTGTAACCTGAAGAGAGAACAAGAAAGGCTAAAATAAGGGGATGAGGGAGGACTGGGTGCAGGTGATAGACCCGAGTATGATTGAGACTGGAAGGCCAGTTGCTTTTCTGTCACGGATTCTTAAAAGTTTAATTTTTAAAAATTATTTTTATTTTATGTACATTGGTGTTTTGACTGCATGCATGTCTGTGTGAGGGTGTTAGATCCCCTGGAACAGGAGTTAAAGACAGGTGTGAGCTGCCATGTGGTTGCTGGGGCTTTAAACTTGGTCCTCTAGAAGAGCAGTCGGTACGCTTCACCACTGAGCCATCTCTCCAGCCCCAATATTTTTTGTTTCTGATGGTGGATAAATGCATAAAATGTATCTGATACTGAAAGTATAAAATTTAACGTGAAGTTTCAAAGCTTTCAATTTCAGTGTCAATTCTAACTGTATAGAAGTCCAGTAAGTTATGTAGACTTTGGGTCTGGTTAGTTTTGGCATTGATGTTTTTATTTGCAATTTTTAAAATTAATGTTTATAAAATAAACTAATAACAGTTTTGTACTAAAGTAAGAGAAAGAATAAAGAGGCTCACTGCACAGCTCTGACTGGCCTTGAACTCACAGAGGTCTCTGTTTCTAACACTGCCTCTTAAGCAGTACACCTGACTCCTCTGGGCTTTTAGTTGCTTTTATATTTAAAGAAGCAAGACAGCTTCCACTAAAAAGAGTCCTTTGGTAGAGATTCCGATTGGATATATAACATTCTGAAGAAATGTATATGCAACACTCAACTTTTTAAAAAGTCATGTTCTGCTACTATGCCTATCCCCCCCCCCCACCATTGAGGATTGACCCTGTGCCTCAAATATGGTAGACAAGTGTTGTTTTGCTCCTTTACGTACCTTACTCTCTCTCATCCCAACTACTGCAGAGGAACTGAGAACTTGTAGTTAAGTCTGGTATCAGGAGAAGTGACTTATTCATCAGTCGTAGCAACTGTTCACATGCCCTTTCTTCCAGGGTGCTCTGTTTTAAACGTCATGCACTCAGTCCTTGATTCACTTGTCTCTTTATATTCTGGCGGTCTCATCCAGTTTCATGGTTCAGGTGTCTACTTAAATTTCTACTCTGATTTCTCTCCTACACTTCAGGGTTAGGCTTTTCCCCTCAAACTAAGCTTTCTGATTTCCCCTCCACCTGCCCCTACTGCTGATGAACCCATTTTTATCTGATGACATCCAGCCAGCTGTCTGGATGGATATTATACCTCCAAAAATTGTTGGCGATCTCTGACTTACATATTTGACACTTGACATTTTCTGGTTTTTCCTTTCTTAATAACATAACCAGAATCCATCCACTTCTTTCTACTGCAAATGGCCTCATCCAAGCCATTCCGGCATCTTGTTTAGATTTCTGCAGTTGTCTTTCTAGCTGCTTTCCTTGCTTTGGTTATAACTCCCCAGTCTTTGCACCACAGCAACCAGCTCATATCACTTCCCAAAAGTAGCCCTTACAGCTTTGAAGGCCTTACACAATCTGGGCATGCCCTCTCCTTGCCTCTTAACTTAGCTGCTGACCACTCACTCCCAGCTGCCTGTTTTAGGGTCTTTAGGCTATTTATTACCCTTCTTTGATCACTTTTTCCTTAGGGTGTTTTCATGACTTACTCTTTTACTTCCTTTGCTATTTAAGTGTCATTTTAAAAAAAGATTTATTTATATAATATCCTACCTGCACGTGAACTTGCATGCCAGAAGAGGGCACCAGATCTTACTATAGATGGTTATGAGCCTCCCTGTGGTTGCTGGAAATTGAACTCAGGACCTTTGGAAGAACAGCCAGTGCTCTTCTGGGCTTGAGAGACAGAACAAAGCAACACCTGCCCTCATTCGAACCCTGCGGATGTATTTTTCACCCAAGAAATTTCGGATTTCAACCAAAGACCCATTCTCCTGGATAACAGCGTTGATGGGGAAGTGAGCATACACAGACCTCATCTTGTAGCAGAAGCCCAGTGTAACACCCTTGATCATGTTCTGAACATGACTGCACATGGTTCTGACAGTGGCCAGTTCCTTTCTGCTACCCCACCATTTGTCAACCCAGAGCCTCTTCTTTTTCTTTCTGAGAAGACTCACACTGATGTGATTGAAGTCCCTCCGTAGGGTTGCCCTGGGGCCCTTCACAATGACTGTGTGCCCCTTCAGAGTGATGTCGACATTTTCTGGGATGTCAACCATCTGATTGCTGAGAATGGTCTTCATTCTTGCAGTAGATGGGGCAAGGAGCGGATCTCTGTGATTTTTGAGGCCAACCTGGTCTACAGAGTGAGTTCCAGGACAGCTAGGGCAAAAGAGAAAAAGGGAACAGGTCTTTTATTTGTTTTGTATATTGATATATGAGAAGCTGATGCTAGACTTGAATTTACTCTATAGTCCAGGCTATATAGCCCAGGCTGGTCTGAAATTGCAACCGTTCTGTCTTCTCCCTCCCAGTATGGGATTATAAATATATGACCTTACAACTTATTCTCCTTTGTTTAACCTATGTGTTTAAGGCATTGTCTGGCTCATAATAGGTGCTAAGTAAGAATTTGTCAAAGGAACTAATGAGGCCTGTGTCCTGCAATTCCTTTCTTTGATGGATACTGCATTCTGGATAACATGCAGCTTTTAGTTTGTTCCTTTCCCAGGAACTTTCAGAGAGCAGAACAGTGGTAGGGAGCCTCTGGGAAACCTTTAGGTAGAAGGAATAATGTTATACTGTGGTGCAGACTAGTTACCCACTCTATATTATTGAAAACATTGGTTAATTTAAAAAGTTGGTTAAGACAAGGACTTAAAATACATCTGCCTTTAATCCCAGCAACACAGGGCTTCTGGGTGGGGAGAAGAGGTTGGTTAATCTCTTAGTTTGAGGCTAGCCTGGTCTACATAGTGAGACCCTGTTTTGAAACAAAACAAAACAAAAAAACCCAAACTAAACCACGCTGAAACATGTACATTAAATATTTGTACTTTAAGTATTTAACATTAATTGATATGTATATCTTTTTATTCAGACTAATCAGTTTTCTTAGAATAGGGGTTTTCAAATTTTCCTTTTATAGATTGTATTCTAAAAGCATTATCTATAACTTCTAATACTGGCTTCTTTAAAATAGAATGAAAATATTGAAAGTGAAAAACTCAAGATCCTGGAGTTTCCAATCCTTTAAAAGGTCTTGGTTTTATTTTCCTACATTTAGCTTTTGGCAGATATTAGTCACATCTTTTTGCAAAGGAGGAAAATGTCAGTGCATTCAGGAAGAGGTTAAGATGGCACCATTTAGAGTATGCTTATAGTAGTTCTATATAGTACTTCTTTTTTTCCCCCTTAATTATTGCTTTTCTCTTCTTTCTCAGAGGGAGTTTGAACCCAGGGACTGCAAGCTACCACTGAGCTACAGCTCTAGTATATTTCTTTGTTTTGGTCGCAGTAAATTTGTAATTATCAGTAGTTTTCTGAGATTCAGTAGGTACATTGTTTATCAGGACACATTGTTATGGTACATGCCCCTTGGAAAATGTGGAACAGTAGTTTACTGTTACACAGGAACCAGATGAGTTGCCAAGTAGGCAGTAATAAGCTGGAAGTTGAAAGGAAACCCACCAGTTTTAAGCCTTATTAACACTGTTTTATCTAAGTTCTTATCTCCCAGTTCTTAATTACATGCCTTCACGACATGTTGGAGAGAATGAGAGTGTTTTGGGGTCTAAAGAGCTGAGCTTTGATGTCTGGCCTTGCTGGTTTGTGCTGCTTGAGCCTTTTCACCCATCAGGGGCACCTCAAACTCCCTGCTCTTTGTGTTTTTAGGCTGTGTTTATACTTCGTTCCTAAGCCATATTTTGTTTTGTTTTCTTCCTTTTGAACGCTGTTAAGTGGGACTCTTTTTGTATGAATTTATTTGACATTTCCAACCCTTTCCATTCAACTTTGTAGTCAGTGTTCTTTTCTTATTTACTTACTTTATTTATTTATTTGAGACAAGGTTTCTCTGTGTAGTCCTGGCTGTCCTGGAACTTTGTAGACCACCCTGACCTTGAACTCACGGACATCTGTCGGCTTCCCAAGTGCTGGGATAAAAGGCTTGTGCCACCATGCCAGGCCATGGTACTTTTATTGCTACATAGACTTTTGTATGATTGTTGTTTTTTTCTGAGACAGGTTGCCCAGACTGACTTTGAACTCAGAACCCTGCTTCTTCCCCCTCAGTGCTGTCTGTAGAGACCTGAGGGGTCACTGTGCCTCTCTGTACCTTTCTCTCTCCTCCTCTTACGTGAGACTGTCGGTTTTTCTGTTGGGTTATGTATCTTTTTTCTTCTTTTGGCTGTTAGGATTTATTTGTATGATCTGAATACTAATTTATTGCCAATTATGTATTACAAATATCTTCTGTTACATTAGGGTTCTTTTTTATGTGTACTGTATTAAAACTAGTTTAGTTTTAACTTACCATTATTTCCTTTTTTTTTTTTTTTTAAGTTACTTTTAGTTTTTTTCGAGACAAGGTTTGTCTGTGTAACCTTGGCTGTCCTGGACTCCCTTTGTAGACCAAGCTGTCCTCTAACTCACAGAGATCCTCCTGTGTCTGCCTCCCCAAGTGCTGGGAATATAGGTGGGTGCCCTGCGCTTGGCAATGGGGATATTCTTGCATGTTTTTTACATTTTTTTTCTTACATTTTTATGTTGCCTCACAGGTTCTGTTCCTGAAATTGAGTTTGTAATTTCTTTCATGTGATTTGTTTTGTTTTTTTTTTTTTGTAAGTTCTGCATTATGTGAGATTTCTAGTTTTTCGTTGTTAAGATGTGTTTATTTTCTAGATGCTTCAGTAGTTCCTACAATATAGGGTTGTTTTAAGGATTGTATCCATTCTTTGTTTTATTAATTATGTAGAATTTAAAAAAAGTGTAGAGTTACATACTTTGAAATATCAAATCCAAACCCCAAATGACAACACATGAAATTTGTGAACATATCAAAGCCAGGCTTGTGTTTGTATGTGGTTTTCCTTATTTGTCAGGACTTTTGTTATGAAGCAGCTGTCACTGTTGGCATTTTGCTGCTTTACTGCAGTGTTAAGAAAGGACCACTTTCTATTCATCCAGTTGATAGAGTATTCTTACTGAGTAACCAGGACTGTTTTTAACTTCTCAGCTCTTTATACATTACTTTTGTTGCTTTCATTCCCATCCCTGTCTATTTCTGGTAGAGCTGTGCTATGTTTGTGTAGACTTGCCATCTCTGCTTTCTCTTAAATAGACTTAGGAATTTGCCTGTGGAGTGACTAAATCAAAATTTAAATGTAGACTACAGACTAGATTGTAAGGTTTTAGAAAAAAGAATGAGCACTGCTGAGTTTGACCATCTGAGAGTGTAAACCATCAGGGACGGAATTTTTTCTTTTGAAGAGGAAGCACTATTTTTGTACTTTCAAATTTATTTCTGTGTGTGTGTGTGTGTGTGTGTGTGTGTGTGTGCGTGTGTGTGTGTATGTGAGTCAGAGGAGACCTTTTCCTGTCAGCTTTTCTCTTCCATCATCTGGGTCCTGGGGATTGAACTCAGGTTGTTAGGGTTGGTGGCAAACCCCTTAATCCACTGAGCCATCTTGCCAGCCTAAATATAAACTTTGGTTATGCCTTTCCCAAAGTTCTCTTGGGATTGAATTAATTATACTCAAACTAACATTGTGAAAGTGCTGCATTTCTTCCCAGTGTATGCTTGTAATACTTGCCAACAGTAATGAGAGGTGATGATTTTTTGATGGCTTCATGGAATCTAGCATATAATAATGCACATTTGTTTGAAGAGAACACTGAATTGGTGATGTGATTACCATTCTCAAGGCATTGAATGTGTACTTCATGTCCAAATTTCTTGCTTTTCTTAGTAATCCCTCTTTTGTCTTGGGTGCCTAACTGAAAGGAGGTCTTACAGTATTTGTTTGTGTGTCTTAGTGTTACTGAGGTTGCTTCGAAAATACTTACACAGCTGGTGGCTGTGTTGGAACAGCCTGAAACACTGTCTCAACAAAACAAAACAAAACTAAACTAAACTAAAAAAGAAAGAAAAAGAAATACCTACAGGCCAATCTGATGGAGGCATTTTCTTAGTGGAGATTCCCTCTTTCAAGGCTGGAGAGATTGCTCAGAGGTTGAGAGATGCCCTCTTTTCAGATGTGTCTAGGTTTATATCATTAACAAACTGACCATCATGATGATTTGACTAGACTGTGAATTTAGATGAAATTTTGCAATTTGATGGTCATTTCAGGAAAGGTTATACTTTGTTATTCTTTTGGGTTATTTAGCTTTTAAAAATTTATTTCAAGCTTGTTTCTAAGATTTCTTACTGGCAAATGTATTTATAAACGTTTAGATTGTATAAAGGGAACTCACTACCTTTTCAGGTTTCCTTCAAGTATTTTGTTTTCTGTGTATAAAACTTTGCATCAGTTATGGTATTTATTTAAACTATTACGATTTATGGGTGTATAATGGTGTGTGTATGGGTACACAAGTGCCATAGTGTATGAGTAGAGGTCAGGAAACAGTAGGCTGGAATGTGTCCTTCCTCCAGGGGATCTAGGAATCAGACCTCAGGTTGGCAGCCTTGGGTGGTGTTTGAGTGACTTTTGTTGAAAGGGCTCTAGCCAGCTCAAGCATGGCAAACATGGCTCTGGCAGGCCTTGCCCTTCTCCCCCATTCCCTCTGTCTTGCTAAAAACCTTAGATTACATTCCTAAAGCTAGCCCCCAAGGTCTGTTCCCTGCCAACTTCTTCCTGGAGGCTGACTACCAAGGCCCAGCTGTCAAAGTATTGAAGTCAGGAATCAAAAGCTTGGCTCACTTAATTAACATGCCCAAATAAATCAAACACCTCATCCTAACATGAGGTTTCCTGCTTTACCTTTATAAAGCACCATTGTCCTATGGGCCATGTCTGTCTCCTCTTTATCCTGTTCCCCATCTGCCTTGTACCTTTCTCCTTCTCCCTCTTCCTCAATCATTCTCTGCCCTCTGTCCCTGTGGGCCAAATATATCTCCCTTGTGCTGAGAACTTGGTCTTGGGATCCTCAGCTGACAGTGATCCTTTCATTCGTTACGATATAATACCAGACAGAAAGCAAGTTAGGCTGGAGAGATGACTCAGCGTTTACGAGGAGTGTCTGTTCTTTCAGAGGTCCCGAGTTCAATTCCCGGCAACCACATGGTGGCTTACAACCATCTATACTGGGATATCATGCCCTATTCTGGCATGCAGGTAGGTGTACATGCAGATAGAGCCCTCATATATAAAATAAATAAATAAATCTTAAAAACTGAAAGCAAGTTAGAGAAGAAAAGATAGAGTGGGGTTGTGGAGGGGAAGGTGTGGCAGCAGGAGCAGGAAGCAGATTACAGTGTCCAGGAAAGAGAGGGAGAGTAGAAAGCTGGGCAAGGCTCTAACCCTCCAGATGCTCCAGTGCTGTTCTTCCTCCAGCAGGGTCCTATGTTCATAACTCCTTCAACAGCACCACCAGCAGAGTCAAGTGTTCAAACACTTGAGCTGTGGGAACATTTCTCAGTAGAACCACCACACATCAGGTTTTTGTACTAAGACATCACTCTGGTTCTGGATGTTTTTAATTGATCTAAATAATCCTGTCTTTGCTCTACTGTTTTGAAATAATTTTCAGTAATCTATTTGGGTTTGGTTTCGTTAACTCCTTTGAGATACGGTCTCACTGAGTAAAACTTCTGTGTACATCAAGCTTATTACAGAGATAGATAACTCTGTCTCTGGAATTAAGGGAGTGCCCTGCCACACTTGGTTTAGGTATTTTAAGTTAAAAAAATATTTAGTTTTACTGAGTGTGTAAAGTTATTTTTTCCCCCCCGTTTATGGATTCTTATAAAATTGAAAGTTATTTTGGGCTCCTTTTAATTTACAAAGTTACCTTGTCTTGTAAGTGGTTGCTCTCCAGTACTTGTGTCTATATTGGCTTGAATTTCTTCTCTAATCTAATTGAAGGCATGCTAATAATGGATGTCCTTTGAGATAGGAACTTACTTTATACTCCAGGCTTGCCTCAAATTCCCTGTCTGCCTGCTTTAGCCCTCCAAGTGTTGGTATTATAGGCATGTGTCACCACACCCAGACTCTTGAACCTATTTTTACCATTTATTAGTTTTGAATTTGTTATTGCTTTTTATTGTTTTTCTTCCTTCCTTTTTTGAGACAATTTTTTTTTTCTGCTGTGTAGCACTGGCTGTCTTAGAATTTGCTCTGTAGACCAGGCTGGCCTTAAACTCAAAGAGATCTGCTTGTCTCTGCCTCCCAGACTGCTGGTTAAAGGCATGAACCATCACTGCCAGGTTCTTTTTCTTTTTCTTTTTTGGAAATCCTAATTTGTATTTATTCAGTCACTTTTTAATATTGACTGCTTTTTGTTAGTATTTGTGTTAGTCAGGGTTTCTGTTGCTGTTGTAAAATACCATGTGACCATGAATGAAAATGAGGACATGGCCTCTCTTAGGTTTGGTTGAGGAGATTTTTATTGTAGACAGGGAGAGAACATCCAGAGGCATCTACCAGAGTCCAGCCTGAACATGGCCAGCAGACTGAACCAAGGATTAAGAAGGGCTAGGAGGAGCCACAGGTACTTCGCGAGACTTGTTCCAGGTTTCTCTGGGCCCTAACAGTTTCATCTAACAAGGAAGTCAGAGCAGAGTTCAGGCAGGGAACCGGAGGCAGGGACTGAGGCAGAGAATGTGGAGGAATGCTATTTACTGCTTTCTCCTCATGGCTTGCTCAGCCTGTAATAACACATGATCATCAGCCCATGGATGGGCTTGCCCACAGGACATTCTGTTGGGGGCATTTTCTCAGTTGAAGTTCCTATTTCCAAAATGACTTCAGTGTCTATCAAATTTGACATAAAACTAGCATGTGCAGTGTTTATTAATGTAGCATTTTCATGCACAGAGATATTATATTTTGATCATATTCATACTCCTTTTACCTCATCTGTCCCTCCCTGTACTACCCTTCTTCCTGGTAGTGCCCTTTCTACGTTCATGTGTTTTCCTTCCTACATAGGAGAATGCACTTGATGCTTGTCTTTATGTGTCTGGTTTATTTGCTTAACATGACTGTCTCTAGTCCCACCCGTGTCCTGCAGATGAAGTGAGTTCCTTCTCTATGGCAGAAGGGATTCTCTATTGGGATTTGCACTTTTTCTTTAGCAGCTGATGGGCACCTGAGTTAATTCCGTAAATTTGGCTGTTAGGAATATTGTTACAATAAACATGGATGTGTAAGCATCTTTACTGCTGCTGTTTTTGATTCCTTTTAATATTTACTTAGGGAGTGGTGTAGCAGGATCATATGATAGCTCTACTTTTAGCTTTTCAGGGACTCATCCAGATTTCCCAAGTGGCTACACAACATTTCTACTAACAATATATAGTGCAACTCTCTCCCTCAAACCCTGATCTTTTGGTGTTAGTTTTTTTTTTTTTTTTTTTTTTTTAAGTTATTGACAGAGTTCTGGATATTAATCCTCTGTTGAATGAGTAGTCTGTAGAGATTTCCTTGAGTCTTCTTTTTTTTTCCAATGTCTTTTCAATGTTTCCTTTGCTGTGTAGAAGCAGTTTTGTTTGGTTCAGTCTCATTCGTCACTTATTAGTTCTTCTTGAGCTGTTGGTGTGTGTAGTTGTTGCCTGTGCGTATTTGACATTGTTCTCTGCTAGCATTTTCAGGGTTACATATTCTTCAGCTAGGGCAAGAGAGATGGCTCCAGTTTTAGTTTTGTGCATGTGGATGTCTGAATTTCCTAGCACAGAAGGCGGCTGCCTGCTGTCCAGTATGTGTTGATACTTGGCTATAGGTGCTTGGGTTTGTTTCTGAGTCCTTAAACTGGCTCCATGCTTATTTTATGCAAGTCTCATGCTGTATTTGTTCCTGGGGCTCTGTAGTTTAAATTGAAACCAGACATTGTGATAGCTCCAACATTGTTCTTTTTGCTGAGTATTGGTATTGTTTTTGAATGTTTTGGCCACCAGTATAGACATTGCTGGTCATTGTAGCATACTGCCTATAAGTGAACCATTTTTTTTTTTTTTTTTTTTTTTACAAAAAATGCATTTGCCTTAAAAAGCAACATTAGATTAGAAACATGGTACAGTGATGGTCTGTTTAGAATGCAGAGTGTGTAGGCTCAGTGATCACAATGCAGATTATTTTTAGCAGCATTTAATAAACCTGTTCAGTCTCAGACTTGTTTCTTGTTAGCTGCCTTGACCATTGGAGACATGCTGTTGGGCTTGCTGACAAGTATGTGCACCTTTTAAAGAGAGGCTCGTTTAGTTGTCCCCATTCCGGTGTTTTACAGTTAAGGAATTTTATGTCACTAGATTGAAAACTGCCTGAACTTGTGTACATAAATAGTTTTGTTTTTTGAATGTGCCAGTTTGCCTGTGTTGTTTGGTGCCACAACGGGGGGGGCGGGGAGGGGCGGGGGCGAGAACCACTTTAAGTTTGTTTAGTCTTTCATTTTGATGATTTTTCTCTCCAATTGTTCTTTTGTTTTGTTTTTCAAAATAGGGTTTCTCTATGTATGTACCCTTGACTGTCCTGGAACTTGCTTTGTAGACCAGGCTAGCCTTGAACTCAAAGATTCATCTGCCTCTGCCCTCAGGCTTTGATTAAAGGCTTGCCGGCTTCCAGTTCTTTTACACCATCCAACTGATATAATTTATTAATTGAAGTACAAAATTCTTTTTAAAAGTAGGTGTGTGTGTAAATGTTAGTGGATGTAGGAAAATCCCAGTAAGAAAACAGAATTAAAATTTCTTTCATTTACTTGAAGTTTAATAATATCTGATGATATTGCTTCATTTTTTTTCCTTAATATTAATTTGTTTTTAGTTTTAGAAATATAGCAGAGCTGAGTGTGGTGTTTCACACCTATGGTTCCATATTTGGGAGTATGAGGCCAGCCTGAGCTACCTAGGAAGACCTTATCTAAAAAATAGTGTAATATTGTTCATTAAGAGTGACTCCTAGTGGGGTGTGGTGGCATACGCCTTTAATCCCAATATTTAGGAGGAAGAGGCAGGTGAATCTTTTGAGTTTGAGGCTAGATTGTTCTACAGAGCTAGTGTCAGGACAGGGGCCAAAAAATATAACAATTTTGTTGTTGTTGTTGTTTTTGTTTGTTTGTTTTTTGAAACAGGATTTCTCTGTGTCACCATTGCTGTCCTGGACTCACTCTGTAGACAAGGCTAGCCTTTGAACTCACAGAGATCTGCCTGCCTCTCCTCCCTTAGTGCTGGAATTACAGGCATGCACCATCACGCCCACCTTGATTCTTGTTTTTTATTAAGTCTTAATTCTGTTAAGTTGTGTAATGTTTCTGTAGGTATTTCACATTGAAATAATGTTTTCCTGTTAAAAGCAGTGAAATGCATCTGTGTGTGTGTGTGTGTGTGTGTGTGTGTGTGTGTGTATATACATACATACAGTTTTACCAGTTAAGTAGTTTGATTGAAATTCTTAAAATTATTTTTAGATTTAAATATCTTCAGCTGGGCTGTGGTGGTGCACACCTTTGATCCCTGTGCTTGGGAGGCAGAGGTAGGTGGACCTCTTTGAGTTTCAGACCAGCCTGGTCTACAGAGTGAATTCCAGGACACCCAGAGAAATTCTGACGTGAAAAACAAAACAAAGCCAAATAAGTATCTTTGAGACAGATCTTAACTGTATGGCACAAACTGGCTCCTTCACTGATCTTCCTGCTTTAGCCTACATGCCCTGGGCTTCAGTCACACCTCACCACATCTGTCTCATACCATTAAAATTGTGTGCTATACATATTCTTACAGAAACTGGTTTCCATGCCTTCTAAGAGATTTATACAGTTCAGTAGTGTAGCTAAATTGTTGTAAGAGAAAGTACACATTTTAGGAGGACAAGTAAATAGAATTTAAAAGTGACATGATTACTGTTTATAATACAAACTCTGAAAGACTGCATTTGAATATTAATATTATTTTTCCATCTTTTTTTTCTTTTGCTTTTTTGCTTTGTAGTGCTGTGGAAGGCATGTACCAAGCTCTACCACTGAGTGACTCTATCCCCATATTATTAACTTAATGCTATTGCAATTCTTTACATGTACTGCCAGGTTGAAATCTTTGATTCTTACTTAGGGAAAGATTTTTGTGCAAAGATGTATGTGTTCACTTGACAGAGTCAGGAAATTATTTATGAATAAATTGTGTTATAATTTTTTTGTAGTAAAGATATAGTTGGTGTATTTCATTAAATTTTTTGAAGGATTTATGCTTGAGTTAAAAATGAAACAGATTAGTGTATGGAAAGTGCTTTGAGCTGAAGAGGCTTGATTTCTTGGGATCCTGTATATATTTCACTCCCGATTCACTTAACAGAAATTTCATTTACTGTCATTGGCTTTTCACAGCATTCAGATTAGAATCCACTAAATTTTCATATGGTCAGTTTAAAAAGATAATTGATGTTCCATGCCTAATAAAGGGGAACAATTACATGGGTCACTTTTGCCCAAGTTTAGGCCCAGACCAAACCCTCTACCTCGTCTCTATATTATCAATTCAACAAACATGCTGAACTGTATACTATGGGCTTAGAAACATAGAAACTGTAAACTATGGGCTTAAACATAGGGTTTCTAGCAACTATAGCTAAATTAACTTTGTCTCAATCCCCTTTCCTCCCTTTTCCCCATTACTTCTTCACCAGGTAAAATCCTTTTTCTGCCTACTTTTTTCTGAATTCCTGTTTATTTCATTCTGAGATCCCCATTGTCAGTTTCCTCTTCATGTATAATACAGCCTGAAGATTATAATGTTAATTTGAAATATATCAGTGTGTAAGATAATACACGTTTTTATTAGGCACTTATTTACCTGTAAAAAAAAACCCGGAATTAGACATTTTGGATATTTCTGAATGTGTGGTACTCCTGGCTCCACCTCCAGAGTGCTGGGATTATGGGCTTGTTTTACCAAGCTTAATTTTTATGGAGTATTGGAGATCAAATCCCAGGGCTTCATGACTGCTAGGCCTACCAGTAGATTCACTCTCAACCTCAGAATTTTTAATTATGAAGCTTAAATATTCTTAGAATTTATTGTACATTAAATGTGTGGGACTGGGGAGATGGCTCAGTGGTTAAGAATATGTATTGCTCTTTCAGAGGACCTGAGTTTGATTCCCACATTAGGTGGCAGACCTGTAATCCTAGCTCCAGGGAATCTGACGCTTCTGGCCTTTGAGGATACCTTCATTCAAGTGCGCACACACACAGACACATGCATATATAGTAAAGAATAAATCATTTTTTTTATGTGTATTGATGTTTTGCCTGCATGTATAGCTGTGTCAGATCTTGGAGTTGTAAGCTGCTGTGTTGATGCTGGGAATTGAACCCCAGTCGTCTGGAAGAGTAGTCACTGCTCTTAACCACTGAGCCATCTATCCAGCTGCAAGAATAAATCTTTTAAAAAAAGTACACATGTTAATTAACTTGCTTGAATTTGCTTTATTTGTAAGTAAGTCACAGGGTATAATTATATCTGTGTTCATGTACTGCCATTTTCCACAACATACTGGAGGTGACATAAGAATACAAACTATGTAGAGCTGGGCTTTGTGGTGCGCACCTATAATCCCAGCACTCAGGGAGTTAGAGGCAGTCAGATCTCTGGTCTGCAAAGCGAGTCCAGGACAGCCAAGACTACACAGAGAAACTTTGTCTCAAAAAACGAAACCAAAACAAACTATTATGTAGAATATACATACATATAAGAATACTGATGTAGAATCTAAACTCCCAAATCATTTTTACCTTGAGTTAAAATTTCGTAGATATTCCGAGAGGTTAGGCATATGTTGTCAGTATTTGAGGCAGATGCGGTCAGGTAATCAGATTTATACCATGCAGCCATCAAGTTGTCAGATAGTAGATGACAGTGCATGGTAAGTTGTTTCATCTGTGAAGTAAGATCAGAGAGAGCATCTATGAAAAACATCTACTTTGTAATGTCAAATGCTGTATCTAATCATTGTGATTTTTTTTCTTTTCTTAATTTTTTTTGGAAACAAGGTTTCTCTGTGTAATGTTGCTGTCCTGGACTTGCTTTGTAGACCAGGCTAGTTTCAAGCTCACAGAGATCCACCTGCCACTGCCCCCCTGAGTTCTGGGATTACATATGTGTACCACTATACCCGGCATGATGTATTTTTTTTTTTTTTTTTCTGTTTCCATATTCTTGTTATTTCCCATTATGTTATCAGGCTGATTGTTAGAGGGATAAAGATTCTAACAGTTGTCTTAACTACCTCTATCCTTTCAAAGTTTGGTACTTTTTTTTTTTTCTTTCTGTATAGCCCTGGTTGTCTTGGAACTTGCTCTGTAGACCATGCTGTTCTCAAACTCAGAGATCCACCTGCCTCTGCTTCCTGAGTGCTGGGATTAAAGATGTGCACCACTATGGCCAGACCTGAAAGTTTGCTACTTTTAATGACTAAAGCATGTTGGTAATTGCTAATATATTTTTATTTTTACATGTAGTTAAGTACTTAAAGGTGTGCTTAAAGGTGGGGACTAAGTATTAAAATAAGTACCAAAATTGAGGCTGGAGTTATAGCTATGATAGACCATGTTTGGTGTGGTCCAGGTTTAATTCCTAGCAGTAGTCTTTGTGATTCCATTTTTCACTCCCTACCCTGCTAGAAAAAGGGAGGGCAGTGGGGAAGAACCACCGCCTTTCGGTCTTTTCATGTGGTTTGAGAAGGGAAGGCTATGCTACACTTTCAGTTACCCCCCATTTCCCTCATGTTTGTTGTAGTTGACAGATACATTTTTGAGACCACTAACTTATTTTGGGCTGCTTGTAGATTGGATTAGCTCTGAAATGCTGATTGTTGGGGCAGGGTGTTTTAAGTTTGCTTATTCATTTAATTTTATAAATGACTGGCTCTTCTTTGTCCTTTTTGTCTCCCATATTTTGATTTTATAGGTTCATGTTAAGAAAAGTACCATGGAGTTTTATGAGTCAACGTATTTTGTTGTCCTTATCCCTTCAGTAGTTATTACCGTCATTTTCCTTTTCTTTTGGCTTTTCATGAAAGAAACATTATATGATGAAGTTCTTGCAAAACAAAAGAGAGAACAAAAGTTGATTTCTACAAAAACAGATAAAAAGAAGGCAGAAAAGAAAAAGAACAAAAAGAAAGAAATCCAGAATGGGACCCTTCATGAATCTGATTCTGACAGTGCACTTCGGGACTTTAAATTGTCTGATGCTTCATGTGTGGAGGCTGAGCAGTTTGTACCTGCCACATTGAATGTGGTGGGAACTTCCAGCAGTGTTAGGGAAAGAAAGAAGAAGGAAAAGAAACAAAAACCTTCACTTGAAGAGCCTATCATCAAAGAAAGTGATGCCTCAAAGACTGCAGGCAAAAAAGTAGAACCCGTCCTACTTACAAAGCAGCCGGCCCCACCTGCCGAAGCAGCTGCCCTGAAGAAGAAAGCAGGGCAGAAGAAGTCTAAAAATGGAAGCGGTACATAATCTTTTTAACTCATTGCATGGTTGTATGTAGTAAGTCTGAAACAGGTTATTCACCTCACTGTTTGCTCTCGCTAACAGATGGCTGATAGCAGTTAGCAGCGATAAATACCTTAAACCTCAACTATGTAAAAGACTCACTGGGAATTTTACTTGCACCTGACTTTAGTGGCTTAAGGGCTTGCAGTTATTGACAGTGGCATTTCAGTGAACACTTTGTAATCAGTGTGATAGGAGTTGAAAAGGTGAAACATTGTTTTTCACATTTGATTCAGTTTTCAAATGTTTACATATCTGGAGGCAGTGGGCCTTCAAGATGAGTCACATGCCAGTTGTAGACACTAGCATAATAGGCTACAATGGTAGAAAAAAATTAGATGATCTGGGTCTCAGGAATTCCAAGGTAGGCCACTTGGAGCATGCAGTGCCAGGCATTAATTTTAAAGCTTGATAAAGTGCTGGCTAGTTGTTATTGTGCACATAAATATGTATATACATATATAAATAACAAGCATTGGATCGAAAATATTTGAAAAAAGATTGTGTCTGAAACTATTTGGGCGTTTTTCAATATGGAGAGTCTTTTAAAATTGTCATTTTTCTAGACAACATAGTCCAACTATTTACATAACATCCACTTTGTATAATGTATTATAAGTAAATAGGTGTTTAAAGTGTATAGGAAAAGTACATTAGTTATATTGAAACACAGTGTCATTTTCTGCAAGAGAATTGAGCACTCAGGCTTTGGTATGGGGCTTTCTAGATCTGTTTCAGTGGACGAGTGATGGGTGGAGCTGCAGAGAGTTGACATATATGTGAAGGGACTGAAATCCTTTGTGTGTTCTTATTGTGTTAATGGTTATGTTGGACATAAAAGGCTTGCTTAGAGCTTTGATCACAGATGGTACCAGAGAAATAGTATTAAGCCCTGTATGACTTAAGTCAGGAAGGAGAATGTGTAAGCCAGTGATAAAATGTGAAAATTACGTAGAATTGCAGAAGAAAAATGTAGAAGAAATACAGAAGCCAAAGTAACAGTAATTTGTGGAATTTTTAGGTAAAGGGTTTAGAGAGGAGGCAAGGCCTAAGCTGTCTTTAAGCCTGAGTCACTTTCCCAGGTAAATAGTGGGTCTCACCTACATTGACAGACAGCTACTTGTCAGGGAACAGGGGAGATATGTGACTATAGAGTATTGTTAAGAGTGCAGTGAACAAAGCTGAAAAGGTCACAGTGCCTAGGTCATGGTGGGTCTTTTTTTGTTTTTGTGGGCTTTTTTTTTTCCCCCCTTTTTTTTGAGACAGGGTTTAGCCTGTGTAGCCTGGTGTGTCTTGAATTCACTTTGTAGATCAGGCTGTCCTCAAACTCACAGCGATAGAGGCATATTCCACCATGCCCGGCTACATGGTGGTTCTTGTAAACTACTCCAGGAAGTGGGGCTTTGATTAGTTGCTGTTAGAGCTTTTCAATCAGGTTAATATAGTCAGGTTTTTTATTTTGCTTCCTATGTGTCTGTCTGTCCATTTGTCTGTCTATCGATCTATCAGTTTATTGAGTACACTGTAGGGGAACAGTGAGTTTTGAGGGATGTTAGATTGCATTTGATTTATATATGTGTATGTACACATACTTTAAGAATTATACCTATACATACACACACACACACATACATATTAGGGATTTATCCTTATTATGTGTATATGCATGTGAATATTTGCTGGCATGTATGTCTGTCTTCCACCTGCATTTCTGGTTACCTCAGAGGAAGAGAGTGTCAAAATTTACTGTAACTGGAGTTACAGATGAGTGTGAACCACTATGTGGATTCTGGGAACCAAACCCAGTTTCTTGGCCAAAGCAGAAAGTGCTCAGACCTACCGAACCATCTCTCCAGCCCCTGATTACATTTGAATCTTAGAAAGTGTTCTTGGGCAGAATTTATAAGAACAGATTCCATGGGACATTTTCACATAGGGTGAAAGAGTGTTTGGACAGTGTCCCAGAGTTAGGTCATGGGGCCAGAATGTGATAGTGCCAAAAGGAAAGAAAGTAGAGAGGTGTATAAATTAAGAAGGACTCTACCAACCTGATAGAAGTGTTGGGATAAATAAAGACAGTAGGATCAGAGTTGTCTGGCACTTTAAGTTAGGTGACGTTTGGCATAGTACAGCCTCTGAGCTAACTCATCCTGACTTGGGTTCCCAAGAATAGATCTTATATATTAAATGACCAGGGAAAAGAATCAGAGAAAAATAATACTTGGAGAAAAGTAGAAATTATCAGTTAGGCTTCAGTGTTCCTAAAGTTATCTTTGAACACTTTCATTTCTAAATACCTGTAACTAGTTTTTATAGTGTTCCATAGTGAGCTGTTATGGTTGGCAGAGCATGTAGTGGCCTCTAGAGGCTAAAGCATTTATTCTCTGGTCCTTGACTGAAAGGCTTTCTAATCCGTAGTTACTACGTGTTTGTCAGCACTAAGATAAGGAATGTTGGAGAGACTGAAAGTGAGAAGAGAAAAGAATACTTTCAGTTTGTGTTTCAGGTGCCTGTGTTTGTTGTTCACATAGATAGCAGCTGAGAGTGCAGCTTAATACATAAATGGGGTATAATGCAGGTTTATAATGCAGCCTAAAGTGTGAAGGTGGTTGTCGAAGTGGTCGGTGTCATCATTCACTGTGAAGAATGACTGCATGTGAGGTAT
Organism: Psammomys obesus; assembly: GCF_907164565.1. Taxonomy (NCBI): domain Eukaryota; kingdom Metazoa; phylum Chordata; class Mammalia; order Rodentia; family Muridae; genus Psammomys; species Psammomys obesus. The sequence continues at coordinate 25,908,328 of NW_026590062.1, read as the reverse complement.
TCCTTACAAGCAGTTCAGAAACGAAACTTCAAAGGAATGTAAGAAAATTTTGGGAGCTGAAGTTTTGTTACTGTTACTGTTTTTTTTTTTTTTTTTTCCTTTTCCCCCCCTTTTTTTCTAAGACAGGGTTTCTCTGTATAGCCTTGGCTGTCCTGGACTCTGTAGATCAGGCTGGTCTTGAACTCACAGAGATCTGCCTGCCTCTGCCTCCACAAGTGCTGGGGTTATAGGGGTGTGACATTGCACCTGGCTTTTTGAGACAGAGTTTCTCTGTGTTATAGTTCTAGCTGTCCTGGAACTTTCATTGTAGACTAGGCTGGCCTTGTATACATACTCACAGAGATCTGCCTGCCTCTGCCTCCAAGTGCCACCACTCCTAACTGAAATTTTTCCTTAAATTGTAGTAAAATTTGGGACAGATTTGAGTTAATCTTTTGTTGGACTGGGAGAGATAAAGATTAGGCTGTAGTTATTGGTCTGTAGAGAGAAAGTATAGTTGTTTTTTTTGTGCATATAAAAGGGAATGGCTATGGAAGGTAGGAGCTGCAGTAGTAGTGAAGGTTTTTAATCTTTTAAGATGTTAGGTGACTGTACTGTGGGCTGGGAACGGCTGTGAAATGAGAGAAAAGGGCCAAGTACATTAAAGATTTGATACTATAGAGTAAGAAAGGTGGAATGACAGATTAAATATGAGACTAAGCTTTTTGTAGGAAAGCATTTTAGAAATTATTCATTAATTTTTTTCTCTGTTGTATTCATTGTTTGCTATGACTTTTTTCCCCTACTTATATTTAATAAAGATGACCAAGATAAAAAGGTAGATATGCTGATGGCACCTTCAAAAAAGCAGGAAGTATTGCTCTTCCATCAAGATAATAAACAAGAAGGTGGACCAGGAAAGAAGAAAGGTTTGTCAAAGAAGCAGAAGACGGAAAATGGTGAGATATGTCTGTACGTGCTTTATGAATGCTAACTATAGAGAGGTGTGGGCAGCACCTGCAAACCACACATGCACTGGTAATTTCTAGTTTTCATGTGCTTGGACCACTGCAATTCTAATATGTGCCTAAAATTCTCTTCAACCTTGCAGTTGTATTGCTTTATCAGGTGTGCTAAAAATGCTTGTGTTTAAATCTGTAATTTAAAAAGGACAGAATATTTGCAAATACTCATAGTTTTGAAAAATAATAAGTCTGTACAGGATATATATAAAAAATTCCTCAAGTGCTTATCCTTAAAATTTTCTCAAACATTTTATTTTTATTATAATTATTAACCCATTAATTGGACACACCTTTTTTCAAAGTTATTTATTTTGGCATTTTGAGGTTGTCTTCTAACTCACCATGTATTTGAGGATGACTTTGAATTTATGATTTTCCTGCCTCCAGCTTCCCCAGTGCTAGGTAGAAGTGCGAGCCACCAAGCTTGGTTGTATGGTGCTGAGGATTGAACCCAGGGTTTCCCGCATGCTAGATGAGCACTCTACCAACCGAGCAACCTTTCCAGCCCCTGTAATGGGCTTTACTGTGACATGTTCACTGTGAAATTTCTAATACACACACTCACTCTCTCTCATTTCCGCCCCTTGCTGTGTGTCCCTTTGATCATATCTGTCTCCTTATCACCCTTCCTTGTCTTAACATCTCTCCTTATCCTTTGGTCTTTTTTTTCTTCCTTTATAGTTGTGCTTCTACTGAAGTTAGTTTTAACGTTTTTACAAATGAGAGAATTCATGAAATATTCATACTTTTTAATATCATTTGAAATTATAATTCACATTTTTTAGACCTAACATTATCCTGCATTTCATATTATTTCCTATATAAAATTTCCATTGTTTATGGTAGGTATCCAGTTAAAAGTGACAAAGCAATCTTATTTTTTAGAAATTTTCAGGGAAAGCTTGACTCTTAAGTTTGATGGTAGACATTAAACAGCAATATTTAAAAATAGTGTTGGGCTGTCATTTTACGCAGTGCTAGAAAACTAAATTTGGAAGAGAAATGATGAAATTTTATTTACTTTAAGATTATGTCCTTACTCCACAAGGATAGCAATAGAACCAGAAAATTTGAACACAGGGGTCTTCCCAGAGACTCATACTCCAACCAAGTATCATGCATGGAGATAACCTAGAACCCCTGCACAGATGTAGCTCATGACAGTTTATTATCCAAGTGGGTTACATAGTAATGGGAAGAGGGACTGCCTCCGACATAATCTGATTGGCCTGCTCTTTGATCACCTTCCGTGAGCAGCCTTACCACGCCACAGAAGATGACAATGCAGCCACTTCTGATGAGATCTAATAGACTAAGCTCAGAAGGAAGGAGAGGGGGACCTCCCCTATCAGTGGACTTGGGGAGGGGCATGCGTGAAGTAGGGGAAGGGAAGGTGGGATTGGGAGGGGAGGAGGGAGGGGCTTATGGGGGGATACAAAGTAAATAAAGTGTAATTAATAAAAGTTAAAAAAAAAAAAAAAGAAAGATTATGTCCTTTACTTGCTTTGTAGTCCAGGCTGGCTTCGAACTCACAGAGATCTGCCTGCCTCTGCTTCCCAAGTACTGGGCTTAAAGGAGTGTGCCACTGAGCATAGCTTACTTTAAATTATGATGTATTAGACATAAGTTATGAGAGAAAGTTATCTGCATATATTTTATATATGCATTAATATTTAAACTTCACCAGCTTTAAGTAAGACAGGAATCATCAACATGAAAGTTATTATGGGTAAGGCTGTATAAGATCAAACCTGGTGGGGCTTTATGCATGCTAGGTAATTAAGTGCTTTACCACTGAGCTGCATCCTCATGCTTCAAAGTTTGATCGTAGTGAGATTTTCATCTAGGTACAGATATTTGTTATCTCTAAACAAGATGTTTTTGTCCATATTTTTAGTAGAGTTTCTCATATTAAAATTGGGAGGAAAATCTTCAGGCTTCTCCCCATGTTTTTATTTTTTGTATTTTATTTTTCTGTATTGGTTTTCTTAGAACTCATTATGTAGACCAGGCTGACCTCAAACTGACAGGTCCACTTGTCTCTGTCTCCTGAGTGCTGAGATTAAAGGTATGCACCATTTCTCCATTCTTGATAAGCATAGTGAGATGTGTTGAAGGAATAAAAGACATGGCTGTTAAAATGAGAAGCTATCTGCAAACAAAAATGACTGATATTGTACTTAGCATGGGGAAGAAACTGAATTTAAAATGATCACTTGTGGGATGGCAAGCATGCAGAAAGCTGTGGGTTTAAATCCCCAGTGCTACTCAAGCCAGGCATGGAGGTGGAGGCCTGGGGAATCAGAAGTTTTGAGTCTTCCTGGGTTATATAGTGAGTTTAGTGCTACTTGTGAGAGTAATTTAATATCACCATAAATAAAAATGAACGTCCTTTAAGAGAACTAGTGAGATGGAATAGGTTATTTTCTGTTTAGACAGAGAAGTGCCTTAATGTTGTAGCATACCTATAATTTCATCTGAGGCATCAGGATACTGGGTTCAGGTTTATCCTGGGATGTGTAGTGAGATCTCATCTAAGAAACAGAAGAGAACCTCAGAAAGATTAAACAAGAGCTAGCTAATGGATAGATGTAAGAAGTTTTCAACACTGTTAGAGAAGATACACTACTCATTTAAGATGACTTGAATGATTTAAGATGTTAAACTGATACTTTAGAAGTCATGTTAAATGATGAAGTGGGAATTTGAAACTAAATTGATCTAATAGGAGATTTTAGAGTCACTGCATTTGCAATTAAAGTGTGCCTGTGTATTGTTTAATTACTCTGTCTTAACAACTCAGTAATTATGCTCTTGTTACTTAAATTGCAGTTGTGGTGGATGAGTCCCTTGTTCCTGCAACTACTTACATTCCTTTGATGGATAATGCTAACTCAAATCTTGTGATGGAGAAGAGAGAAATTATTGATATCATTAAACCTGACCATGTAGAAGGGATCCAGAAATCTGGAGCTAAGAAGCTGAAGATTGAAACTGACAAAGGTAGTTGTAAAATGTTGTGGCCTGTTATGTTATAAACTTATGATTCTGAGTCTTGGACTGGTGCACATGTTGTCATAAGATCAGTGTATTGGAAAAGATCAATAAGCATCCTTCAAGTGCAAGACTTACTGGTAGTCCTGTAGTTCAGGAGTTTTAATTTTTAAGCACTTGACCATCTTTTGCTTGAGAAATTTTTATGTTATCCTAGGTATATAAAATTGGTATGCCAACCAAACACTTACTGTAATAAGAACTGTTTCAAAACAGTTCTTTGGTATACATATAATTTTACCATTTGTTAGAGTTGAAAGCAAATTTGCTTTCTAGTAAGATGTCTGGGCTTGTTAATTTTTACGTAAGAATTAAATGTTGATTAAGCAGGTGGTATTGCAGCACACCTGTGTCTCCCTAAGTTGGCTGGTATTTTGATTTTAGATCCTCTCTGCTGAAAATGTTGCTTCATGTAAATACATGTACAAACTGGCAGATGTGTGCTGAGGGCCATCTCAGATATTATTGGAATCATATCTGACCTAACCTCAAACCAAACTCACAGCATTTAAAAAACAAAAAATTTCAACCCAAGTTGGCAACCAAAACACCATTTTAAAGAATCAGACATTCTATCAACACAGTCTAGAGAGAAACTGTTTTGATGCTTACATGCTCAGGAATGACAGTAGAAAAACACCAGTTCGTTGTTTCTATGGGAGCAGAGGAGTTTGCATGTGCTGTAAAGAGATTGCAGTGTGTTTTAGAAACTGTACTTTTTCTTTTTCGTCAATTGGACACAAGCTCTTGTCCTGTAGGGGAGTCAGTTCAGTGGGGCATTTTCTTGATGTATGTGGGCAAGCCCAGCTTTCTGTGGACAAGGACACCCTGGGCAGGTAATCCTGGATTTAAAGAAAGCAGACTAAGCAAGCCATAGGGAACAAGCCAGTAAGCAAAATTTTTGACTTCTTCCTTCAGTGACAGACTGTGATATAGAAGGTAGGAACAAGAAGAGGGTATGTGATCTCCAAGAATTATAGTTAAAGATCATTATGAGCCTACATGTAGGTACTAGGAATGGAAGGTGGGTCCTTTAGAAGAGTAAGTGCTTATAACTATTGAGCCATCTTCAGCCCCTAAATAGAGTGTTTTAGCTGGGCACATTCCTGTCCTTATCATACTCTGGGGAGTATAAGAAAGACCATTTGGGACTATGAAAAGAGACACTGTGTAAATGTAAATTTAAGAGTTCAAGTTCATATCAAAATTGAATAGAAAATGAAATATTAATTTACTCCTTCACACCACATATGCACATGAGTGCTGGAAGAGAACCATCTCAGGAAAGTTATCCTCTGAACTTCACATGTATGTTTTCCTCCCAAACAAACAAACAAATAAATGGAATACAAAGTAAGCATATTGGTAGTTTAGTTAGTATCTTGCAGTCTGGGAAAGCTTTTAGCTGATGTACTTTCTTTACAGTGCAGATTTGTTAAGCATGTTTTTTCCTTCTCAATTAATGTATCTCTTGTTTCTTGACCTGAAAAGTGTGGGGGTTTTTTGTGGTTACTGACTTTCGGGGTCAGGGATTTTTTTTTTTTTTTATTTATCTTTGCTCAAATTCTTGCTTCTGTCTCCCACCATGCCCCCCTCACCCAAACAAGGTTTCTCTGTGTAATGCTGGCTGTCCTGGACCAGGCTGGCCTCAAGCTCACAGATCTGCCTGCCTCCTCTGCCTCTCAGAGTGCTAGGCTTGCAGCTGTGTGCCACTGCGTCTGCTGCTTGTACCTTTAATGCCAACTTTCTCTTCCTTTTATTTTTTAATTAAGAAAACGCTGAAGTGAAATTTAAAGATTTCCTTGTGTCCTTGAAGAGTATGGTGTTTTCTGAAGATGAGGCTCTTTGTGTTGTAGGCCTGATGAAGGAGAAGTCTGTGATAAAAGATGCTTTAAAGAAGGTATGTAGTATTTGATTATGGGCACAGTTGTGAACAGTTTTTAAAAGTTTACCAAGAGACATGCTTTCGTAATTATTTATATTCCTATTCTTAATACCCTTATAGCCATATCTAAATGTTCTGGAATACTTTAGAATTTATTCCATGTATCCATGTTAGTTTATGCACTTGTTTAATCAAGCATACTTTGAGTCATCTGCTGCTTTGACAAAAACCAGTCATTTAAAATAGGCAACATGATTTTTTATGGCTTTGCAGTTATTTGGCTCTTAACTAAGTTGGATCATGCTTTGCTCTAGAAGTCAATACTAAGTGTTTTTTAGATATAAGCAAACAATACTTCTGTGATCGAAGATTGCACATAGGAAAGACTGACCCTAAGACCTTTTTGCAGTGGGTTGGAGAGGTAAAGTTCTTGATATACAAACATGAGAGCCTGAGTTTTATCTCTTGAACTCATCACCAGGTTCATGGCTTCACCATCATTTAGTGCTTAGTCCTCTTGTTTCTGATCTCTAGGACTCGGGTAACATACCTGCTGTGGTGGCATGTGCTTTCTAGTTTCAGCGCAGGGGGGATAGAGAAAGGAAGATCCCTGGGGAGGGTTTGTGGTGTTCACTAGTTTGCTAGCTAGGCAGCCAAGCTGAATTAGTGAGCCCCAGAACAAAGAGAAACCCTGCCTCAGAAAAACAAGGTTGATGGCCATAAGAGAAATAATACCTTAGGTTGACTTCTGACCTCTCCCTTTTATGTAAACTCCTCCCCCATTTAGATGGTAGAATCACTGCTAAGTCTAACCACAGACACCCTCTAACCCTGTAAAATAAAATATTCTCCAAAACAACACCCCATGCAACTAACGTTGTTTTATGGTTTATCTTCACTATACTGTTGTATATACTTGGCCATATAGAAAAAGTGGCAAGTTTGTTAAGTGTTAACTTGTATAAGTGTTAGATGGTTGACTTAATTTTCCTTGTTTTAAGCATGGTACAAATGTGTGTCCCCCTCCTTTACGTACTTAGTTGTTTTTATAACCCAGTTGGATTTTATCTTGAGTGTGAGTTACCACCTGTCACCTGCAGTAGTCTGCTTTTGATTTTCCTCTTGTACCTCTCATCTATTTTTTTATGTACCTGTGAGGTGATCTTCAAGAGGTAAATCAGGTTATTTACTCACTGTTAAAACCTCAGTGGTGCTTTTCTCTGCATGTAGATTAGTACACTTTATTATTATTATTATTATTATTATTATTAATGTTTAGTGATTTTTTTTTTTTCCTTAACCATCACTGAATTTTACTTGAACCAGCTCTTTGGCTCTTCTAGCACAGCAGTCTTTTCTTCTTTCTCTTCCTTGCCACTATCACTGTCTCGTGTATGCCTGACTTGACAACTAGTTATTCTAGTGCTGTTCTATGTCTTGTCACAGCTTTCAGAGCCTGTCTATACCTCTGAGTATGTTAGCAGTGCACCTAGCAAGTCTGACAGTTTAGGTTGTAGTATACTCGCTATACTATCAGTGCGGTTGTACCAGCCTTTTGGTGTTACGTATTTAAGGCGATCAGCAGATATACATGACTATGAATAGAAACTCAGGTGGTTTCATTGCAATGAACTTTCTTGATGTTTGTTTTTTGTTCGTTTTTTTTTTTTTTTTTAATTACTTGGTTTCTGTGTATACCTGGCTGTCTTGAAGCTCACTCTGTAGACCAGGCTGACCAACTCCCAGAGATATGCCTGCACCTGCCTCCTGAGTGCTGGGATTAAAGATATGTGCCACCATGCTGGGTTTTGATTGAAGAATTTATTCTTTGCTTTGATTTATTATAGATAGGTGAATGTATCTAAAGAGTTTTTAGTTAGTTGTGGGGTTTTTGAAATGTTTGTAGCACATGAATGATTTTAGGTAATATTACTAACTAGCTGATTAAAATTATTGTCCTTAAAAACAAATGCTTTAAGTGTCTGTCTTTTTATTAAGGATGTTGCTGCTGGCGTATAGAAATAGTTATATTATTGATGGAGGCATTTTGAAGTCTTGAAGGCTGAATGGCAAGTCAGAGTACCTTTAATTTCTAGTTAAGATAGGACTAGGAAGAAGTTAAGTAGTATTAAGGATAGTGTTTGATTTAGGGCTGGTAAAATTCTAAGTGGAAATAAAAGTAATATTGTCTGATGGTTTAGTTGTAAAGAAGGAGAAAAGGACACACTGGCATTAAGGGTCACAGTGTTTATTGCTGATAAATGTAAATAAAAAAATTAACATTTTCTTCGCTTAGACAGTCTTTTTTTTTTTTAAGGACTAAGATATGAAAGGTAAGACAGGCAAAGGAGAGCTAGCATTTGCCTGACAAAGGATTTCAGTTAGAACTGCTGCTGAACTTCCCCTAACTAAGCTTCCTAATGGCTGCCAGTACAGGCAACAGGGGAAAATCAGTAGATAAACTGTGCTGATTACTCAAACAGTGCTTGTGTGAGAGCATAGTTTGATAGAATTATATGGCAAGAACGTGAAATTCAGTGCCTGCCCTCAGATTTATTTATGTGGAGAATAGTAAAACAACAAATAACTGAATTTTTTTTCAAGGAAAGAGAGTGAAACTCAGCAGATTGATGTTTAACATCACTAAACTATCATTCAAGTCCAAAGTCAACAAAGCAGGACCTTAATACGACAAAAACTTGGAAGTAGAGTTTCCATGAGAACTTTTTGAAGACTCATGGAGACACAGGTTTAAAGAAAGATGGTGGGGCAGCCAAGGCCTGCGCCCATCTTCAGACCACAGAGCCAAGACTGAAAGCAGGGAGAGAAGTGGAAATTATAAGGAATATGTGGCAAATAAAAATGCTACTAACAGAGGTTGGGAGAGGAAAGAAAAGGAAGGGGGAGTTAATTTTTTTTTTTTTTTTTTTTTTTTTTCTGTATCCAGGGTGGAATTTCCCCCTTCTAAGAGGGCACAGCCTTTGTGCTGGGTGGATAACGGTGAATTTGCCTGATGTCTTCTTTGTGAGGGCTTTGCAGGCAGTGTGCCCTTCTGTTCTGTTCGGGCCTCCCAAGGAGGGCCCTATACCTGCTTCCTGTGCTCATAGTATTGTATAGTAAAGTTGGTGCAGTTTCTTCATTGTTTTCTCCTTTCCTTCGTATAGCCTTTAAGACTCTCTTCCAAGAAAGTTTCTTGCCTGAAACTTTGCTTTTGTTCCCCATGTCAAATGAGACGTTCTGGTTTTGTTTTGGATTTTTTTTTTTTTTTCTCGTTTTGGAATGGTGCCTGTTAACATTAGAGAACATATTGGCATATTGTGACAGAGATATTGAGCACTGTGTTTGATATTCACCTTTCTATGAGATTACACATAACTACTTATTACTGAGAGGACACCTATGATTTCATAGTCTCATAATCAGTCTTCTGGAAAAGTAAGGAAGGAAATTACTGGTGACTTTTGGGCTTACAAATGTTGTTTTGTTCTGTATTTCTTTGTTAAAGTATGTTGCTTTATACCCAACTAGTTTTAGACTGTGCACTGTCGGAGTGACTTATTTTATTTGACTAGTGTGTGGCAGTAACTTTTATTTTAGATGTTATATTTTCCATTGACCCAACAGCTCTTGATAGTACGTTTCACTCTCACAGTTTTCATTGGGTTATTTTTAACTTATTCATTCCGTATTGATTTCTCAATTATAGTCAAGTAAAGGAGAACTGAGTGCTCTTCTGCACCAGCTTCAGGAGAAGGAAAGGCTGCTCACTGCTGTGAGGGGAGACGCTGCTGCCACAGAGGAGCGCTGTAAGCAGGTGGCTCAGGTGAGGACATTCTTAGGTTCAGGATGCCCTTCCTCCGTCAGAAGCAGTGAGAGCCTTAAGAAGCCCTATGCTCCTTGATTTAACTTTTGTGTCATAAGTTTTACCAAAAGTAACTTTCTTTTAGGATTTTGATATGGAAGACTTAAGTCTTTCATGATATAACAAATAACATAAAAATATTTCGTAGTCTAACCAGAAAAGCAAAATCATTGACCTCAGAACACAGGAGTTTGTTTAAGTGGATTTGATATAGATGTACTCTTCAGAGCAGCGTAACATCCAATTATTTGGTACATGTGAAACTTATTTACTTAGGTATGAAAGTCTTGTCATAGATATTTAAAATCAACCTCTTTAAAAAATATAGACATTTTAGTCTGAGGGGTAAAACCTAAACTCAAACAAATCTTTTTAAAAAATATCTGTGTTGACTAAGAGAATGGAAGTGGAACTCTAGAGAGAATGTGGGTTCCTGAAACTTTTTCCTCCATTGGACACAATAGTATAGTCGAGCTTGTGTGCCTTCTTTTTACCAATTCCTGTTAACGGCAAGAAGATGAATGGTTTTCAGTGTAGACCCTTTGTGTGCTTTTGACTATTAAGGCAAGTCAGTAGAAACACAAAATTGCCGTAAACCATGTTCCTTATAGTTAACTTTAATATATTTTGATGTAAATATCATTTAATATTGTTTTTTGAAGTTCAAAAAGATAGGTTAAGTTTTTGACATTTTGGTTGTGAGAGACCCTTTAACGACCTAGTAAATTACTTTAATTTTTTGCTTGTGTGTGTGTGTGTGTTTTTTTTTTTTTTTTCCTCAAAGACAGGGTTTCTCTTTGTAGCCTTGGCTGTTCTGGACTCACTTTATAGATCAGGCTGGCTTTGAACTTACAGAGATCAGCCTGCCTCTGCCTCTCTGAGTGCTGGGATTAAAGGTGTGCACTATCATGCTTGGCTAAGTAAATTACTTTTTAATACCTCATCGTCCTGTATACTGGGGATGTGTATACTTAGTAATTAAGTTGAATAGCTTCATTAAAAAAATCTGATTTAATTATCTTCAAAATAAAAATAAAACTCATGCTTTTGAATACCATATTTTATAATTTTATATGAAGTTAAATAAATACAGTGCCTTTTTTTTTTTTTTTTTTTTAATTTTAGGTCAGTCTTAGGTAACCAAGGCTGAGAATGACCTTGAACTCCAGATCCTCCTCACTGCATCTCCGAGTACTGGGATTATAGATGTGTGTCAGTATACCTGACTTTGGTATACTGTTTTTGTAAATATATATGTAGTATAATTCTTTAAAAAGAAATTGTTAAGTGTATTGTATAACAATATAACAACTTTCAAATATAAATTTAAAAGTATACAATAACTCCATAAATTACATGAAAGCTTCAGTTTTGTCACAGTTTCTTAAAACAGGAATGTATACCTTCAGATAACTAAAATTGCTTGCTTTCATTTGCTTAGCTAGTATTTGTTCTAGGAGTTCATGCCATTTAGATTTGAACTGAGAAAGTAATAAAGCTTTGCTTTCTGGTTTAGCCATTTTTAAAGTTCTCTTCTGCTATAGACATACCCAGTCTTTTACTCTAAAAGAGGACCCCCCCCTTTTTATTTCCTGTTCTAGCACCTCCTCTGTTCTTTTTACTGAACTCCAAAGGAGAGTAAGAAATGATAACTGTTTTGCCTTAAAATATTTCTCTTGTAGTCACGTTAGCATGTGGGATTTATTTTAGGCTCACGGCATTTAATGATTGAATCAAAAAGTGCATTTGAAATAGACTGGTGAGTGTTTGTACTATAAAAGGAGTTGTGAGGGTAAGGAGATGCAGAAGAAGCCTCTTGGTTTCTTTGTTTTTAACCCTTGACTTTGCTTTGTGCACAAGCCCTGATTAAGCATTCATGGTTATGTAATGGTTAAGACATTGCCTTGCTTTGGTTGTGTTGTAATATAATACCTTTCTCATGACAGGTTCTTCATAACTTTCTTTCCTGGTTTATTCTTCTAGGAAATGATGACAGAGAAAGAAAGAAGCAGTGTAGTTATAGCAAGGATGAAAGATCGTATTGGAACACTAGAAAAGGAACATAATATATTTCAAAACAAAATGCACGTCAGTTACCAAGAAAATCAACAGATGCAGATTAAGGTATGTTTCAAGTTTTGGAAAGTAAGATGAAATATGTGTATTTGTTTAACCAACAAACTTTCAAGTGCCTTGCATGGGGTGAGCCATTGACATAGAGTAACTAGCTAAAACGTCTTCATTCTAAAGTAAATAAATACTCCATATGGGGTAGGAAGGCTGGAAGCTGATAGGGAAATACCCTAGGGCAGTAGAGGTAAACATTTTGTGCTTTGCAGTAGTGGATTTGGGAAGGTGGGAAAGAGAATTGATAGTTGACAGAAGAGTTGTTAGACATGGTATTCAGTTGACAGAAGAGTTGTTAGACATGGTATTCAGGCTGTGTTGGTTCTTCTCAATCATCAGCATAGTCAGGTGAGACTGAAGGAGTTGGGGCTGGCTTGTAAGAATTACTTGGTGTAATTCTCTGTTCCCACCTCCGTGGATAGTGGATCACTGGCTGTATTTTGGGAACCCAGAACTTTGTGAGAAATGCAATAAAAGTTTTAAGAATCGAAAACTAAGTTTGGCATGAAGACAAGACATAGAAGTAAGTATGGGAACACTTAGAGGGTCTCCTATGCTTGAAGACTGGGCAGCCAGGGAATGAGCGTAGGAAAGCAGCAGTGTGATTCATGTTTGTTTCGGTGGTCACTCTGGTGGCAGTATAGAGAGTGGTGTACAGGGGTAGTTACAAATGTGTATAGGCATTCTAATCAGAGCAGCACAACCAGATGCTGAGAATGAGTTGGACTAATCCACATGAGCTAGATGGGGCTTGGCATTACAGTAGAGAGGGATGAGAGGGATGATTCTAGAGGTTAAGTGAAAGTGACCACTGTGCATGGTATCTATACACTTTTCACCAGTCTCTGAATGAGATCTGGTTCTTTTTTTTTTTTTTTTTCTTCAGACAGGATTTCTCTGTGTAGCCCTGACTGTCTTAGAACTTGCTCTGTAGACCAGGCTGTCCTTGAACTCAGAGATCCATCTGCCTCTGTTTCCTGAGTTCTGGGATTAAAGGGGTGAGCCCACCACCACCTGCCTGGGAGGTTCTTAATATCTATTTCATGAATCATTCATTTTTAAGATTTTTTTTACATGATTTATTTTATATGTATGAGTGCTTCATGCACACCAGAAGAGGGACTCAGATTCCATTATAGATGTTTGTGAGCCACCATGTGGTTGTTGGGAATTGAACTCGGAAACTCTGGAAGAGCAGCCAGTGCTCTTGACCAGCCTCAATTTAACCAGTGATTTTTTTTTTTCTCCCCTCCTCCCTTTTGTCTTCTTTTCATTTCTTGATGAACAAGGTTTGGATTTGTTTGTCAGTTGAGATTTTAGTAGTCATCATAACTCTTCGAAATTATTACTTCTGTTTGCTTCCTGATGCTTTAGTTATAAATAAAAGTACAAACCTGAGATTTAACATTACTAACGTCAAATTCGTACTCATCAAGTCGTTTTTATTTTCCAGTAGTTTAAGACAGTTTTCTTAGGTTGAATCCTTTGTCTTCATTGCCCAGTTTACAAATTGGTCTACTTATAGATACTTTATATAGAGTCGAGGCAGGCAACTATAGCAAGCTGAGACTCAACTTGGTTTAGGCTATGCTTACACCCTTTTCCTAAGATGCAGCTAGCAACCCAGGACCCTTCCCTACATTGAGTTGCGTGTTTGTCCCACTTTGCCTTAAACAGTAGACTAAATATCTCCTTCTCTAACAACCTTTCTGTGTTTACTTTCTAGTAAACATATTTTGGGACATGTCCAGGTATAAGAGGCAGCAAGCCCATCCTGCCTGATCTAGTTTTGGATGCATGAGTGGTCAGACAAACTGTGTTTTCTGAGTACATAGGGAAAAGAAAATTCCTATTTACCTACTTTTTGTATCTGAGCATAATTAGTTGTGTATAGATTAAAATCAGATGCATTGAACTCAATGATCATTTCTTAATGACTATTTACTGCTCTTGTGAAAATCAGCTGTTAGAGCAGTATTGAAGGTGGAAGGTTAATTGAATTTACTCTGCTTCTACTTGATTGCTTGTAGAGGTCAGGAAGTATAGATCTATATATGGAGTTCATAGAAATCCTCTGAAAACCAGAAATAAATAATTTCACTTTTGTTAGCTGAATTGTTAGTAAGATTATCACCAGATACTAATTTCTCTTAATGGAATAGTTTATATAGTAAAGGAAGACATGTTCTTATATGACTGTAAGAATCAAGGTTATTTATTGTCTGAAATTAAACGATTAGAGGTCAAAGAAATGTTACAGTAGTGATTAAAGGTGTTGAGGGGTGAATAGGTGTTACTTAGGAATCGTGTATGAATGGTAATGATGGTTATATAGCAGAATGGATATGTTTAATTTTGAACTTTTCCACATGAAAAGGGTAGAGTCAGCAATATGCCTCAGTGAGCTTGCTGTTAATCCTGCTGATTTGAGTGGAGTCCCTTGGATTTAGGAGGTAGAGAGAGAAAGAACTAATTTCCTTTGAATACATACGTGTACTCATGTACACATGCACACACACACCGCATAGATACATTTGAAGATAGTGGTTATAATGGTGCATTTTATGTCATTCATTTTATGTTACTTAGCACAGTTTTGAATGTTTTTCAAGTAGATTTTATGTGTCTGTTACGCTTAATTTATAACTTTATAAGTGTTCATGCATATTTATAATGTTTAAACTTTGGATAGCTGAAACTTTGTTTATTTGAGATGGGGGTCTTCATTTGTTGTCTTAAGTGCCATGTAGACCAGGTTAACCTTAAAATTCACAGAGGTCTACCTGTTTTTGCCTCCCATATGCTGAGAATAAAGGCGTGTGCTACTTCATCCAACTTAATACTTTAAAAATATTACTGATGTAATATTGTCATATTCTGGGGTCAGAACAGGACTACTTTTGTGTTAGCTATGAGAAGTTTCAAATCATATCTTAGTTCTGAAACTTGATGTGTACTTGATTCTTATCTCAGATGTGAGAATAGCTGATGACCTGTTTAGGTTTTGAGCTCGACAGTTTTATTTATTCTGCATTCATCAGTAAGCAGTTCTTTCTTTTAGTATCTTCATATTGACCTGAAAAATATGGCTTGTGTTTCATTTTCTTAATGTTTTTTATTTTCTTGTTATAGTGCAATTTCTCCTAAAAGTGGCTTTGCTGATGTTTGTTTTCTAATAAATCTTACATATTTTAAAAATAGTTTCAGCAAGTTCGGGAACAAATGGAAGCAGAGATAGCTCATTTGAAGCAGGAAAACGGTATACTGAGAGATGCTGTCAGCAACACTACAAACCAGCTGGAAAGCAAGTATGTCTCCAGATGCTTCATTCTCAACTGAATGGCAGACTGTTTGCTTTGTCTGAAGCTCTCTGACACATCCAAGGTCTATGAGTAGTGCAGACTGTAAAGCCCCTTGAGCATCACTTGCCAATGAAGTAACTTGTACGTACCGAAGCTGCCTGTCTCCAGTCCAGCACTTCTTAGATTTTATTATTCTCAGGAGCACCTACCATGCCAATATAAGAAGTATAATTTTGGTCCTTCTACCTCTATAAAGATTGAGATCCAGAGGCCCAAAAGTAGAGCCCAGTAGGTCTTAGAGAGGGTAGTAGTTTTGCACAAAGTAAGCTATAATGCAATAATGAAGCAATAATGCAATAATGAAGCAAAAGCTTACTCGTTAGAATTGAAAATGAAATGCGTTCTTCCTTTGGGCAATAGGACAAGTCCAGTTACAGTATTGTGTTTTATTTTATGTGTCTGAGCATTTTGCCTGCATATGTCTGTGTACCACATGTATGCCTGGTACCTATGGGAGGCCAGAAGAAGATGTCGGATTCCTTAGAACTAGAATTATGGATATTTATGAACCACATGTGGGTAATAGGACTGAACCTGGACCTTCTGCAAAAGCAACAAATGCTCCTAGCTGCTGAACTTTCTCTTTACCCTCTATATTAGGAAGCTTTCCATGCCCCTGAGTTTTTGGTTATCCATTTTTTTCTTGATATTTTATAGTAATTTTCAAGTTTAAAATTATTTTATTATTATTGTGTATATGCCACAGCATGCGTTTCCCGTTTTGTTCTCTAGAGTATATGTGAATATGACACACAACACTTTGGGGAACCGGGTCTCTCCTGCCACCATGGAATGTGAGGTGGCATTCAAATTGTTGGGCTTGAAAAGCTCTTAGCCATCCTTTAAGCCCTATAGTGATTTTTAGAGCCTACCATCATTTGAATTATTTAAGAGTACACTTGGGAGCAATAATACTGCTTAATCATCTTCCTTTACATTTGCCTGTAAGTAGAGGTACTAGCTTAGTACAACGAACATAGACTATGTTGTGCTTGTGATTTCTTTATGTGCGAAATCTCTAATCCAGTCACTCTTTGCAGGCAGTCTGCAGAGCTAAATAAACTGCGCCAGGATTGTGGGAGGCTGGTGAGTGAGCTGAATGAGAAGACAGGAAAGCTGCAGCAAGAGGGAGTCCAGAAGAAGAATGCAGAGCAAGCTGCTACCCAGTTGAAGGTTACCCCCCCACCACCACCTCTTTGTACCATTTTGTGAACAATAGTGATTTCCATCTCTATGACATAAATATATGTATGTAGGTTTGGGAAATCTAGTATGAAGTTTAATGAGACCCACTTCCTTTTCAAAGTTATGTCTTGATAAAAGAACTGCTTGTAGCTCTGGATTTGAAGCTACAGACTGAAGATAAAAATAATGAAACCAAGTGATTGACAAGTAAGGGTAAACTTATTTTGTTTTATATATTGTGGTTAGTGCCTACACGTGTAAGGAAAAAATTATTTTAGAACAGAACCTTTAGCATTATTTTTTTCATCTGTAACTTGAAACAAGTTTTAATAGATCCCTCCCAGCACTGGAATCCCACTTCTCCCAACACTGGAATAGTAGCAGCTATCTCTTGATCTAACAGTACACATTTCCTAAGATATTGGAGAAAACCATGGATATGGCTGACATGTGGTTCCCCTTTACAATTGAAATTGTGTCTATCTGTGTTGAATTTTCTCTCTCTCTCTCTATTTAAATATTAAGGTTCAACTACAGGAAGCTGAGAGGAGGTGGGAAGAAGTTCAAAGCTACATCAGGAAGAGAACAGCAGAGCATGAGGCTGCACAGCAAGGTAAAGGAAGAAACATTTGTGCAGACTGGGAAACTCCCTCTCTCTTCTGCCTGCAGAGAAAGATAAATTGGCATTTAGTAGTGCCAAATAAAAGTAGATTTTTATCCTTTCAGATTATCTGATTTCTTCAACATTTATTAGGTGTTTTAAAATAAGCAGCCTTCCAGTTTTGTCTGCAGTGCTACTGCAAGAGAAGTAGCACCTAGTGAGCTGATAAGAATGTCCCTGTGACACTGTTTTCTTCTATGGCTTGCCTTTGGTCTTGTTGGTACTCTTATTCTTGAGAAGATAAAGTGGTTTAATTGAATCTGTCTACCTTTGTAAATGTTAACTTTGCTCACTTACTGGAAATTTTATGCTTTCATGTATGCTCTTTTTATCTTTACTATTCCTTTTTGTCTCAGGGTTTCTGTTGCTGTGATAAGTACCATGATCAAAGTCAACTTAGGGAGGAAGGATTTATTTCATCTCTGAGCTTATAGACCATCATGATGAGAAGTCAGGGCAGGAACTCAAGGCAGGAATCTATAGTGAGAATTGTGGAATTTTGATTTCTTTAAAAAAAAAACAGAAATATTACAAGAATTTTTTTCTTTTTGTTTTAAACTCCGGTGTGGGGTTATTGATGTTACAACAGCTGACTACTATTTGTATTGTGCTGTTGCAGAGGTGTGATTTTTGCCAACTGCAGATAGTTTCTGCAGTTGTGTGACATTTGGAATGGAATTCTGGGGACTTTTCAGAGGTTATATAAATGCTAGGGCGCCTGAGTGGGTCATTGGTTGGTAGTTAGATGCTATTGGTTGTGGTATGTTAAGTAGTCATGCACAAAGAAGAAACAACAACAAGAAGTTTGATACCCTTGCCCCAAGGAATTCAGTGCCCTTAATGAGCAGGAAGTAGTTGTCCCTTTCCAACCCCTTACCTATTCAGGAATAGTTTTCCATTCCTCTATTCTTTTTTTTCCTCATATTGAGTGTTAGGGTGTTAAAAGGGAAGAAAAGAAGGGAGAAGTGTGGAAAAAGAAGAACCCACTAAGTAGTAAATGCCAGTTACGAATCAAGAGGTAGGAAGTGAAGCAGGGCTTTGGAGGAACGCTGCATACTGAGTTTTTCTCCTCCATGCCTTGCTGAGTTTGCTTAGTTTTCCTTCCTTCTTTCCCCTCTCCCCGAGACAGAGTCAGGCTAGTCAGTCATCTGGAGACAGTTGCTTGATTAAGAATTTTTCTTTCTAGATGACTCTACCTTATGTCAGAGTGACAAAAAAAATATTAGCCAGAATGTCTTTCTGACTTGAATGTGGCTCCACATAGGATAGAAAAGAGTTTTGACTTGTTAGTTCTTTGGTTTCATCTGGTTATCCTTTTTGGTCAACACCAATATGAACACAGGATACTTTAAGAACACAGAAGTTGTTTTTAGCAAAATCTCAAATGTTCGATTTTACCAGTAAAGATTTGGGCCAGATGCTGGGGTGAAAGCCTGCTAGCTCAGAGAGGCAGAGAAAGCATCCAGCTGACCTTCCTCCTCAGCCGACATCCCAAAAAGAATCCTTCTTTCCTAGGCTGTCTCAAAAATCCTTCAAACTCAACTCCCTTCTACTTCCTTCTCATCTCTATGTTTGTCCTCCTGACTTCCTCCCATTCATTCGTTCGTTCATTCATTCATTCATTCATTCATTCATTCATTCATTCATTTTGAGACAGGGTTTCTCAGTGTAGCCTTAGCTGTCCTGGGCTCACTTTGTACACCAGGCTGGCCAACAGAGATCAGCCTGCCTCTGCCTTCCCCTTGAGTGCTGAGATTACAGGTGGTTGGCCTGACTTCCTCTTACTTTCTATGGAGTTTTTCTTTTTAATTCCCCCCCCCTCCTGTGTTCACTCCCTTTCAACTGGTGCATGCCCTATAGTTGACTTTATTTAATCCTTTTTATAAGCAGAAAGCTCTTGGATTGAAGGTATGAGCTAGGGCTAGGCCACACTACAGCTAGGAACAGGTTTTTCCAGTAAACAACACAATCTCGGAGTTCACAATGTGATCAAATATCCTGTAACCCTATTACTTTTATATAAAGTTGGTGTTTATGTTAAGATAGTTTGTTTAACTTATTTAAAAATGTTGCATCTTACATGTTATCAATGAAACATAGGAATCTTGCCAGGAAGATTATCAGTATGAACCAAATAGCTTTGGAGAGTAAAACAACAGTTTTCATCTAAATGTTTTCTTAAGTTTATTTATTTCTTTCATTTTATGTGAGTGTTCTGCACATATATATGTATGTGTGCATCATGTGTGCATATGGACCTGGTGCCCCAAGAGGTCAGAAGAAGGCATGAGATCCCCTGGATCTGAAGTTACAGATGTTTGTAGGCTGCCATGTGGTTGCTGGGAAACCAAATCTGTCCTCTGTAAGAGCAAGTGGTTTTAACTACTGAACCATCTCTCTAGCCCCATAGCTATGCTCTTTTGATTTTTTACTTTAGTGTTTTATGCCATATTTCTGTTTAACTACTACTGTACTCTAACTGATCATGCCTTTAGAACGTCTGTGTTTTACTCCATATTTCTAAAGAAATGCAATACTGATACTTCAGTGATTCTTTTTTTGTTTTGTTTTTCGAGACAAAGTTTCTTTACGTAGTCTTGGAACTTGCTTTGTAGACCAGGCTGGCCTCAAACTCAAAGAATCTACTTGCCTCTGCCTCCCAAATACTGGGATTAAAGGCACGAATGGCCACCACCCCGATTGAATATGGCTTGATTTTTACTAACTACATATGAGTATGCCTGGAAGTGAATGTGTGGAGGCCTTAAGTAGATCTGAGAATGTGTTTACCTTTTTAGATTGGTTTGACTGGAGGTTGAGTCGTAAGCCAGCAGTGTTTTTGACATCATGAACTCAATGGTTTAATTGTTGGTAGTAGATATTTTGCTTCCTTGAGTTCTAATCCCAGATATGTCCATTACAAGTTTGTTGTAAGATGGTTATTAATATTTACTATTGTTTTATCTTCTTGTAAAGCTTGCTGTTAATCTTAAACAGCTGTGTAACCAAATCACCACTCAGAGACTGGGTTTTTAGTTAACCTAGAACACAATGCTGGGCAATATTTACTTCCTCTTAAACCTCCATGCCCTCAGTTTCCTAACATTTAGATTTCCCACATTTAACTTGCTTTTTGTGAAATCTTAGGTCTGGTTCATGTTCCACGTCCTCCAAGCTCTCTCCTCCAGCTCTGCTCACCTGGCTCCCTTCCACTCCTTTCCTGCCTTCTGGCTCCTCCCATTGCAGAACATTGTATCTAGTTGCTTTATTTTGTCCTGTTTACACAGAGTTGAGACAGGATGCTTATAGTGAGTATCACAATGCAATTTCCGATTGAAACCAGAGAGTTGGGGGTGGGGTAATCAGCATTTGAATTAACAAGGGTAAGGCATATACATTTTAAAAGAACATTATACCAACACATGTTTCAGGACTTCTTTTTGAGTTGTATTGTTTTGTATATGTTAGAACTTAGTTTTTTGTTTTTTTAAAAAATGCTTATTTATTTGTTTTTTGTTTTTTTAAAAAAATATTTATTTATTTATTATGTATACGGTGTTCTGCCTCCATGTATACCTACCTGCACTCCAGAAGAGGGCATCAGATCTCATTATAGATGGTCACCTGTTGCTAACCTTTTTGACTTAGGTTCCTTTTCTCGTTCTACCAAATTAGTGATTCTCTTTAAACTCACTTGGTCTTCATTTCTTGTGATTTTGAGTTAGGGTAGTTCAAATACACTTTTTCTGATTTCTTTATTTTGGGGGAGTTATCTGTAACGTTGAAGAAAGGAAACAGAAATGTTATCGTTCCTTTCAAATTATTTAAATGACTTTAAATGTCAGCTTTTAGATAATAGATTTCCTTGGCATCTTTCTGTGTAGAGGAGTTCAGTTATTATCAAATTTCATGAAAATTTGATAACATAATTATTAAGGAATCTTTAGGGAATTACTGCTTTCAAGAAATGGGAGAGCCATTTAAAACCTTTGTATACCACTTAGTTAATGCTTATTGAGTATGCAGTATTGTGCCAAGTCTTGGGCACAGCTCTGGATATAGACCCAAGACAGTCTCTGATCCAGAAGAACTCCCTCTTAGGGCAAGAGCAATTGACAGGTGACGGGTGTTGTACAGGGAGGATGAGCTGCTAAGACTGTGCAGGAGGAGGACCGTGGCTCTGTGCAAGTGCTCTAGAGAAGCAGTGCATATATTGGGGATGGATGGGCTGAAGGAAGAGGCATTCTGTAAGATGTAGTACTTTTGTTTGCTACAGATTTACAAAGTAAATTTGTGGCCAAAGAAAATGAAGTCCAGAGTCTACATAGTAAGCTCACAGACACCTTGGTATCAAAACAGCAGTTGGAGCAGAGACTAATGCAGTTAATGGAGTCAGAGCAAAAGCGGGTGAGCAAAGAAGAGTCTCTGCAAATTCAAGTTCAGGTATTCGTTGTTTTTTTTTTTTTTTCCTGTAAAATAAGGGGTCATATTTATGTGTTTACATGTGTTACAATAATAATTAAAGATCATGAATTTGAGAGGAAGGGTGAGATTGAGGGAAAATGTTACAATTATATTTTAATTTAAAAATTGCAACAAAAATTCCAATACTTATATCTATGTAAATACATTAATTTCAATAAAGTTTCATTGAAATGTTTAAATCAGGAGAAACAAATTAGAAAAAGTATGGTATGTCCACATCCTTAATGATGGTAAATAATTAATATTTAATCTTTGAGCGTGTGTTTATGAGCTCATCCACTTCCTTTGGACTTCTTATGTCTGCTTTGTAAATTAACTCAAAATTGAATGTTTAACTGCTTTAAATAAAAATTTAAAACTAAGCCAAGAAAATGTAAATCACTTCGTCCGTGTGCACTTGGGTTTTATTAATAACACATTTGTTCCTCTCTTTTTGTTTGCTGTTAATGAAAGGATATTTTGGAACAAAATGAGGCTTTGAAAGCTCAGATTCAACAGTTCCATTCCCAGATCGCAGCACAGGTAATGGTGTTTTTTTTTTTAATTGCTTTCTGTTAATCATAGCTTTCTACGTGTTTGAACAATATGTGAATGCCTCTGTAGTGCCAGAGTTCAGTAGCTGGGAGACTGACTAGTCAATGGATCAGTTTGTAGTGGTCCCAAGTTTCAAACACTCGAACATGTGTAATTAGAAGGGCTAGATGGGAACACTTAGCAAAGTAATAGCCAAGTGGAGCCTAGAATAGGAACTGAGTATGGATCGATAGCTGTGTTAATCCTGGATTGTATTTGCAGAAGACTCAGTTTGAAATGTATGATTCATTTTAGTTAATGGTAAACATTACAAAGTTTTACACCATTGCCCCATGCTTTGATTGATTGATTGATTGATTGATGGGCTTTGGAATATAAATGATAAGACATCCAGAAAAAAAAGTAAAAGTTGCCACATACATACACATACTGTACATTTCAATTTCAGTTGAACTTTAAAATTATAAAAATTCTTTGTTGTAACAAGTACTAGAAATTTGACTGTTGGACTGAAGAAATGGCTCAGTAGTTAAGTGTGCCTGCTGCTGGTCCAGAGGCCCAGAGTTCATTTCTCAGCCCAAGTATCAGGTGATTCTCAGTTGCCTGTAACACCAACTCCAGGGGTTCTAATGGCCTCCCATCATCTGCACTCATGTGCTCATATTTCCTCAACACTTACACATATTCAAAATAAAATTAAATCTTTAAAAAGAAATGTGACTCATGATTTTAACATTAAAAGTGAATTTTAAGAGTCCAAACTTCCAATGCTTTGTGCACATAAGTGGTTTTTCCTAATTTCTTTTTTTGTAGAAATGATACTCTTAAAATTTATTGGGGAGAACCATCTAATACAGCAAAATGGAGCTGTATGTTTGTGAGTTACCAACCTCCATTGGGTTGGGATCTTTATTATCAGCTGAGAAGTAGTGTTCCAGCCTGTCAGAACCGCCCTAGAGTGTGCTGAGAACCCTTAATAATGGGAGAGCAGCACGGCATTCTCCCCATTGTCTTAACCGTGAAGTGGATCATTTCAGAAGATTTTGATAAGGAAGAGATGCACAGGGCTAGAGATGGTCTTTGTGGATGGACCTGCCCTTAGGTACTTGTTGCTTGTCAGTTTTGTAGTTTCCAGGCCTGCTCACTTGCTTAAGTCTTAATATTGTGTGATGTGATGTGTAATTCCCTAATATTGGCTGTTGGTGCTCAGACGTGCTTTCAGGATGATAGCTATGCACTTTAGGCCAGATATGTCTTTAACAACTTTGTATATGTTAATTTCTCTTGTTTTTTTCAAAGCTCTGTTGTGATTATTATTGTACAGCTTTTAAGCTTTTTCTCAAATGCTCTTATGTTGATAATGTTTTTCTTTCTCAGACCTCCGCTTCAGTTCTAGCAGAAGAATTACATAAAGTGTAAGCTTGCCATTCCACACTTCTTTTATAATTGTTTAATAACCACTAACAGATACCTGTTTGATACAAAACACAATTAATTTCATACTCTGACCTGTTTGAGAAATTACCCTAACTTTAATTTTGCTCTTTTCTTATAACCTGTGTCTGTTTAGTCCCCAAACATTACATTTTGTTTTTGTTGTTGTTATAAAAGAGCTGGGCAAACTTTCCTTCATTGGGATATTCATAATTATGTAGAAGAGGCAATTGTATTTTCAAAGTAGTGGAAGGAAATTAGTTCTCTGTCTGCTTCGTACTTGTGGCTCTTCTGTGTCTAGCCATACATTCAAAGTAATTTTGTGTTGTTTTGTGTTGCATAACTATACAGATATGGATCAGATATATACAGATGACCTATGGTCTGGTTTTGATGCCAGGCTTTTCAATGTAAATAAATTCTTTGACTTAAGTTTTAAATAATGGGTCTGTCTTGTGTGTCTGTCCATCTATGAATCTCTGATTTGAGGCCTCATTCTGTAGCTCAGACTGGCCTTGAGTTTGTGATCTTCCTGCCTTAGCCTCCTAAGTATAGGTATTAGCCACCATCCTGTTCTCACTGTCAACCCTGA
This sequence comes from Psammomys obesus, assembly GCF_907164565.1. NCBI lineage: Eukaryota > Metazoa > Chordata > Mammalia > Rodentia > Muridae > Psammomys > Psammomys obesus. Next base: position 25,884,143 of record NW_026590062.1, on the reverse strand, counting down.
TTAATGGCCTACATTTTATCCCCTGGTTTTAACATGCTGGAAGGAGGGAGCAAACTTTTGCAAGTTGTTATTAAGCACACACACAACATAACACTTTAGGGCATTATGCTTTATGACAGTTACTAGTAGATTAAATAGAGTGCCTAGAAAGAGAAAGTAGTCATATGAGAAATGTAGTTAAGATGATCCTTTCCATGTAAGACTCAATCTTAATAAATGGTTATTAAAAGCCCAAATGTGTTTCCTTCTTGAAGGATTGCAGAAAAGGACAAGCAGCTAAAGCAGACTGAAGATTCATTAGCAAGTGAACACGATCACTTAGCAAGCAAAGAGGAAGAGCTTAAGGTATGCTAATTCCTGCAGCTTGCTGCAGTATTTTGTAGGACTCAGAGTTGAATTTCCCTGAAGATTATTATATCCAGTCTATAGTCAGTGTTTGTATGAAGGGTGAGGAATATTCTAGAACTCATGGAATAATTCTGCCTCTTTTGAACTATAAAAGAAGTATATTTTTTCAGCTCTAAGAGGGTTTTACTTATATGATGCATTTTATAACAGTTTCAGATATTTGCCAAATTAATGTTTTATTTTGATTTAGGAAATTTGTAATTTGAGACCGTAACTTAATTCTTAAGTTGAACAGATACCTTGCCACAAATTTAAAGTAAAATTTTTGGAAATATTTTTAATACCCTGTACTTTTTTCTTCTCTAGGATCTACAGAATATGAATTTCTTATTAAAAGCTGAAGTGCAGAAATTGCAGGTCCTGGCTAATGAGCAGGTAGATCACTTTTGCTTATTTATCTTTGAAGTTTGATTTGCCTTTTTTTTTTTGTTTTTTTGTTTTTTGAGTCGGTGAGCCCCAGTATGTAAATACTGCCTATGTGTAATACTTTCTACTTAAGTTTGGCTCTAAGATGTGTTATTTAGAGCCTCTATACAGACCACTTAGATGTCACTGATTCATATTGGAAGTAATGTATGGTACATAGAATTACTCATTTTTGAGATAGATGAGATTGTTAGAACAGTCTTCATGTGTTGCCCGTTTTGCCCTTTTCATTTTAATGGGAAAACCTTCATTAGAGAAAATTGGCCTCTGAGAAGTAAAAAATAATGGACAATAAAACACACAGGTACATATATGGAAATACAAATTTTTATATAAATAAGTAAAGTTTAGATGGTTTCCTCAGAAATGATAAGATTCTGACTTTATTCTGAATACAGGCTGCTACAGCACATGAAGTGGAGAAGATGCAGAAAAGGTGAGTAATATGTTCTGTGGAGAGATACTTGTACATCCATGTTCATGTACAGTGCTGCTTCCAGTTGAGGCTATTTGAGCTTTCATATAGCCCTGAAAACTTGCAATGTATGAACTAAGCTTTAATTGATACTCTTCTTCTCATAGTATTCATGTAAAGGATGATAAAATAAGATTGCTTGAAGAACAGCTGCAGTGTGAACTTGCAAGCAAAATGGAAGAATTTAAGGTGTGTGATTAAGCTTGTGAACTTGGATTTCTCAAAACAACTTCGTATACATTTAGTTACAATGACTCTCAAAGTGCTATTTTTTATAGTCATTTGGAAACATTTCCTTACTTTATTTGGTGGCTTATGTGAATAGTGAACTCTTAATAGACTTTGCCTCACTGTACTTTATCTGATCTTAACTGTTTGAAATTGATTTTGCCTCAAGCATTCCTTGGTATTATTTAAAATGAGCATTTTATGTTTGTAGATATTTTTTGCTGTTTACACTGTTGCTGCATTGCTAATCACTGTCCATTGCAGTCTGAATTTTATGTCTGCATGTAACTCTTTAGTCTCTTATGAATGCCTAAAGTAATCGTGAGTTTGCATGTTCAAAAATCTGATTCAAATGATTGCATTATTACCTTTCTCCTTCTTAAAAAAAACAGTAAATTGGGCTTCTTTCTTCCAGATTCTGAATGACCAGAATAAAGCATTACAGTTGGAGGTTCAGAAGCTGCAGGTCATTGTTTCTCAACAGGTGAGGCTTTTCAAGGAGTAGTGTGGAAACAGCCAGTGTGAAAAGGTTGAATTAGAACCACCTGGTTGAGAAACTGTTCTTAAAGTTAGCTATCTTTCAATTTCACCCTGTTCATTTTGTGCTTACCAAGTTTAAAAAATTAAATTTTTGCATCTCTGAGATCAAGCAAATGTTAATCTTTAATAAGCATTTTGAAGAAAAGAAAGAAAGGAAAAAAATTCTGGTTTTGGAGCCTTAACTCTTTCATATAGGCAGTATGCTTTTTTTAAAAGAAGAAGAAGTTTGAAACTTATGAACACCTTGAAGTTGGTTTCTGATTCCTCAGACTCAGTCTTTCACACTGAGATTGTACCTAAGGATTTCTTAAATCTGAATGGCAAAGCATGAATATATTGCTTAGTCTAGTGATTTGCATATAGACTCTATCTAAATAAGTTCATTTTAAGAATATATATGCATTTTTAATATATGCATATTTTAATATGTGTGTATGTACGTGTGCATGTACATATATTTGTACATGTATATGTACATGTACACACATATATATTCATTATCATCCACTTAACACTGTCACTCTTTGTATATAGTAAAACTATAGCAGCCTTGAATGGCACTACTTCATAAGCCAACTGGCGCTTTCATAGTGTTGCCTTCCTATTTTTCTCATAGAAAACCTTCAGAGTATATTTTTAGAAAATATTCTAGGAGCTGGCCAGATGGCTCATCAGGTAGAGGTATTTCCTACTAAACCTGAGGGACCTGAGTTTTGATTTCTCCTTCCACACGGTGGAAGGAGAGGACATGTTCTCTGACTTGAACATGTGAGCCTTGAGACACACATACATTCGCAAGCACTCATACACACACACACACACACACACACACACACACACACACACACACTCTCTCTCTCTCTCTCTCTCTCTGTCAGTAAATAAATCAGTAAGTAAATGTAAAAATTTTTACAACAAAATAGTCTAGAAACTCTTGCTATTAAATTCTATATTAGAATATAAACTTTGCATGTTTTCCCAATAGTAAGTTCGCAAACTATTCTTAATTGGAAATAATAGCATTTCCTTTAGAGCTGTTTGCTTTCTTTGTTTTAAAATTCACAATTAAGCAAGTATAATATTGATGTAACTAGCTGCTGCTTGAAGTATTTGTTAACATTTTGTCAAATCAGACTTTCCTTCCCTTCTCTGTGATATGAAATGCTTTGTGTAATTTTTGTTACATTGTATATGCGTAGAGGTAGCAGGGAAAAATGTAAATCTTCTCATTTGTTGTATTATAGATTATGAATGATGATTTATTGGCACCCAAGCCCAGATGACTGTCTTTGAAACTTGAATATCAGTTGTAGTCTTCAGTTACAGTTTTTCTAACAGTATTTTTAATTTACTGTTAAAAAATATTACCTCATGGGGCTTGGAGAGATGGATGGCTCAGTAGTTAAAGAATATTGTCTGCTCTTCTAGAGGCCCTATGTTCAGTTCCTGGCAACCATGTGGTGACTCACAACCATCTGTAATGTGATCTGATGCCCTTTTCTAGTGTACAGGTTTGGATGCAAATGAGAGCACTCAAGTCTTTAAATTTTTTTTTTTTTTTACCTAGACACGTAACCTTGCTAGATTAAAGAATGGTGGGGTTTTTTTTCCTTTTTTTTTTTTTTTTCCTTCTGTGTTTGTTAATTCTTACCTGGAGAAATAGCATGCAGTTTCTATGTATTAACTACCAGAGATTTCAATATATAAACTTTAAACATTTATTATTGTGTACATATTTTAGGGGGTATAGAGTTCAGAGGCCAGCCTCAGTGTGGTTCAGGAATCAGTTCTCTCCCTCTACCATATCCATCCTGGAGGGTTGAATTCTGGTCATTAGGCTTGGCAACAGGCACATCTACCTCCTGAGCCATCCTGACAGCCTCCCTCACTCTTTGGCTTTTTCTGTAGTCACATTTTATTGTTACTGATAGTCAAATAAGAGATCAAAGTTAGGGTACCTATGTTTCTTTTTGTTTCCAACTTTTTTTAACCTCTTCTTTCCTGTGTATCAGTTAGAATTCCAAATGACAGTTAAGAGAGAACAGGTTTGTGATATTACATTTCATCTCTTTTGCCAGATAGTTTTATTCTGGAGGAAAAGGTTGAATTTACTGAAGCAGAAACAAGTAATGTTGCCATGTTGCTTCTTCAGGTGTAGAAAGAGCAAAGGCCCCAGGGCTCAGGTATGGGAATGTGCTTAGACACTAAGGAGAGGGAAGAGGAGTGTGTGCAGGTTTGCTTGTCATCAGATAATGCCCTTAGTAAGGCCAATAAGCTCAGCTTATTATTTACCATATAAATCACATGGTGCCAGGCATGCTTGCTGGTTTGATAGCCGAGCAGCAGTCTGCCTTTATTCTTGTTCTATTAGACTTTTAAAAGTCTGTAATCAAGGTAACTAAGAAAAATCATAGGAAATTGCTTCTTTCTCTTTCTTTGCCTGACACATTGTCCTGATCATACTAAATTATAGAAGATAGGTTTATCATCTAGAGGAAGAAATAGAATTGTGTTAGGCTGGTAAAGTATAATAAAGTAAAAATGCTGGTCAGTATTTGAGCTGTAGAACCAGAGTACTTAACTAAACATGATTTCACTGAGGGAAGTGAGTTTAAGTATTTGTTGAGTGTACATTAGGTATTTACTTCTATGCTGAGGCTCTGAAGGTGAATGAGGCTTGATTTTTACTGTGACAGTGTGGCTTGCTATGGAGATAGCTGTGTATAGTAGAAAAGTGGGATGTGTTAAATTCCTGAACTGTATATAGGCTTACAGTAAGATTTCGTTTGAAGAGTGGAAAGCTAACACAGGGACAACGTACCACAAATTTGACAGACAGTGAGGGGCAGTCCAGACTGAGAGAAAACTTTTCAGCAGCTTGGTGGTGTGTGGCAGAATTGACATAGAGAAACGAGGGTGTAGGGGCTAGAGAAAGATTTGCTAGTGTGTGAAGCTTGTGACCCTCTCTAACACTGAAGAACATTGTAACAAGAGCATTGGACAAACTTATTCTTCATGTGAGAAAGTCAAAATGATAGCAGTGAACTGTTTGAATTTAGGAGTCGAAGAAGCAGAAGTAGGACAACCAAATAATCAAGATAGACATAAGCTGGACTGATAGTGTTGTGTCTTTCGTGAGACAAGATTCATTGAAACACGTGGATTAAAAACTGTCTTCATGAACGTGTTCAGTCTGTAAAAAGCAACTTCTGTGCCAGTCGTTGCTGAGCGGGCAGAGACCGGCCTGCAGAGGAGAGAAGGCATTGGCAATAGGGGTCAGTCGGGCACTGATGGTCCAAGGACTTGCGCAGCTCTCACTGACGAGCAACCAGATTGCTTCTTTATTATTACAAGTTTCACAAAACAAAAGCAGACTAATGATTATCCAGGAAGTACATATTATATGCTTGATTTTTTCATTACATGTCCATGATTACAAGTTCAGTCACAATTAGAAAGTACAAATAGAACGGCCTCATCAGCTATGTGCCTCTCTGTGCTTAATGATCTCTAGAGCATAAGGAAGACTTCCAAATCGGGCCAGATAAACTTAATTTTAGGATTTTCCTAAAAAGACTCAGACCTAATTTTCTCAGGAAAAGACATAAAATAAATCATAAGGCAGAAAGTCTCCAAAACTCAAAAGTGAGGGAGAGAATGACAGCAATTGCAGTGACTCAGCTTTGCTGTAATTGTGTCAAACAGCTGTGCTGGCTTCATGGCTCTTGCTGTTTCCAGTGAATATGGCTGTGCCAAACTTCAGTGCTTGATGTTTTCTATACTATCAGATTGATGAAATGCCCTTTGGGAATTTCCTCTCTCCTTTTTCATGATGGGATAATTTTCCTCAGTGGGACATTCTTGCAGTGCAATTTGCAAAGCAGTCCTTACAATCCTTCAGACAGAATTTAGGGCATTGTGGTGTTTGAAACGAATAAAGCTGAGGACGTGAATGTAGGTATTGAAGTGAAGGAGCTAATTCAGAAATGTAGAAGAGGTGGAATCTTAGGACTTAGCTTTGACAGAGGAAGCATTAGTTAAATTTTGAAAAATAGTTACAGTGAAACAGGTTAAAAACAGAATATAACAGGATTAGGAGATTGGTTCATGGGAGATGGACAGAAGACCCCAGACCTTTTTGGCTAGAGTACTGAATTGCCTGAAGGTCTGAGAATGCTGAGGGGAAAAGCTTTGCCTCCAGACACACAGTAACAACCCTGGGAATTTGTTCATGTGAGCATACGTTGGGGGAATTTGGGACTGAAGGGTCAAGGGAATGGGATCAGTTTTAATGTCATGTTTTGTATAGTTTATAAGGAGATATATTTGTGTTGCTGCTTCTGCAGTGTGCACTAGCACTTTTAATATATTCTTTGCTTTTGTCTGGTACTATTTTCACAATATCTATCTACATGTTTAAAATCCTTTGGACTATAAACAAGATTTATGCAAGTATGTTTGTGTCAGACTTCAGTGTAGGGGAAAATCAGGAAAAACAGGAAAAAGCTTCTTGTGACTTTCGGCCTTAAGGCCTAAAATTTTTATATTTGAAGAAATCTTTGCTCGCTTCACATTATCCTTTTTAGTAACTAAAAATTATCCTTAAAAGTTACTAAGTTCATTTTGCTAGTGCCATGCTCCTCCTTTTGTATCCTGTAGATATTCTTTTCTGCTCACTTTTGAATAAAAAAAAAATGTAATCCTGAGCAGTCCTCATCCTCAGAGACTAAATTTTGGAACTATTTAGAATCCTTAACTATTTCAACAGTGTTCTTTTTCTAAACTAATTTTTATAGCATGCAAACTTGGTAGAATTAAACCTTTTTTGAATTTTTTTTTTTTTAGCCTAATAAAGATGTTGTGGAACAAATGGAAAAATGGTAAGAGTTTAATTTTTTGTGTTGGAGTCTACATTTGTGGTGATAGAATTGTTGGCAGTAGTAATCTGGGCTCCTAAAATACTACTTATACTTTGTGGTAGACAAGAGTATTCCGGCTGTGAATTAGCTGGTGTCATGTTATGGTATGTTGTGGGTATCATATGATACGATTGATTTGTTCAGGTTGTTGTCAGTCCATACTGACAACTGTATGGTTGTCCTGGTGAGGAGTTCACCTTGACAACCATGCTCCAGGTCCTCAGAGATCTTTCTAGAAGTAAAAGTTTACAATGAATGAGGGACAGAGGGGTTGATCCATATAAAATACTTAAGAATAATATTTACCTTGACCAAATAGTTCATATGTGTGTTTTAAATTTATAATTTCAGCATTCAAGAAAAAGATGAAAAGTTAAAGACTGTAGAAGAATTACTTGAAACTGGACTTATTCAGGTGGCCACAAAAGAGGAGGAACTGAATGTAAAGCATTTTCTAGATTGTTTTCCTTGTGCTTATTCTGTCAGTATGAAGAGCTTTCACTGTAATGGTTTTCCCACAGCCGTGCGCTACATGTTCCAAGTCCGTAAATGCTTTTCATTTACTCTAAATGGCATTTCTCTGGAAATTGAAAATGCTTAATGATCTTCGTGCTCACTGCCTTAGTTAGGTAGATACTGGGGTTGCAGTTCGTAGTATGTGTTCATCTTGCATCCATATTGAGATTATAAACATTGATCACTAGCAGACGTCATAAGTCCATGAGTGGCACTGGGGTGAGAGCAAGTCAATCCAGGTGCTCCATGTTCACTGTTAGCCCTTACTAAATTAACTCAGACTTTTGGGAAAGTCAGTTAAGAGATATAGTTGAATGTATAACTGTTGTGGCTTAACTGACACACTGTCTTTGAGGATGTCAGCAATTCATTTGAATTGTATATGGTGAAAATTGAATTACAAAATGTTTGACTAACTCTTAAGGTTTAGGGAAAAGGGTAGAGGAGGGACACTGGAGAGATGGCTCAGAGGTTAAGAGCACTGCCTACTCTTCCAGAGGACCTGAGTTCAATTCTCAGCAACCACGTGGCAGCTCACAACTGTCTATAACTCCAATTTCAGGAGATCCACACAGACATACATGCAAGCAAAAGATCAGTGCATATAAAATTAAATAAATTATTTTAAAAATGGGTAGAGGAAGAATAGGCTAGCTGAATTTGAACTAGCTAGTGCTTTAGGAATAATAAAAATAAAAGTATGTTGTGCTTTTATGTTTTTGAAAAAAGGCCATAAGAACAGAAAACTCAACCCTGACTAAAGAAGTTCAAGAGTTAAAGGCCAAGCAGAGTGACCAGGTAATGTACACTGCTGATCCTACTTGCTTCTTTCTTACAGTAGGCAGGGCTGGTACACAGCGCCCAGTTGCTTCTTTTCCAAGGCTGAATTTATCAGTTCAACTTTTGTTTTTCATGACAGGGTTACTCTGTGTAGTCGTGGCTGTCTGGCTGTCCTGGAACTCACTTTTTAGACTAGGCTGGCCTCATACTCAGAGATCTGCCTATCTCTTCTTCCTAAGTGCTAAAACTAAAGGCATGTTCTATCCTGCCTAGCTTCAGCTAAACTTTTGATTGATGAATGATTTTGTGACTTGAGTAGTAATAGAAACTGCAAATTTGGTGAATACTGTCTGCATGTAGGCATTCAGTGAACTACTGCATATAAGGTTTCATTCTTTTCTTTTTCTTTATCTATTTAAATTTACTTATATGTTTATGAGTGTTTTGCCTGCATATATGTCTGTGTACCATGTGTACATACAGTGTCCACAGATGCCAGAAAAAGGCATCAAATTTCTTGGGTATGGAGTTTAAAGATGGTTGTGAGTTGCTGTGCATATTGGATATTGAACCTGGGGTCTCTGAAAGAATAGCAGGATATTTCAACTACTGAGCCATCTCTTTAGCCCAGTTTAAGTTTAAAAAAACTTATTCTTGTTGTTGTATGTAGGATGTGTGAAGGTACACATGTACCATATGTCGTCCTGTAGAGGCCACAGTCAACTTTGGAGTAGGGTTGCACTCACTCAGGTCATCAGGCTTGCATAACAAGCCTGAGCCAGCTTGCTGGCAAGTTTTTTTTATTTTTTATTTTAATTACAATAATGAAGGTTTTGACTACACATATAAACTGAGTCTCTAATAATGCCAAAAGGGCTGCATGAAATGAGGCAGTTTCTTAGGTGTAATTTCTCACCTATTTTGAATTACTAATTAAGTAACTTAAGCATATTTCTAATGATTATTTTTGGGCTGTATACAACTAACTAATCTCAACTGCTCGCTTTCAAAATGTTATTCATTTTCATCATGATATTAAGAAAATCTAGGAAGAATTTTTGGGCTTACTTTTTCTACTTTGATTTTGATTTTTTAAAAAGATTTATTTATATATTATATATATAGTGTTCTCTCTGCATGCATGCTTGCACCCCGGAAGAAGGCACAAGATCTCATGGTAGAAGGTTGTGAGCCACCTTGTGGTTGCTGGGAATTGAACTCAGGACCTCTGGAAGAGCAGTCAGTGCTCTTAGCCTCTGAGCTCTTCAGTCCCTGATTTTGATTTTTATAATAACAAATTTAGGCTTATATTTTTTTATTTCTGACTCACTTATAATTTAAAAATTAATAAAAATGCATTTTTTAAATTTCTAGGTTTCTTTTGTGTCTCTAATTGAAGACCTTAAAAGAGTGTAAGTGATAACATTGTAATTTTTTTTTTTTTTTACTTATTTTCTTAGTACTATTAAATGGAGTTTTATCCTTTATTTGGGAGAGTTGCCATATATTACATCTTATCTGTCTAGCTATCTAGCATTGACATATATTACTTCTCCCTACTTCCCCACTTCTTTACCTCCTCCTCTGCCTTCCTTTCTAATCCAGTCTGGCCAGGGTTTCCGAGTTCCTGGGACAGGCATCTTAACTCCTGACACTCCTCTCACAGTCATGGGTGCTGAGATAGTGGTATATATCATCACACTTGGATCAGTTGGACCTTCATTCTAAAATGTCTCATCAGTGGACTAAGGGAGATTAGCTTTGTTTCCCATATTCAAAGATTTTTTAATCTGTTTTTAAAATCCAGTTTCATAATTGAGTCTATTTTTAAGTGACATCAAGTTGTTAATTTTCCATGTTTAGCAGAAGCTATTACAAATGAGTTTATGTTGCACAGAGAGACAGTTCCCTGCATGTATCCCCTTTTAATGTACTGGTCTCCTTTGATGCCATATTGTGCAATAAGCTCAAAATTCTGTAATCAGTAGTATTGAATGGAACTCAGTTCTTTCTGGTGTTGGTATCCTTCATGGTTTAAGTAGTAGATTTCCCTTGTAGTTTTGAAGCATACCACCAACTTCATATATGCATAGATTTTAGTAGTTGATGATTAAATTTTTATTGAAAAGGCACTTTAGCTATTTTCTCTGCTTTTGTCTGTGAAGTTGAGCTACTGTCTCACTTTAATGCTTCTTATGATGCTTTTGTCTTTATGCTTAGTTGGTTGATCTCATGATTTCTAGTCAGGTTAATACTTGATTTGTTTATTTAAGGATCCATGAGAAAGATGGACAGATCAAGTCTGTGGAAGAGCTTCTAGAAGTTGAACTTCTGAAAGTTGCTAATAAGGAGAAAACTGTTCAGGTATTAGGAGAGAGAATAGTGTCTGGCTTTCCTGTTTATCAAACTTGAGTTAAAACCATTTGATTTCATGTGTTTGTATGTTGCATTTCTTTGTCAACTCATTGTGTTTTCCATTGTCCAATCTTGTCTGTTTTATCATTGTCAAGGCTTTGAAACAGGAAATAGAGGTTCTAAAAGAAGAAATAGGAAATGCCCAGCTTGAAAAGGCTCAGCAGGTAAAAATCCCAGAGCCACGGCATGACAGATGTATTGGTGTCTATGTTATTTGTGAGCTACTTGAACATTTTGTTTCCCTTGTTATTCATCTTTACTAGTTTGCTACTACTGTATTTGTTTATAGTCCTTTTTAAACCTTTTACTAAGCTTTTTTTTTTTTCTAGAAAAAGTTTCCTGTATAAATGTTTGATTTAAGTCAGTTTAAAATGCAAAACACAACACGTTGGTAAAAGAAACTGCATGGATCAGATGCTTCTGTGGAGATCCTGAAGTAGATATTTACTTGGTAGATGAGTTTTATGAGATTTAACCTGACTAGTCTTTATTAAAATGGTTAGATTGTATGGGAGAGATGATTTGTACATCCATTGGATTAATCCAACAGCTTGTCAAAGCCCTGTGCTAGGATTGGAGCTAGTGTACTCAGTGACTGAGACTTCAGCATAGGCTCCTCACAGAGCTGACCTAAGAACCAAGGCCAAGAGGCAATGGGATTAATGCTAGAGTGCCTTTGACTTACTGGAAAGATGGCTCAGCAGGTAAAGTGCTTACTGTGCCAGCACGAGGATGAGCTCAGATATCCAGATCCTGAGTAAGAGGCCAATCACGGAAGCACACAGCTGAAACCTGAGCACTAGAGAGTGGAGACAGGACAATCTTAGGGCCTCACTGGCTAGCCATGTTAACCAGATTGGAGAGCTTCAGGCTCAGTTAGGGACTTTGTATCAGAAGATAAGGTGAAGAGCAATAAAAGAGTCTCGATTCACAGTGTTGATCTCTGACCTCTCCATATTTGCATACATGCCCACATGCATTTAACATATACAAAAAAAAAATCATAAGTAAATATATAAGTAACCATGAAATTAAGGAAGACTCTAGACTACTGTAGAGCAGATGTTCTTGAAAACTGGGCTGGAACATTCTGATACTGTATGGAGGTGAGTGGAGAGTTAACTGGATGAAGACTGTGTAGTCAGCTGTAGAAGTACCACCTTATGCAGGGTGCTGTTTGTAACATCTTCCTTACCTTAAGACCTCCCTGTTACTATTTTTACTTTGTTACTTTTACTGTCACTAGAACAAGAGGGGGTGAAATGCAAACACATCTTATGTTGGCATGATCAGTTTAGCTTAGGCTTTTGTATTTTGAAGCGTATACATTATAAAGATAACATCAAGCTTGATAGGATTGTGAATTACTTTTTTTGTCCTTTGTGTTTTAGTTATCTGTCACTTCTCAAGTTCAGGAGCTTCAGAACTTGTAAGTAACATTTGTCTTGTTTTCCTATAAATATATAAATATCTCTTTCCTGCAAGTTAAATTTAATAAAAATTATAATTTTTTTTGTTTTAAATATTTGATTCCAGTGTTCTGGAAAATACCAAATCCAAATTGTTTCAAAAGATTTTAGGCTTTTTTTTTTTTTTTTTTAAATAAATGAAGGTTAAGATTTCTTTTTACTAGATTTTAGGCTTTTTAAATAGTTTTTGGTTCTCATATTTTACCAACTGCTATTTTTTAATTAATTAACTAATTAATTATTTTTTGGGAAGGAGATGGTGTGAGAACTCTCATTCTTTTATTTCTGAGTACCTTAGGTGGAGATGTCGCTTCGTCCTCATTTTAATGACCGTATGAAACTGACTATGCATTGACACCTAAGCCAGTTTACTAAGCTGTGTGAATTACTGATGCTGTCTAGATGGGATGACATAGAGTCAGAGGACAGCTACACTAATTTATCTAAGCTCTGTAGATTCAGTGATAGGTGACTTTCTATAATTATCTTGTACTTTTCAATTTGATGTCTCATCTTTTATTCCTTTATATTTTATGTATGAAATTTATATATAAAATATATTTATTTCTTTTTTATTTTAGCGATGTATTGATTAATTATGTATATATAGTGCTCTGCATGCATGTACACCTGCATGCCAGAGGAGGGCATTAGATCATATTATAGATGGTTGTGAGCCACCGTGTGATTTTTGGAAATCGAACTCAGAACCTCTGGAACAGCAGTCAGTGCTCTTAACCTCCGAGCCATCTCTCCAGCCCATTTATTTATATTTCTACCATAGTCCAGTTGAATTAGACTGTAAGAATACCTGAAATATTTTTGTAATCTTTAGTACTTTTGCTATTTATATTCATGTAAAATTTTGATTTATCACTCTTAATAACTTGTCAGATTAAGAAGCAAGGAAGAACAGGTGAACACCATGAAGGCTACTTTAGAAGTCAAGGACCAAGACCTGACAGATAGAGGGAAACGAATACAGGTGAGAAGCTAAAAACAAAAGCGAAGACAATCCTTTTCCTGATATTTGAGTACCAATTCACATCTATTCTTTTTAAGGAGCTTCAGGAAGAAAATGAATCTCTAAAGGCTCATGCTCAAGAGGTAGCACAGCCTAATTTGCCAGAGGTACAGTATAAACGGACGGCAGTGTGCTACTTAAGCAATGTGCCATTCTATGTGTTGCTCTAGAAAGTAAGAAGGTATATGTTCTCAGTTTCTGTGTTGTGCCATAGTTGAGTTATTGCTGATAAAGTAAGTTAACTTTTATTACTGTCAAACTAAGTCTGACTGCCTGATTTTTCAAGCTAATAGTATAAGCATTTCTTTTTTTTTTTTTTTTTCTTAGTCAAATGGACTCAGGCTTATGCTTAACTGTGCTTATCTGGCATACTAATCTGTGATCCTTTAAAATGCTTGTTAAGTTTGATCAGGTAAACTCACAGGCTTGGTGGCTTACACCTATGACCCATCCCTTGGAATGCTCAAGAGAAGGATCACCTTGCACTTACGGCCAGGGCGGGCTACATAATGAGCTCCTGTTTCAAAAGCTGGGCAAAGAGAAAAAGGGGAACGTTACATTTTTATAAACAACCTGATTTTAAAATTTCCACCTAGTTATATTTTCATTTTAGAGTTTGGTGGTTCTGCATATATATTGTAATACCTGGCTTGTTTTGACATTCCTTAGGTGTGTTCGACACCACGATTTGAAGAACTTGAAAATATGTAAGTGTACTTTTAGTTAGTCTTTTGATGAGGTGTGCCAGGATGTGCTTAAAATTCATTTTTATGGGTCTTTGAAAGGTTATTGATTTCATGGTTAAGTACTAATTATAGTCTAGAGACAAATAAGAGAAGTTTCTGCTTGCTGTGTGATAAAGCAGAGACCCTTTAAATGCTTTAGAATACATAAAGATTTGCTCATTTTCTCTAATCTTCTTTCTGCAAAAATACAGACTTTTAAAAAACAAATCATGCAGTTGTTATAAAGAAGAAATGAATTGATTTCTATTTAATCAGGGGGTAATCTTAGCTCTAACAAATAATGGGCATTTTATAATTGTACTTGCTTTTAGATAAATGTGGATCTTTCAAGCTAATTCTGTGCTGAATAATAAAATTTATCACCACTAGTCAGCATCACAGAGGTCTGTGTTCTCAGAAGTTCATACTAGAACAGTATTTTTTTCTTTAATATGAAAAAGTTTTTTTTTTTTTTTTTTTTTTTTTTAAACACAGTCTCACTTTGTTACACAGACTGGCTTAGAACTTACTAGGTAGATCAGGCTGTCTTCAGACTAACTGACCCTACACCTCCTCCTCCTGACTGTTGTGAGTATATGTTTGAGCCACCATGGTCAGCAGAAGTTGTTTTTCTTAAACTATACAACCGCAGAATGGTAAAGAAGGAAAACTGGGTCCCAAGTTTTTGGATAAAAACTTTAAATAAATAAGAATTTATTTTTCTATGTGCATGTGTGGGTGTTTCAGCCGTGGTGTGTGTATGTGGTCTACAGACAACTTGTGGGGATCAGTTTTCTCTGTCAATATGTTGACCTGTGGATTGAATTGAGATTTGAGATTGTTGGGCTTGGTATAATCACTAAAGTACATAGTTTTGGGTTTATTTTCATCCTTCATGTTTCTTGCTCTGTTTTGTCATTTCCTTTTTAAGATAGGGTCTCACTGTGTAGCCCTGGCTGGCCTGAGACTCAGAAATTTTCCTGCCTGTACTTCCCGAGTACATTGCTGTACCGAGCTCTTGACCTTTTGTGTGTGTGTGTGTGTGTGTGTGTGTGTGTGTGTGTGTGTGTGTGTGTGTAAAATTATTAGACTTTATTTTGGGGGATGCACTTTTAGATCTAGAGAAAAGATTAAGCATTATAGATTGTGTATTATCAGTCCCATTCCTCCTATTACTAACATGTCAGCATTGATGTGGTGCATCTGTTACCACTGATGAACAAACAACACTACAGTTGTTAGCAGCTAAACACCTCGCTTTCCATTAGGCTTTGACAAATGTGTAAGAACAATATATCGGCACAGTATCGTGCAGGATAGTTACATTCTCCTAAAATATCTTTTGTCTACCCTTTTCATCCTTTTTTTCTTCCTCCCACTCTGGTTACTCTCCAGCCATTATTTTCCTTGAAAACCTGGCAGCCATTGACTATATCTTCTGTAGTTTTACCTTTTACCTTTTCCAGAGTGTCCTAGCTGGAGCTGTACAGTACACACATTCTTTTTAGATTGTCTTTACTTAGCAGTGTACATCTAAGACTTGTCCTGTCTTTTTCCATCTATTTTTTTTTTTTAATTTTCTTTCTCTTGCTCACTTTCTTTTTATCCTTTCCCTCTCCTTTTCCTTCACCCTTTTTTATTTTCAGGAAACAAGGTCTTCTTTGTAGCTCAGGCTGGCCTTGAACACATGGTAGTCTTTCTACCTTAGCTTCTTGAATGCAGTCATGTGCCAACAGGTCTGGCTTTCTGTTCTGTTTTTCCCCATTCTATTCTTCATGTATGTTACTGTTTTTTTTTTTTTTTTTTTTTGGAAGTACCTATAAATGTCCTGGCACTTCTTCAACTAAGGAGAGATAAAAGTAGTGCTCATCAAATACTTGATGAGTGTTGTATGTCTCCACACATTGGGGAAATGAATAAAGATAGGTTCTAGCCTTGAGGAGTAAATTATTTAGTAGTGTTCAGCATTGAGAAAGCTCTCCTCCTCAGAATGATAATGGCCATTGAAATTAGCGTGGGCTGAATTGAAGCTTTACATCAAGATTGTGTAAAGGAAGACTCCGTGATTAATGGTGCTTGCTTCCTAGCCTGACTAAGTTTGGAATCCCATGAATCACTTGGTTTAAAGAAAAAACTGACTTCTTCATGCTGTGGCACACAGGCATATCATACACACACACAACACACACACAGTAGAAGGAGAGATTGTTTTCTGACCTCCAGGTACTACAGCACCTGTATATCTACGATAGATAGATAGATAGATAGATAGATAGATAGATAGATAGATAGATAGATAAAATGCATGTACTAAAATGTTTTGAAAAGGAGAAGAAAAATTGGCTAAGGAAATATTAAATAGCATGCACATATTTGTAGCACAAGGCTTGAGTGTTCTATAACTTCCAGGCTTAATGAATTGTGTCTTAAGTTTTTTTTCTTTCTTTTTTAAAAAGATTATTTATTTATTATGTGTATAATGTTCTATCTGCATGTACATCTACAATATCAGAAGAGGCCCCTAGATCTCATTATAGATGGTTGTGAGCCCCCATGTGGTTGTGGGGAATTGAACTCAGGATCTCTGGAAGAACAACCTCTTAGCCATCTCTCCAGCCCGTATGTCTAAGATTTCTAAAAGCAAAATTTCTTTCTTTATTTCTTTATTTTTTGGGGTGGTGGTGGTCAAGACAGGGTTTCTTTGTGTAGTTGCTCTAGTTGTCCTGGACCTCTCTCTGTAGATTAGGCTGGCCTTGAACCCAGATATCTGTCTCGGCCTCCCTTATGCTGGGATTAAAGGGGTGTATTATCACTGCCTGGCTCCTTTTTTTTTTAAAGTAGTTTTTTGTTTGTTTGTTTGTTTGTTTTAATAATAGCTGAAGTACTGTTTTGCACTTAGCATTTATTTTAACTTTTCCTCTTATATAAAGCCATACTTAAGAAGTGTTAGAGTAAAATATAGATTGTTATAGATTGTTCTTGACTAGGAAGTAGAATGACTTTGGAAATACTGTCTTTTAAAACAAATTCTGACTTGATAGAGTACAGAAAGAAATGGCTGATAGGCATTGTTTGTGCTGTCCTTTTTCTTAGGGGTGACATCAGAGCTTGGTTTCTCCTTTTCTTTGTACATTAATAAAATAAAGTCTTTATAAAAATTCTAGGTTGAAAGAAAAGGAAAATGAAATTAAGAGAATAGAAGCTATATTGAAAGACACAGAGAGTGATCTTTCTAACAAATCAAAGCTGTTACAGGTAAGTGATTACTTAAAATTAATTATTAAATGAGTTACTATCTTTGGTTGTTAACTGCTATGAAAGGATATAGAGTTATGTAAAAAGATATAATGAGCCATTTCTGTTCATTGTGGGTCTTGTTTCAAAGGTGAGTATTTTGTGGGCTGGTTCTATCTTTTGAGAAAGTGCTTGGTAAGTTCTAGTGTTAACACTTTTCATATAAATACCTTTTTCTACTTAAAAAAACTTTATTGGTTCTTTGTGAATTTCATATCGTACACCTCAGTCTCACCCTGTCTCCTTCTACACTCTTACCCGTGTTCCACCCTTGCAACACCCCCCCAAAAGAAGAAAAAAAAAATCTTGTGGAAGCTGTAGTGTATGACAGTGTGTCCCACAGTATACCCTTTTGTCCATACTTCTTTGCTTGTAGTGTTCATTGCAGTGGCTCATTGGTCTGATTCGAAGCCTCTGGTTTCTGCTACTCTTATCAATACTGGATCTTCACTGGGAATCCTCTTGGATATCCTGTTCTTGTCCTGTGTCATGGAGATCCTATAGTTTTGGATCTCTAGAACTGGCCTCTTCATGCACTCCAGCAGTCCATTGATGGGGTAGATATTGGGGTGGGCCAGTTCAAATCCCTGGATTTGGGCCTGAGAGTTATCTGAGCTAGTCATCTATATAGCTTTTCCACTCTCAAGCCCTGTGGGTTGGCTCACCTGCAACCTCTGCAAATTAATACCAGCTCTATCCTACTGTCTAGGAGAGGTACAGGCCCTGTTTTTCTGAGTATTGCAGCCAGTGAGGGACAAGGCCCAGTTCTACTCTCATGACCCTGGGGCCAGTTTTCCCTCCTGCCGTAGATGATGAGGGACTAGGAAGAGGAGGACGGTATCTCTCCTGGTTCCTGCCACTGCTCAGCAGATAAGAGGCAGTGCCAGCTCTTCTTTGCTCATTCCCTCGGGCCACCTCACCTGCTTTCCCCATAACTAGGGCTAGCTCTACTGTGCGGGCCAAGTAAGAGCCTGCTCTCCTAAGTGCTGTAGCAGGTGAGGGGCAGGGCTAGCTCCTCTGCTTGCTGTACATTGCTATGGGGGTGGGGGACTCTTCTCTCTTGCTCATGTCACCACAGACAAGTGTTGGGGCCAGCTCTCCCATACTTAGTCCCTTGGGGCTGACTTGTCTGCCCCTCTTGTCCCTCAGGGTCTTGCTACTCTGCTACCCAGGCCAGGTACAGGGTCTCTTCTTCCAAGTACTGTAGCTGGTAAGGGGCATGGCCAGCTCTCTGGGCCAGCCCTCTCACACTTGTATCCTCAGGGATGGTTTACTTGCAACTCCCGCAGTGTGTAGGACCTGCTCTCTGGAGGACTGCAGCTGGCTAGGGATGGGGTCACCTTGCTTATTCTCATGCCCCTAGGGACAGCTTTCCGAAGATGCCCAGGTAAGGGTTGGGGCCAGTTCTGCATAGCCCTCAGACATCAACATGTCCCCAGATGGCAGCCCAGACCAAGGATGTCTGCCTGGCCTTTAATGGTAACAGACCCCTGCTGCTACAGGGCCATATACCCAGATTTGGCCCCACGGTGGCAGTGCAAGTCAGGAACCAGGCATGGTCCCAAGTACTGCTACTCATAACAGGCTGCTCCTCATTATCCTCCAGTCTTCAGTTCTGCCTCTTCATTGTGCCCACATTCTTCTGTTTTTCTTTCTCTTCCATTTCGGCACACTTGCTCCTCTTACTGGTGCTCAGGGTTTCTGAGTGTCTGAGTGCTGTGGTTCAGCAGTGCTATGTCCTGCTTGTGCATTGTGGCCCTGGGCAGGGGTCATCTCAGGGTATCCATGGTGGTGCCAGTGTGGTGGTTGTCTCGGGCTCACTTCTGTCCGGGCCCATGGTCACACGTGGGGTTCTTCTAATCTATGGCTTCCTCCTCATCCTGTCCAGGCCTACCTAATGCCAGACTAATGTTCATCTCATGATTGCTTTTTTCAGAGAATGTTAGGGTTCTAATCCTTCATTGTTCATAGGGAAGAACACTGAGTGTCGACATAGCCTTTCTCCTCTTTTCCACCTACTGGTGCAAATGTGCCACAGTAGCCACACCTGCAATGCCTGTAGGAGTAGGAGCCTTTCTCTACTTTTTAACAGTTTGTTTTGTGCTTTTCAAATGGAAGGAATACAAGCTCTTGGACATGCTAGACAAATACTCCACCACTTACCTACATTACTGGCTTTTGGTTTTTGGAGTTTTTTGAGACAGTGTCTAGTTTATGTAGCTCAGCCTGGCCTTGAACTTGCTGTGGAACTCAGACTAGCCTCAAACTGTGTTTCTCCTGCCTTTGAGCTTGAGTGTTGGAATTAACGGTGTGAGTAACCATGCCCAGCTACCAGATGATAAAGTTACCTAATGTACTTAGGGTTGTTCTCCTGTTACAAACTATACTTCAGAGGCTATCTTTACATCATATTTACAGATGGTATTTTGAGTACTGTTTGTCTGATACTTTCCTAGAAGTAAAATTTTGTATTAATGCTTTATATAAGTTTGCTTTGTTTTCTGAGATATCAGTTTTAAACAGAAGGTCAGATCTCACTTTTCAGGTAGTTACTATTCAAAGTGCTCACAGGACAGTGACCTGAAGGGGCAGCAAATTTGTAGTTGCTTCTGGGCGATCCACTGTTTTGTCATGCTCCCAGCTCACTTAAGTACATGTATGTTTAGTTTTGTTAGGCCATGCTGAATTGCTTCTTGACCATGTTCTTACTTACTCTATACTCTTGTCCAAAACTGACAGAAGTTACAGATGTGATATCCTACCTGAAGAAAAGGATCAATTTAAATTGCTTTAGACTGAGAGAAGATGAGATTTCTTAGTATGTTTTAAGTCATTTGTGTGTTAATTGCTAATTTAATTTTGGTCTATAGTTTTTCTTCTGGGATGCCAAACTAATTTATGAGATTTTCTTATGTATTATGGAAAACATTTTGTTACTATGTGAGGTTTGACTTCTTTCACATCCCATTCCCTCTTCCAAAAATTGAGAATGTTTATACATTGAAATATAAGCAGTGTCCTGTTTTAAGTCTCAGGAGGAAAGATCACTTCATTTTGTGGTTATAAACATTTTTGTGTTTCCTTGTAGTAAGTATAATTTTAATTATATATTTTGATTTATATGTAATTTAGCGCACAGAGTTGTGAGAGTACTTAGGAAAGAGAGTTGAGTTAACTGTTTTATTGAATCATGTGGGCACTGCAGTGCCTGTTTCCCAGGCTCTCTAGTTAGCAGTAGGCGCAGCCCTCTCAGGTTGACCTGCCCAGTTTGGAGCCAGCAAGTGCTGCCGTGTGACCCTTGAGAACCCTTACCTCGACAGAAGCGTGCCAGTTAGATCTTGCAGGCGTCGTGTCAGTTCATTCTGCTGAGACTTACCCCTTCCCAGACGTGGACTAAATTCAACTGCTGTTACTTAGTATGTTTTAATGTGGCTCAGACCATCCTTTAAAAATTGTTACTATTTTGGAATTTTTCTAGACTGTATGACATTTAAAAAGCCTATATAGAAAAGTCATAATCTCTGTGTAGGCATTCATCTTTACTTTTTGTTTTATTAGGAAGTACAAGATGAAAATAAATTATTTAAATCCAAAGTTGAACAACTTAGTCAGCAGAATCACCAACAGGTAAGTACTACTCCATGTCTCACTTTTACTGTGTTGGCGACTGTTTATACTTACTTGTCATGCTTAAATGTTCACAGAGTGTAAAATGGTGGGTCTCCTATTTATCAGATTTTTATAAAAGCAATTTACTGTGCAATGTCTAAGACAAAATAATGTATAGTTTATAAAATATGTTCAAGGAATGTTATTATCAGTGTTTCAGCTTGATTATATACATGTGTGTGCTCTGATCAATGTTCCAGTTCTACTATATGCACATGTACATGTGTGCTCTGATCAATATTCCAGCTCTACTGTGTGTGCACGTGTACAGATGTCTGCTCTGATCAGTGTTCCAGTGTTCCATTATATTATATAAGTGTTTGCATGTATGCTTTGTAATCACATGTGTGTGTAGCTGTGTGCTCTGATCAGTGCTCCAGCTCTGTTTATATGCATACATGTGCGTGCACGCACATGCACTCTGATCAGTGCTCCAGCTCGACTGTGTAAACCTGTATGTGCATGTGTGCTCTGATCAGGGTCAGTTATAGCTGTTCTATACATTTGTGTGCTTGTATGCTCTGATTAGTGTCACAGCTAATACACATATGTATGTGTCCTGTTCCAGCTTTATTATACACACATGTGTGCTGATCACTGTTCCAGCTCTGTTATAATACATGTTTGTATGTGTATATGCCGATAGGTGTTTCAGCTCCATTATAATACACACCTGTATGCGTGTGTATGCCCTCAGTGTTCCTGCTCCATTGTAATATACATGTGTGTGCATTTGGACTCTGATCAGTGTTCTGGCTCTATTGAACAGATGGGCATGTGTGCTCTGATCCATCTCTGTTACACACACACATGCTAATATGTTTGCATATGCCCCTATCTTACAGAATGCTTTTCTTAGGAAGTTAACATTGTCTTGCAGAGGTCTGTTTGAATCTTAAGTTTCCTCTTTCCTTAAAACATCAGTAATTGGAAAGAAACTAATAGAAATGTAATATAGGTATTAAAAGTAATGCTCCAGCACTAATATGTCCTGGAATATATGTTCTTTAAGAAGTTATGTATGTGTATGTGACAACACAACGTTTTTGGAGTTTGGAGGTTGAACCCAGGGGCCTGTACTACCACTAAACAAAGTCTCAAGCCCTATTAAAATATGTGTTACTCAACTGTTTTTATGAATGTGAATAGGTAGACCAGAGAGTCTTAATTGAGAAACAATTAAGACTCCCTGTTGACAAGCAGTTTCTTGTAGCTGAGTTTGATGAGTTAACATTCTATGTGAAAGCTGTATACCTTTGCATATTATATAAAATCACTTTTTTGTTGAATGTGAGAAAACTACCTTTTCTTAATTTATTTGTTGATTTCATTTAGGTAGTTTTAGAAGCCAATATGAAAAGTACCTCAGTGCTTTACAGTAAGAAATTTGTAAGTCCTTACTAAGTAAAGACTTTTGGAGTAACGTTAAGATTTGGACTTAACACTCACCACTTACAAAATTTGTGAATGTTTTTATCAAAACCACTTGATTAAAGTTGGGGTGATGGTATAATGGAATATATGATATTTTTAAGTTTGGTGTTGACATATCTTGAAGAAGAATTTAATTGTTATGTTGCAGAAAGCTTTATTTTAAACTAATATTTAACTCTTTTAATAGGCATCTTTTCCCTCTCAGGAGGAATTACAAAGAGTGTAAGTAACTCATTGATTTGGAGTTTGGTGTGTTACAAAGAGTTCAGTGCTAAATTACCCTGAGACAGGAATTTACTGTAACTGTCTAAATGTATGAGTTGTCTTCGGGTGCTCTGGGCTGCAGGCTGTCAAGCATAGCTGTGCTTTTGTTCATTGTGCACAGTTTGAGGCATGTCTTTCTCTCCCAGTATTTTGGTGAGGGAGATATTAGGGCTTGCTTTCCCTCCTCCTGTCTTCTGGAGACTTCAGCAAATTCAGATGGGCTGGAGCTTGCTCTCGATCATCCCAGCGCCGTCCTCATCCTCTTTGCTTGCTTTTCTTTTGTGTCCCACTCTAGATGAGTGCTGCAGACTCTGGCCCCACCACTGTGTTTTTATGAAAACTTGAGAGTTGTTATGGTTCTCTTTTTAAGAAACAGAAACATTTTTTTCCTTGTTGGCCTCTGATTTCTTTAAGAGGCTACTAACTGAAAGTCATTTCTGCTTATAGTTTGTTTCAAAATGCTAAATGACAACTATATTAAGTGTATCAATAGATGACAGGAGTCTAAATATTCTTCCATTTTAGATTGTTTGTAAGGTTGGCCATTTAGTAGCCATTTAGGGTTGTTTGTTGTTTGTCTGGAGTTTGACTGTATGAAGTTAGAATGCAAACATTTTCTATAATAAGCTGATAGTGGCTTCAGGGACCATAGAGGTCCCAGTTTCATGTTGTTACTTTCTTTTGTTATATATGTGAAGTTGTTTTTTTTTTTTTTTTTTTTCTTATATGTATTTGTGTTTTCTTGCTTGTCTGTTTATGACCATAAGCATCGTACAGTGGCCTTGGATGTCAAAAGAGGATACTGAATTCCTTGAAACTGGAGTTAAAAGTAGTTGTAATTGGCCTGACCTAGGTGCTGGGAACCGAAGTTGTGTCCTCTGCAAGAGCAACAAGTGCTCTTAACCACTGAACTATCACTGTAGCCCCTATTTTAATTTTTAAACTTTTTAAAATTGTGGAAGAAGGAGACTCGTACAGTGGTTCATACCTGTAATTCCAGCTGTTTGGTATGATGAGGCAGGAGGATCACTTGCAGTTAGACCAACCTTGTCAACATAGTTTGACTTTGTCTCAAAGCACCTTTGTCAAATAAAACAAAACAAATCAAAAAACAACAGAAAACCGAAAACTAGTAGTAATACTATGTTAATCATACTTATTACTGTGACCAGATGCTTGGTAGTCAGTCCATTGTCCTTAGTTCTACTAACTGTGCTGTAATGGGGAGAACAGGTATTAGGAGCCCCACCTCAGAGGCTCTGGTTTGGGAACAAGATACCTTCATTGACCCACCTCTAGTGATATATTTTTTGTTGTTGTTGATAAGGGCCCTATCAGACCAATTTCAAAATAGTTCTACCATGTGGGGGCCAAACTGTTATTGTAGGAGTCTTTGTGAGGAGGACCAGATTGGTTGTTGGGTAACCCTTTATATACAGCCTTAGTCTTAAGAAAGCTGTTTGTGAGTGGACATTCTACTCAAGTATAACAGAATGAATTCTGAAAATTTCCTTTTCTTTCTGCATTTCTGGTAAATAAGGCACTGAACAAGACTAGAAGAAAAACAAACAGTAATTAAAGCTATAAATCCTAAGATTGGGTAAAAATAGCAAGAGGATACCAGGTCACTTTCATATAATGGTATTGGCGTAATGAGCCATTTAGTAACAACTGATTTAATTGCCTTAAAAAAATGCTTATATAGACCACCTTTCTCTTAAATTCATCCCTCCAACTCCTATTGAGACAGTTAACATAACCCAGGCTGGTCTTGAGCTCATTATAGTGAGGATAACCTGGAACTTCTGGTCTTCCTGGCTTCACTGTCTGAGTGCAGGTTCTTTGCAGACCTATTTGTGGGCTGCATGTGTTGGTAATTGAAAGCAGGGCCATGGGCATGCTAGGCAAGCGCTCTACCTACTGGGGAGCTACTTCTAGCCCGAAAAAAAAAATCACTTTTTGAAATTAAGAATTTATAGGATGGGCTCTTATGACAAACAGTAGCCGATTTACAATTGCATTTTTCAAAGTATCACTTGCTGTTTTTTTATTTTGTATTAAAAAATACTGATATTTAAGTATCTATTACTGTTTATCTAATATGTAAGTTATATTATTGTTTATTTTAGATGCTGTTTACTTAAAATATATTTACATTCTGATTTAGAATTTCAGAGAAAGAGAAAGAAATAGATGATCTTCGCAATGAGTTAGCTTCTTTGAAGAATGCTGTTGAACATCAGAGGAAGAAAAACAATGTAAGCCACTTTCATGAGAAATTTCCATTATAGAATGTTAGGGTTGAAAGATGGGTAGGGGTTTTTCTTTGCATCTATTTTTACTTTAGATTTCTTGATCTTTGGGTGAGAGCGCTTTCGCTTTCTTTGTGTCTTTGGAGGTGTTGCCAAAGTAATTATAAGGATTTTTAATAGTAAAAAGATGAATTTTTATATTGAAAAATACCAGTACAGCGTGTTTTGGTTTTTCAAGGGAGGATTTCTCTCTGTAACAGCCCTCACTGTCCTTTTTAGATAGGCTGTCTTTGAACTCAAGGAGATCTGCCTGTCTCTGCCTCTTCCTCCTGAGTGCTGGGATTAAAGGTGTGTGCCACCACACCCAGCTTCAGTATGGAGCTTTAAATTTTTTTTAAAAAAAATGATTGACTTTGTGTTAACATTTTTGTTTAGAAAAATAAGTCTTTCAATTTTGTTATTGTAAAAACAAAGGTATTTTCTTTTACTAAAACAGGGCTAGGATTTTTTTTTTCTGATAGACTAAAATAAATATTAGTTTTAGTCTTTGTAATCACGTTTGCAAAGCCTTCTGTAACCGCCTTTTTGCAGTAGTACACATACTGGTAGTTAAGTCTGCTAGTGGTTTTAGAACTTGAATATATGTATGCAAAAATGGGAATGACAACCTCTTTAAGAACTATAAATCCCATTACTTTTAGCAAGCAAACAAATAGTAGGTGCAGCTAGATGTCTTAAGTTCTTTCTTTCCAAAAGATAGCAACTAGTGGAGTGCAAGTAGTCTCACTAGAGAAGTATTCTTTCAGACAAAAGTATGCTTGAGATTGTGAACAAAACAAAATGTTATTTAATGATAAAATATTGGTAATATGATTTTTCAGTGTAAACTAAATCTTTCAGCGTTTGTATTAAATTGCTAAATAATGAGTTGGCATTTTCCTGTAATACTGTGTTCTGTAGTATTAATTACTAACAGCATCACTTAGCCACAAAATTTGGCATGAACGTTGAAATATATTTCTAACATTGTAACTAATTGTTTTATTTCCTGGGATTCTGAGGTAAGGAGGGCACAAGTAATGTAGTTTAATTCACTTCGCACAGCGGCAGCAGCACTGCAGGTCTGTGCAGGTCTGTGCAGGTCTGCAGATTTCAAGTCTGAAAAGAGACAGGACAAGTGGAAGCCTGTAGGGGGCAGCGTCAGCCCACTCTAGTTTGCCACTCATTTGTTTCATACATTTGGCCAGATTTCTTAATTTCAGCTGTGGTTTCCCATCTATAAAGTGGAAATAAAAACATCATAAATTGTTGTAAGGATTAATGAGAATTTGTGGAGTGCTAAATATAGTATTTGGCATCTAAATTTTTAATAAATAGTAATTATTGGCTTTTAATTTTTATGCTTAGATTCCTAATTCTGAACAGCATATTGTTTTTATTTGTATTTGCTAAGGAAATTCTTTCAAAGCTCATTTTAAAATGGCCCCTTGTTTCTCCTTAACAAGAATGCGTTTTATAGTTTCGCTACCTCATTTGCTTCAGTCAACTGGCTAGTACAGTTGTGTCTGATTGCTTGTGGCATTCACACTTGACCATGCCAAGATACAGAGCACAGAGGATTACTATGTCATTCCTAGAATATTGGAAATGTGCTAATTTTATTAAAAATAGGGTTAGAGGAAAAAAAAAGTTACTTAGCAAAGTTTGGGAGTGTCATGTTGGACGCTGTTTTATAGTTACACAAGAAGTGTTTCGCAATACTGTGTATTTGCTCTATCCTTAGTTGTAATGCTTGAACTTGAAGTCATAATTATAATTCTGGTTGGAGTGCTTACCTTCGAATGCTTTCTTCTTTGTCTCATGTGCCCAGTTAATTGTTTTTCAAAACTGCCATATATGGTCTGCATACTAAAACATGAGGGCATCTTGAGTTTTCTCATTTAAACTTCTAAACATGTTTGTTTTTTTTTTTATTTATTTATTTATTTTTTTTTTTTGCTAATACACACATTTTCCCATTGAAATAATTTTGCAGTGAGCAGCATTTAAATGCAGTGCAAAATATTGATGAAGCTAAAGGATAAATCTTTTAATAATGGATAAACTGAAACCATTTTTTCTAAAAATGATTAGGACCTTCGGGAGAAAAACTGGGAAGCAATGGAAGCATTGGCATCAACTGAAAAAATGCTGCAGGACAAAGTGAACAAGACTTCCAAGGTTGTAATTAACTCCCAGAACTGCCCATGCATAGAGAAAATCTGCAGCTTGTCTAGATCAGACTAAAGCATTTCCTTTTACTGCAATTTAAACAAGTTAAATATAGTGTCTTTTTATCATCCACATTTATCCACTTTTTCATCTCTGCTTTTCATCTTCTCCTAAAGACTTTAATTTTGGCCACTCTGATGTGTTGGGATGACCTAGTTGTTGGCATCTTGGTGTGCATAGCTTCAGGGGAAAGAGCTCATCTAACGCTTTGTGTGCAGGTCCTTCCTTGTCACATGGTATGCCACCTGGCATAGTTAAGAAAACTTCGATGAAGTCCCTAAATCGGAGAAATTGAAGTGAATTAATGGAACAAATTTTAAAACCTAGCATATGTCTATAATATAAAGTAAAGTGGGGTTTCTGGAGCATGCCAGAAAGATTGAGACAAGGTAGGACAACAGCAAAATCTGAAAACAGTACAGAAAAAGGGTCAATTTGAAGTATGTTACTGAGGATGATTCCTCAGAAGATAGAGACTTAAATTTTCTGTTATAAAGTGTCTGGACAGTAGTGACACCTGTGTCCTGTTAAGAATGGAATATTAGTATGAATGAGAATTTTCTTGATGAGTTGTTATAAATACTTCGGATGCATATGTTCCCTTGATCTTCAAAACAACAAAGGCTGTTCTTCTTAAGTCCCCTGGAGAGAATGGTCTAATGGAGGAGTAATATAAATATTGGGACAACTGAGTATGTGTGCAACATGAATATTGGGTTTTGAAGCCAGGTTAATGAATATCTCATATGGTTCATATCCACTTTCTGAAAGGTTTGTGTTCCAAGGTACTCTATTGCATTTTGGTTACAAAGTGTTAAAAATATTTGAAACAGTTTCTTAATAGAATACAATTTTATTATTTGCCAGTTTTATGTGTATAGTTACATTTCTTTAATGCAATAGATTTATACTTGAATATTCATTACGCTTCAAGTTGAGACAGTTGACAACTGTTACTGCCAGAGGGATTTAGGCCACAGACTGTGAAGCTTTTGGCCACACAGGTCTTGTTTGATTGTGAGGTTCCTGTTGTACAGTCATTTCTGTCAGCAAGGGGAGTTCTAGTATGGGTTTTTCACTGGTCAGAGCTAATGTGTTCTTGATGCCTTTCCTCACAAGACATTGTTGCATCCTCTAATTAAGGAAGGGAGCTCCAGTATGTGCGTGACGGTTTGCATAGCTAATGATCTACAGGGGATAGGATCTAGTCTTCTCATAGCTGAATTGAGAAGCCTTTCATCACATGGTTATAAAATGATGTTGATATATTAACTGTCACAAATTGTGGTGTGAGTGTATGAGCACTGTTAGTGTTTTAGGTGTGAGACGTGGTCAAAGAAGACAGAGTAGCATCCTTTGCTTAGATGTTTAGCTTTCATAAACTAGATCTTCTGCGATTGAGTCTCAGGATGTGGTCCATGCTGGCCTGATACTTGAGATCTTCTTGCTTCAGCTTCCTAAGTCAGGGATTGCAGGCATGTACCTCACCATACCAGCTTCTGGAAATTTTTATTTACTTATTTTTCTTTTAAGACAGTGTTTTCCTGTTTAGTAGCTTTGGCTGGCCTGGAACTATAATTAGAACAGGATAGCTTCAAACTCCTTGAGAATCTACCTCTGCTGGGTAAAGGCACGACCATCAAACTTATCCTGGAGTTATTTTTAAGACAGTAAATACTTGTTAGAAACTGTAAATGACAGACTTACATAAAAGGTACTTTACATATTCTAATCAATGCTGGTACTTAGGAAATAATTCAGTTTCTAAAATTATATATTTCAGGTGTTGAATGGAAATTACTATTTACAACCAAATTTATGTCAAATGAAGACTTTATAGCTAAAGCATTTTTTGTAGAATAAATTATCTTACTTAATGGCTGTTGAGTACAATCTTCCTCTATGTGGTTTCAGGATGTTTCTGTTGTGCAGTATTTTTTTCCTTTATAAAAAAATACAGTTACCTCTTGATTATCTCTGAAATAACAATTGTTTCCTTCAGGTGAATATACCCTACTTTGTGCAGTTAGTTATATATGCCTACAGATTTGTGGACTTTACTAAATTACTGAAAATACCTTAGTTAAAGAGCTATTCTAAGATATTGCTAATCTTTTAGTGTGAATAGAACATGAAATTTTGGTTTCTGTTGTATAAATTGAGATTTTAATATGATTACAGTTTTATTAAATAGAACCCTGTGTGTATTAAATTAGAACCAAATTTCAGAGAGCATGTGAAAGGGCTGAGGTGTTGTTTGCCACCCTCTTGTTGTTTGTTGGACTATGTGAAGTTCTTTTACTTTTGCTCTATTTTTTATAGGTGTCTTTTTTTTTTAATTTTGTAGAAATTGTTTGAACGTTAGATTTAAGGGATATGTGTATGTGATCATATTGTTTTCTAATTTTGACAGACAGTGGTTTTAAATTTGTAATTGGAGTCAGAGTTAAAAATGAACACACTTAGGTTAAACATTACTAATAGTGACCTCTGCAGCCCGCGCACTGCAGGTGTAGATACAATAAGAAGCGCTCTTACTGAGCATGGAAGCTGAATTAGTGAAGTACGTGTCTCGGCAGTGCTCCTCTCCCATTTGTACTTCCCATTACAATTTTTCCCTTTTGTTTTGCTTAACATAAATAGTTTTGGGGCTGGAGCAATGTCTCAGAGGTTAAGAACACTGGCTTTTCTTCCAAAGGTCCTGAGTACAATTCCTAGCAACCACATGGTGACTCATAACCATCTATGTGGCTCATAACCATCTATAATGAGATCTGGTGCTCTCTTCTGGTATACAGGCATACATGTAGACAAAATGCTGCATAATAAAGAGATAAATAAATCTTAAAAACAAAGCAAAAGCAGAAATAGTTTCATGTTACCCTAAAGAGCAGCGTAGGAAAATATCAGTGCTTTTTTTGTAAACCTTTACTGGTCACTGAGCCTCAGTTACCTTGCCCAGATGCTTCTTCGTTGGTGAGGTCCTCTGTGAGGTTTCATTGAGAGGAAGGAATGTATGTGTTTGAAGTGTTCCTAGAAACACAGATTTCTTTATTTTAATGCAGATAAAATCATATTGTCACATACTGCTTTGTGTGGTGTTTTATTTGCTGTTTATGCCTTAGAGATTTGCAGATTTTTGTCTTCAAGGAGGTATGTTTTAATTTCATAAAGTGAGAAAAATAGATATTTTTCAATATTAAAATAGGTTTTGAAAATTGATTTTTCTTCCCTCCATTAGAGCTTAAAAGGTCATAGCTTTTTTTCTCTCCCTCTTTCAAAACTGTTTAACATTTAACATTTTAAGTTTGATCCTGTACATCTTTTGCTTTAGGAAAGACAACGCGTGGAAACTGTTGAATTAGAGGCCAAAGAACTTCTCAAAAGATTATTTCCAATGGTGTCTGTTCCTTCTAATTTGGTAAGGTGAATCTCCTTTTTAAACATCTAGCATGATGTAGGGAGTTGTGGTAGCAGCATTTGATTTCTGAATTTGGTATCCCTGTGACTAATGAACTTCTGAGCATTCTGACAGTGACTTAGTTCACAGCTTACCTGTCTGAATCTGAGACTTCTGTTTGTTGTCCATCCAACCGAATGGCTCATAAATGTATTTGTAAAATAGGTTTTTTTTTTTTTCGTTTTCCTGAGTGGACAATAAAACCAATAATAGTTAATTTAAGAGATTACTTCCTAATTTTAACAATGGTCCTTTAATGTTATAGTGTTTTTAGAACATGATTTTCATCTATTCTTGATAAAAATCAGCTGGCTTGAGGTTGAACATGGTTCAAGTAGGGTAGAAAAGTGCCTGGTTCAGATCATCAGCAAGTATTTGAGGGCAGAGAAGACCAGGGAATGGGCCTGAATTTCTTAAAATGGCGAGATAGACCTTTGGGAGGGGGTCGTTGTTTGTTTGTTTGTTGAGACTGGGTCCTGGAGTAGCTTTGTAGATCAGGCTGGCCTTGAACTGACAAGAGTTCTGCCTGCTTCTGCCTCCCGAGTGCTAGGATTAAAGGTGGGAGCCACCATGCCCAACTGACCTTAAATTTTTAATAAAATAATGTGTATATAGACTCAAAAGTAGGCAATGGAATAATAATGATCATAGGACCCGCTTCATGAATTACCATCATGTTTTTGTTAATACATGACAGCAGTTCTTAACCTTCTTAATGCTGGGACTCTTCAATACAGTTCATGTTGTGGCGACCCCAAATCATAAAATTATTTTTATTGCTCCTTCATAACAGTAATTTTGCTGTTGTTATGAATTGTAATGTAATTAGTTTCTTTGTAGATAGAGGTTTGCCAAAGGGGTTGTGAATTACAGGTTGAGAACCCTAGTGTCAGATCATCCTGAAGAAACTCAGGCATTGGAGCATTTTATCTGCAAATATTTCAACACAAGAGATTAAGGTATAATTGTTTTATTTCAAAAAATACACCTTTAATTAGACAACTTTAGTCATTCCCCTAATTTTCATGTATAGTCCTCATGCCAGCTAAAAAGTAACAAAGTAGTTTATTTTATAATCAGAACCAAAATAAGATCAACATGTAATTGGTGTTTAGTCTGCTGACACCCTGCAAGTGTGCTGCATCCTGCCTTTAGTGTTTTTATTTGTTTGTTTTTTAGAAACTGGGTTTATGTTCAATTTGTGAAAGTTATATTTGCCTTTGAGATCCTAAGGATGACAATGTATGTAGGTTTCTTTTATAATTATCTGATTTAATGCTTTGAAATGCTTGGTTTGTTGTATTTGGACATTAATATTTACTATTGATACATCTTTTAGTAAAGCTGCGGTTAATCCTAAACAGCTGTTTAACCAAATCACCACACAGAGACTAGGATTTATTTAGTTAACCTAGAACACAATGCTGGGCAATAGCTCCTCCATCCTAAACCTCCAAGCCTGCATAGTTTCTACCATTAAGATTCACCCATTATTCTTGCTTTTAGTGATATCTCAGGTCCAGGTCATTTCTCCGTGTCGTTCCAAGCCCTCTCCTCCAGCTTCTCGTCTCCCAGCTTCTGCGCCTCTCCTCCCTCCTACTTCTTCCTCTCTTCCTGCTTCCTCTCTTCCTGCTTCCTCTCTTCCTGCTTCCTGCTTCCTCTCCTCTCCTCTCCTCTCCTCTCCTCTCCTCTCCTCTCCTCTCCTCTCCTCTCCTACTCCTACTCCTACTCCTACTCCTACTCCTTACTCTCCTCCTGCTTTCTTCCTCACCTCCCACTCTGAACCAGGATGTCCCACCCTATCCTCTCCATTGTTCACCATTGTGGCTGGTTGTTTTAATTGACAAATTAGACAACAAATGGTGGCATGTTTACACAAACTTGGGACATGTGATGCTTAGAATAAGTATCACAATGTAGTGTCCGAATTGAAACCAGATAGTTGGGGAGAGAAATCAGCATTTGAATGAACAAGAGTAAGGTGTATACATTCCAAAAGAACATTGTACCAACATTGGTTATTTCTTTTAAAAGCAGACTTTTTTGGAAATCAGTGTTTTTGACCTTTTTCCCTTACAGACTTACAGTGAATGGTTACGTGGCTTTGAAAAGAAGGCAAAAGCATGTGTAGCTGGAACTTCGGACGCAGAGGCAGTCAAGGTTAGTTGAGGAAATGAACTGTGTATTTAAATAAACTGCGCAGCAGAGCAAACCTGACCTGTTCTCAGGAACATTGGTGTGATGGAAGGGTGTATAATTAGTTGGGTAGTGGAAAGAATATGGTGCCTTCATTTCTGA
The DNA here is from genome assembly GCF_907164565.1 of Psammomys obesus. Lineage (NCBI taxonomy): Eukaryota > Metazoa > Chordata > Mammalia > Rodentia > Muridae > Psammomys > Psammomys obesus. Next base: position 25,851,276 of record NW_026590062.1, on the reverse strand, counting down.
AACCAAAGTTTATTTACTCTTGTCTCCTTTTAGCTTATATTTTCAAAGGAAACCCAACTGAGATAGGTAGTCAGTCTCACTGTTTCTGAAGCACCCCCAGATACCCTCAGCAGCATTCAGAAACTTGCCTCCCCCTTTTCTGCCACCAAGAGTTTGCAGATCCATGATTTTTTGAATCTAGGTGGTACAGATAAAACCTTCATTGTGTGTGGCATAAGCACTGTAACGCTTACTTACGGGTTTACTTAGTTGTTGCCATATTCTTGTAGTAAATGTGGGTTCATTTCTTAGTGAGGACTAAGACGATGTCACCCAAAAGTCAACTGTGCTGCTGCTGAGGAAGGCTGAAATGAAATACTCTGCTATAAATCATTCTTATCCATTTATTGTGTCATTAGATAGTGAATCTAGTACAACTACAGTCTTCTTATTTGTCATTTTTATTTCATTCTTTGCAGGTTTTGGAACATAGGTTAAAAGAAGCTGATGAAATGCACACACTGCTACAGCTAGAGTGTGAAAAATACAAATCCGTCCTTGCAGAAACAGTAGGCTATGACTTGAGTTTACATTTTGATTTTTTTTTTTTTAAATTATTGACTTATTTCTTCCTGGCCTATGTGATTAGACATTAGAATAACTGAAAATCATGATTTTTTCAGAACAATTCTGCCTTTGTTCACAGGAAGGGATTTTACAGAAGTTGCAGCGAAGTGTGGAACAAGAAGAAAGTAAATGGAAAATTAAAGCTGATGAATCTCGAAGGACTATTAAACAGGTATTTAAGAAAGAGCTTAGGACAGCAGTATTGAACATCTGGCTCCCCACCAGTGTCACCTGGGAACCGTGACACATTCTAGGCCACCTGTGTTCTATACGTGTGCGGAGGGGCAGCGGATCTTATAAAGGAGCCCTGGGGTGATTCTGAATTTGACCAATTTGAAAATCACTCATCAGAGTGACTGAAGCATGTTGTAGCAGACAAGAGTGCTTGAAAGTAATAGCACTACATATTATAACAGCCCAATAAACCCAGATTTAAAACGATCTACACATATCATATTGTATTCAAGAAAAATTTAAGTCATTCTGTTCATGTGACTCAAGTGTTACTGGGAAGTCTTTATTTTCCTGCCATTTTCACAGATGTAGTGAAGAAACACATGGTTTTGTTTTGTGTATGTGTGTGTGTTAGTTTGTACAGGCAGGCTGTAGGTTTCTGGTCGTGTTCTGTGTTAATACCTTTGGAGATTAAATATAATGATTCCTATCGTTACCAAAAATTAAGTGGCTCTAGTTGTCTCTTAATATAAGATCAGTACAGATGGGTAAGTTCTGAGCAGTGTTGAAATGAAGTTGTTGTGAGAAACTTATTTTTAAGAGCTTTAATTGACAATTCAGTATGGGGTGTATTTTGAAACCTCTAAGTGGGGTTGGTGAAAGGCACCTGCTAAAACCTGATAGCCTAATTCCGTTCTCAGGGCCCACATGGTGGAAGGAGAGAACTGACTTCTACAGTTGTCCTCTGACCTCAGAAGCACTGTGGCTTGTATTTGCCTCCAAAAAAATAACCAAAAATATAAAAAGCAAAAAAACTAAAATGCTCTAAGCTATAATATCTAACCTGTAGCCCAAAATAGAGGGGAATATGGCCCAAACATTTGTAGATCAGAAGATAAGTGCCCGTTTGAGTGTATCACTCTTAGCTCACGTTTCCAGGGGAGCAGCCTGGGTCCTTGGTGGTCCTCTCTTACGTTGTCTCACATTTCAGATGCAGTCCTCCTTCACGTCCTCAGAGCAAGAGATAGCGCGATTAAGAAGAGAAAACAAAGAGATGGAGAATGTATGTTATTCCATAGTGTTTTAAGGTTACATTTATGTCTAATGATATAATTATGTTTTTATTATTTTGGGTAATTTTAGTTGATACAGTTTTAAATTCATAAGTACCTTAAGTTTCCATTATGGGAAAAACCACCACAAAAGGAAAATTTAAATGTATTAACTTCCCTTTGTTGTGTTGACAGCTAAGAAGAGAACGAGAACACTTGGAAATGGAGCTCGAGAAGGCAGAGATTGAACGGTCGACTTACGTGACGGAAGTCAGAGAGGTACTTAGAAGTTCCTCAGATTTGCTTTTCAGTTCAAATTAAGTTAAGACAGAGTGTTAAAGTATTTCCGTTTAAGTTATTTGTAGAAGAGCTTCGGAGTAGCTACAAAGTATGGGTTATCATGGAGATCAATCTTAAACTGTAAACTTCATTGCAGCTGAAAGATCTGTTGACTGAATTGCAGAAAAAACTTGATGATTCATATTCTGAAGCAGTAAGACAGAATGAAGAGCTTAATTTGGTAAGAAGCTTGCCCTCCACCGAGTGTCAAGTAGGCTCCGAAGACACGTGTGCTGGTGTGCAGACTACACCAGACATCCTTTCTTGGCTAACCGCCCTTAGCTTGGCACTTTCCTTAGGTTAGAGGTAATCTCCCTCTTCTGGTGTCTCCGAAGATAGTTCTTCTTTTCTTAGCTCCTAATGGCATGTGTGGCTTCCAACTCTATTTCAATGTTTCCTGTCTTTTGTGCAGCCTAATTTCTTGGCAGTGTTACTTTTTGGTCAATAAGGAAACAAAAGATGGGAGGATTTTTTAAAGATTATCTTTTCAAACTATCTTGGTTAACTAGGCTCCCTAATTTTGTAACCTGGAGGAAGCTTGTTGAAACTTACAGATGTATGCTATTCATTCCAGGAATAACCCAACCAAAACTTCTAACTGGTCTTTCTAAAATTAAATTTCAGAACTTTTAAATGCAATTTTCTTTCTGTTTGTTCTTTTGAGACAGGGTCTCTTATGTAGGCTGATCTCAAACCCACAGTGATTCTTCTGTCTCAGTCTTTTAGCTGGGGTGATATGAGCCAGTATTCACCATCAGTATATTATCTAACACACAGTAACCTACAATGACTGACTGACTGAATCCACTCTCTCTTCTTCTCTTTCTGGTTTCCTTCCTTGTGGTTCTAGGAATTAAAACTAAGATCTTATGCATAATAGGCAATCATTTTGTTTCTGAATTATGTCCTCAGCTCTTCCTTTTACTTTGACTTTTGATATAAGGTCTTGATAAATTACCTGAGTTAGCTTTGAGTTTGATAGCTCAGGCTGTCTCAGCTTCCCAGGTAGTTAAGACTGCACCATCAGGCCTAGCTTCAGCTACATTTGTTAAGACATGAAGTTTTTTGCATTCCTGTTGTAGTTTTTAGTGATTTTTATACTGATCGTTGACATGCTGACCTGTTAGATAGACATACCTATCATTTTCTGTTTTATACAATAATCATTGTATCTTCCTGTGGTTTATAACACTTTGCAACATACTAACTTTTAAGTATCTGAGCACATTATAGGAAGAACAAACTAGGTTTTTCCTTATTCCAGGTTAATCGTGCTAGTTGAGAGTTGTTTCATTTAGCACTACTGCACATGTGCAAGGCAAACTTATTTAACCCATTTATCCTCATTCCTGGACACTCTTCGTTACAGCAATTACATTTGAGATTTTTTTTTTTTTTTTACTTTAGCGTTTTAAAATATTTTAGTGTAAAAAAAACAAGTCCACCAGAGCATTTTCATATATGTATCTTTATTATTCCCTTCCCCCACTGTCCTTCCCTTACCTTTCCTTGTTCCTCTGGCTGTTCCCCCCCCCCCCCCACTTCCTGATTGGGGTGTTTGGAGACAAAGTTTGGCTATATAATCTAGGCTAGCCTTTAACTGGCAGCAATTTTCCTGCTTCATCTTGCAGCGTATTGAGATTTATGATGCCCAACAGTATGACAGTGATTTATGAGAATTGGTTTTTAGAGTTATATGAGAAGTAAATATAGAGTACTGTATGCGTGTATATGTATGTCTACATGTATACGTATATCCCAATTTTGTAAATTCTTATTTCATTTACCAAGACTTTGTTTCAATTATACCCATTTCCCATGCAGTATAAGACTAGTTTTGTACGTGTATTTACTGTATATCACAATGATCAGTTCTTTGATATACCACAGTTGTAAATATATAGTATGTTTTAGAAGTTTTGTTGTTGTTGTTTTTCTGAGATAGGATTTCTTTGTGTAGCCTTGGCTGTCCTAGAACTAGCTCTGTAGACTACAACTAGCTCTCTAGGCTGGCTTTGCACTCAAAGAGATCCACCTGCCTCCACTTCCTGAATCCTGGAATTAAAGACATTTGCTATCATTGCCCAGCCGAGAATATTCATTTGTAATTAGAGAGTTTTTTGTTTTTTTATTTTGGTGTTTAGAAGCTAACTCAGCAGTTGTATCAGAGCTGTAAATTTTGTCTGATGCCCTTCTGCTATCAGAAACATTTTTAAGTGGCAGTTTTTTTTTTTTTCCTTCTTCTTCTTTCTAGTCTTATGATTGTAATAGTTGCTTTATTTTAAAATAAAATGAATTTGCTTGGCCATACACACACCTTCGTGTTCTGTTGTCAAAAGATGGTGCTCTCTGCCAGAAAGAACTGAGCTCTGTTAAGTAAAACTAGCAATAGCTTTAGGCATTTAAATATAGTTCCCCAAATACATTGACCAAGTGAGAATTCCCCATTCCACTTTAAGTGCCAGTCTATTTATTTGTTTATGTACTTGTTATTTCTGACTGGAAGCCAAATCAGTAATTTTTTTAAACCCCCCTCCCCCCTTTTAAGACAGGGTTTCTTTGTAGCACTGGAACTCTTTCTGTAGATCACACTGGCCTTGAACTCAGAGATCCTCCAGCCTCTGCCTCCCAAGGGCTGGGATTAAAGGTGTGCACCACTACTGCCTGGAATTAACTTCATAGGCAATATGAACAGTTTCCTTTCTGTTTAATTGAAACAGTTGTGAGAAAGGTATCACACGTGGAAACTGGGGCTATAACCCGTTTTTGACAAGTTGGCTGTTGAGAATTTTATCTCGTCTTACCTTTTTTTAAAACAAAAGTTTTATTTTATGTCTATGAGTGTTTTGCGTGCATGTATATATGTGTGTTACATGTTTATCTAGCACCCACCAAGACCAGAAGGGGTCATTGGATCCCCTGGGACTGGAGTTATAAATGTCTGTGAGCTGTATGGGTGCTGGGAATTGAGCCTTTGGAATTGCACCAAGGTCCTTTGGAAGAGCAGCCAATGCAACCCCTCAACATTTCTTACTGGTACAGTTTAGGCTAGAACAACCTTACACTGCTGTTTTCAAAGTTACTTTGTTGGATTTGTAAATTGTTCACTGGCTTAAAGTAATAAACAATTGACTCTTAAAAAAGTTAGATTTACTATTTTATGTGTATGAGTATTTTGTCTGTGTCTGTCTTTGTACCATGTTCATGCCTGATTCCTGCAGAAGCCAGAGGAGGGCGTTGAATCCCCCAGAACCAGAGTTAAAGACAGATGTATGTGGGTGCTGAGCATCAAACTAAGGTCCTTTCCAAAAATAACCAGTGCTCTTAAACACTGAGCTAATAACCCTCAGTGCCCAACTGGCTCAAAGAACTCTAAGGGAGTGTTTTAAAGCTGATTGGATTTTTTTTTTTCCCCTCTTTTAATTTGGAATAGTTTTAGTAACTATGAACAGAAACTTTTAAAAGGTTCTTTCTAAGCATCTGGCTTTGGTTTGGGGTTGACAGTGTTCTACACTAAACTCTAGTCCTTCTGTTGCTTCTCTTAGGTTCAGCTCTGCAAGTGGGACCTCTGCTGCCGGCTTTTCTGTACCTCTGGTCAGCTGTTAGCTAAGCCATTGTGCATCACGGCTGTTAAGAGCTCATTCTTTTATATTCCTTCATAAGCAAATAAGTATGCAAATTAAGTTAATTATTTTGTTCCTTTATTTCTATAGTTGAAGACACAATTAAATGAAACACGCTTAAAACTTCAAAATGAACAAAGTGAGAGAAAGAAGGTAGCTGATGATTTGCATAAGGTAAGGCACTCCTTGACCTGGAGACAGTGTCCCCAGCCTATATCCTGCATGCATCTAAGCCAACACACTGTAAAATTGTTCCTGGGGCCTTAGAAGTGTAGGCTGCTGGCTGCATAATTACTTACTGTGGGGAGGAAAAAAAAAAAAAAAACAACAAAACTTTGACATGTTTCCCCATTTGTCAGGGTTTTTACTTTTTTATTCATTTTTGAAAAATTCTTTGAAATAATTATTTGATCTGTGTAGGGGTTTTGTTAACATGTATGTCTGTGTAACACATGGTTATTTAGTACTTCTGGACAGGCTCTGGATCATGTGACTGGAGCTACAGGTAATTGTAAGCTACATGTGGGTGCTAAAAGTTGACCTTGGTTCCTCTGGGCCTGTTCGTTCTCTGGCTTACCTGCTGAGCCGCCTCTCCAGCCCGCTAAAGTTTTAAAATAAGGCTTGCCATTGTTACTTAGAAAGAACATTTCTGTTTGTTTATAGAATGAAATAAATGAAAAAAAATGTATAAACATCTGTAGTTTTAAGATTTTTTTCTTTTGTTAAGTTTTTTATACCAGTATATGTTTCTTCTCCTTCTCTCCCTTCCCATTCCTGTTCTTTCTTCTGAGACAAGGTCTCACTGTGTAGCCCAGGCTGATCTTGAACTCAGTGACTTCGCTTCCTTATTGCGGTGTGTGCCACCATGTTGAGCACAATTTTTTTTAATTCTCTTATTCAAATTGATGGTTTTTTTAGGACTGTATTTTTTATTCTTTTCATTTGGTTAACAGGTTATTCATAGGTCTGATGTGTGATGATCTTAGTAGTTCTTATATGCTTCAAAACAAAGATGTCTTAGAAATTACATGTGTCACTGTCTTTAGAATTGCAGAATCAAGTATTTGTGAAGCTTCAATTTTGATACATGTATCAATTAGGTACATTTAAATATTAATACTCTAACATCTTTTTAAAAGTTTCTTATTTAAATATCATGCCACCTTTAAAAATAAGAAAAGTAATTTTATAGTGCACACTTAGAGCTTATGATTGTTACTAATACAAAAGACTTAAGATTTGAGAAGTACTTGATAATTTTCAGATTATATATTTGAATTTAGAAAGTTAGCGTTAGAGTCCAAACTCTTCTTGTTTTGAGACAGGGTCTCACTATGTAGCATTAGTTGGCCTAAAACTCTCTATGTAGACCAGCTGACCTTAAAGATATTGAAGCTGATACCTGAGCCGGGATTAAAGGTCTTCACCAACATGCCCAGTGAGAGTACAGATACACGGCTGAGATGTGTATTAATTTAATTTGGTAGGTTATTTTAAGTTTTTGACCTGTGAATCAAAATATAAAAGATGTAATTTTAGCCTGGCAGTGAAGTTTTTCAGACATTATTTTTAGGATATTAAACAGGTGTAGATAGGCCATGGTATGTGTGATGACTGAAATGGCAATGATAGGTGACAGTCATTTACTATCTATATATAATAGGAATACTCAGGTGGAATTGGAATTGGAATCTATATATAATAGGAATACTCAGTTGGAATACTCAGGTCAATGATAGGTGACAGTCATTTACTATCTATATATAATAGGAATACTCAGGTGGAATTGGAAATGCACATAAATATTTTTTGACTGAAAGAGTTAACAAAACACTTTGTAAGACATGCAGTATAAGTGTTGTAGCAAATTCAGAGACTGTTCTCTGCTGATTTTCTCTAAACATGTTTACGGAAGGGTCCATACTAGGAACCAGGAGACCCAGACTAGTTTAGGATTAGTGAGTAGTTCACATGTCATAGTCTTATGTGTGTCATTCAAAACCCCAAACTAGAATATTTAGAAACATAAAAGACCAAGTGTTGGTGGTGCATGCCTATAATCCAAGCACTTGGACAGCAGGGGCTGGAGGATCATTAATTCAGCATAAGCCTTGTCTACATAATGAGTTCTAGGCCAGTCTGAGCTACCAGGCTATTTCAGAAATACCAAAATTAATCAATTAAAAGCATTAAAACCCAGGGCTCAGTGGTTAAGAGCAGTGACTGCTTTTCAAAAGGACCTGGGTTCAAAACGCAGAACCCATACTGCAGTTTACAACTGTCTGTAACTCCAGTTCCAGATTATCCAACACTCTCACACAGACATATATGCAGGTAGAACACCAATGCACATAAAATTAAAAAAAAAAAAGAAAGAAAGAAAGAAAGAAAGAAAACAACTCAAAAACGTAAAACCTCATTCTTAGATGTGAGTGTACAAAACAGGTTGTGGGTTGGATTTGACAGACTTGTAATCCATACTAAAACTTAAATATCAGTGTGGTTATTTCTAGTTTTAATTTCCTTTACACAATTCTGGTGTTTGAACTATTGAAAGTGTGCACACATGTTCTTTCAAGTTGGTGGGAGATGCAGTAATTTTCGTTTTGGTGGCCAAAGTCTTATGTTGTACATTGAGAGGAGTTTTAATTTCATGCAGAATACATATGCAAGTTATTTCCTTTCTCTGTTTTGACATATCTGCTTTTGTTACAGGCTCAACAGTCGCTGAACTTTATCCACTCAAAAATTTCACTAAAAGCTGCTGGAGACACTGCTGTTATTGAGAACAGTGATGTTTCCCCAGAAACGGTGAGTATTTCCTTTAACCCCAAATTTCTGGGCTAAATTGTCTTGTAAACTCTTTGAAGAACAAGCATGTGCAAGACCTTTCTTTGGCTCCAAATTGTGCTTCCATGTTTGGGGAAAGGGAGGAGACTTTGGGATTGAATCCACAGCTTTGTGCATATTATGCAAGCTCTCTCTCACTTAGCTAACCCAGCTCCATGTATAGTATTCTTAACTGAAGGTTATCTTCTCACCACAATATCTTCTGCATTCTTGTTATTGGTCGTTTTCACTCTAGCTTTGTGAGACCTGACCTTAACTCTGGTGTTTATGGAGAGGTATTGTGCTGTCATGCTTTGGAGGTAGATTTGGATGTTTGACTCTGTGCCCTGCTGCTTACTAACTTCATGTGTGGCCGTCACTGCTTCTGTAAAGGATGCTGGTTATGTCGCCTGTCTTGTAGGGTTAATGGAAGGACCAACTGAATACTGTGGAGAACACGTTGGTAGAGGATAGCTCTGGCACCTAGTAAGCCCCCGGGAATGGCAACTGTGGTTGGGGCTTTGGAGGCATGCTGCTCTCCTTTGCTGGACAAGAATTTTCTTAAATAACATACTTGTTTTGTTTTCTGAAAGGAAAAATACGTTATTTTCAATATCTACAGACTAGGTTTTTTCCTTTGTGACCAGCATTTTATGCAATATAGTTTCCTTTGGTGCCAGCTAGTTTTTGCCACTAATCAGCAATCATTTTTGTATGCAGTTTTTACTGCTGCTAATTTTTGTTCTATAAATGTTCAGATCATTTTCCCTTTTTGGTTGCACATTCTTGTCTTTGTGTTTGGAGGCTTTTGAAGTTATTATCCCTTCCACCTTCTTTTCAGGAGTCTCCTGAGAAAGAGACGATGTCTGTAAGTCTCAATCAGACTGTGACACAGTTACAGCAGTTGCTTCAGGAAGTAAATCAACAACTCACAAAGGAGAAGTAATCCCAGGTGTGGGCCACGGCTACTAAGTATCGCTGTTTCTGTATAGATAATGGAATGGGGGAGAAGTACAGATAAATGTATTCACCAGAAGATAATTTTCATTTTACTGAAGAAAATACTACCTTTTTGTCCCTCTCATGGTTTCCAGGTGGCAGCTTTGACCTTTGTCCGTTTTGTTCCGCTCTTGGACATATTTTGAGGTCTCTGGTGTAGAGGAAAAGAACTGTAGTGTGGTTACTGCAGCGCAGCTTGGTTGTGACTTGGCTACCTGGGCTGGTCTGTTGTAGCGATGCCCACAGTTGCCGGTTAGTCAATCCTGATCCTAGTTCAGGACAAGTGTCTGTGTGACATTTTTCTTCTCTTTTATGACTTGTTGCTTTTAGCTTTATCAGTGCTGGACTAAAAATGAAGTCGTCATAAGTTCGTAATATGAAAAGAACATAAAATATTTATTGTAGAACTAAAGATGGGTATAATGGAGTTTCATAATTTCTGTGGATTAGAAACTGGCTTGGGGTTTTTGTTTTTATTTCTTTTCTTTTTTTTAAGGTGATTGACTCAGGCACTGCTGAGGCTTGGCCTCCACTGTGTTGGAATGACAGTGGCACCACCATACTAAGTTGGTGTTTTGTTTGAGTTTGCTTTTGTAGATTATCTAAGAAACTAACTTTCTTCTGCTTGAACCGAAAGATTGGTTTAAGAGAAATAATAAATCATTAGATCATGTTATGAGCACTTGTTGCTTATATGACTGCAGAAAGATCAAGTTTAACACATTTAAAGATGCCTTGTATTCCTGCTGGGGAATGGAGGCTTTATTATCTAGCTTTTGCTTTCTATAAATGACTTAAATAATACTGCCTAGGTAGGGTAGAGAGAACATTTCAAATATTCTTCTTCTGAGGCTCTTTGCTCCCAAATAATCATGATACACTGTAGTCACAGAGGGGCAACTCAGACTGTTGCCCTTTATATTTAGGATAGCCTACCTGAGCTCATGCTCTTTTTTTTTTAATTTATTTAATTTTATTTTATGTGCAATAGTGTGAAGGTGTCAGATCCCTTGGAATTGGCAGTACAAGACAGCTGTGAGCTGTATGTGGGTGCTGAGAATTGAACCCGGGTCCTTTGGAAGAACAGCCAGTGCTCTTAACCACTGAGCCATGCTAACGTCCTGTCAGAGCACTGAACACAGTAACCCATCTTGGTCTTTAGAGTTACACCAGAAGGTCTCATGTCAGACTTCATCTTTGTGAGTTCAATTTCCCATTCTCCTGAAGTTGTTTCTGGTACTTTTCTTTCCCAGATTGGCAGGTGACTTTGCTTTCTGTGTCACAGAGAAATTCTTGTGTTTCTCCTCCTCTTCCTCTGGCTTCAGCATGACTATTCCTTTGCTGTCTTGTGAACATGGTTAGATCCCATCCTTTAATCTTGTTTTTCCTTCATGTTGTCAGTCAATTTTTATTTCACTTATTAACATGTATTGCTAATAAGTCATTTTCTCATTGTGTTTTTTCTTCCTTTGCTGTAATTTCTCTACTCTAGAATAACTGCTATCTAAAACCATTTTGCAAACATCATTAATGATTTGCTGAAGCTTTTATTTGCATACAGTGGCATAGGTATTGGATAAAATATGCCAAGTCTGCCAACTTGGTGTTATAAAAAGGGCTTAATTATTAGAGAACTTTAAAAAAGTGATGAGATTGACTACTGCCTCCTGGTTTTAGACCGTGCTCATGTTTTTTGGAGATTTTGTTTGTAAGTTTCCATCTCTTCCGCACCTGCAAGACTTAATAAAAGTGACTCCTCAGGGTTGTTGTTACTTTAAAATATTTACCTACAGGCTCCTGCTGCATCCGAAGAGTCCCCTCTTCTTTGATTACCATCTCTAGAGCTGCTCTGGGTGTCACTGAAAGTGCCAGGGTGGATCTCGTGAAATATGTATGGGATACACCCCCTTGGTTGCTTTTTTTTACTTTGTTCTAAATAGATTGCTTTCTTATCTTTTACAGAGTGAAGTAATTGGGAAGTTATTCGTTAGAAGCTAACAGAAGGCATTGTATTATATTTTGCCAAATTAAAGCCTTATTTATGTTTCACCCTTTCTACTTTGTCAGACACTGAACAGTTTTGTCTTTTCTAATCCTTGTTAGACTACTGAATTAAAAAAAAATTACTTTAAAAAGCCAACTCTGTAGACATCTTCAGAGTTTAGTTTTGTAATAAAACTGTTTGAATAATTAGACCTTTACATTCCTAAAGATAAATAAACACAATCTTTTACCTTACTTTGCTCAATTAAATTGTTCAGAAGATCAAAGTGGTGTAGACAATGTGAAATTTAACATTTTAATACTGATGTTGTACACTGCTTTATTTAACATTTGGGAAGTAACTGCCTCTGACATCAACTCAAGGAAACACTTTTTTGTTGCTAATGTAATCACCAATAAAGGGACACTTATTATTCAAACTGACTCACTCTAATTCTCATTGAGTTTTAACAAGCTTCAATAGTGCTTCAGATCAGTGTCATTCAGAATCCAGTTTCTAATTGCAGCCACCAAACAAGCCAAGTCTTGTTTGCCCCTATAACTTCCTGACTAGACTTTTGTGTTTTCTATGGGTCAGGGCTGTGTAAAATACCACAGCGTGGGTGACAGTGAGGATGGTGCAGGCATTCGTGTCCTATCCACCATGGAGGAGAGTTTTGCTTTATTTTTACTATTACTATTGTTTCAAAATAACAACTGTTTAGCTTCCCTATTGAGACTGTGCTAGTATAGGTCATATGCATTCTCTTTTCTGTTGGAAGGGGTGTGCGTATCTGTATGTGTGTAGAACACTTTTCTTCAGATGGCAATAACAATTGACAAATATACCAGTGAATTTTAAAGTACCTTTTAGTATTATTGCAATTTCCTTTTTTTTAGTTTACTTTTTATCTTGTGTACATAAGTGATTGCATGTATGTATATGCACCATATGCTTATAGTGCCCATGGAGGCCAGAAGATGGTATTGGATCTCCGAGAACTGGAGTTTACAGACTTGTAAACTCCAAGCTGCCACGTGGTTGCTGGGACTCCAGTCCAAGTCTTTTGGAAGAGTAGTCAGTTAACCACTGTGGTATCTTTCCAACCTCCATTGCCATTTCTTGGACAAAGCAGTCATGTTTCTACCACAGAGGCTCTTCTTTTTTCTGTATTCCTTCTGTTGAAGCTGTTTTATTTTGAAGCAGGTCTGGTGATATACACCTGTCAGACTTGCAGTTGCTAAGTAGAGGGAAGAGGATTGTGAGTTAGAAGTTAGCGTAGGCCACAAAGCAAGATTCAATCCCAAATGGCCTCTTTTGTTGTGAATTGCACCCCTCCCTCAATGTAGCAACCACACACACTCAGAGGCAAAAGATGCCTCTGAAGTAGCAGGATGTTCACAGTACTGCTCATCCCAATGTGGGACGTTGAGTAATTTTTAATGATTTCCTGTATGAAATCCTGTTAGATGTTTTGTTCCTGGTGCATCTATCAGTCTAGTCAGCTTCTCCACTCAGGAAAGGTAACTATGCTTCCATTCAGTGATGGTTCAGTTAAGTAGTTATAGCTCTGTGCTCTCAGTCTGTGTATGTCCTTAGGTTAAATATTCCTAGAGCCGCAATTGTATGAATGGTGAAAGGCCTTACTAGCCATTTTGAACACTTCTGGCCGCCATGTTCATCCGTTCTTTCTTACAAGAGGTATATTTGGGAACAGACTTGTTGATACTCCAAAAAGCATGAAGAGGTGGAAGGGAGTGATGGGAATGCCCATGAAGCAGCCCATTCCTCTTGATGTGAGAAAGTTCATCAGTTTCCTATAGTTCAGTGACACTATGTTAAAGGCTAGGGGTCATCTGTCTTGAATGTTCAACTACAGGTGAGGGCAGTAATTGTGCTACCCACAAATTGAAGCTATGACCAGTACCGTGAGGACTCTTCTAGATAGTATAAGTTATGGATGTAAAATACAGGCCCCCTCCCATCTGTGTAGAAGACCTGGTGCCCAGTTGGTGGTGCTAGTGATAGGTGATTGTGTCATAAAGGTTCTAAGCTCCACCACATGTCCAGTTGTCAAGTAATGAAGGCAGTCAATAGTGGACTGAAACCGTAGTGCGAAATAAATCTCCCATTAAGTGCACTTTCTCAGCAATGGGAGGTGACTGCTATGTGTGGGAGGAGCAGATCACTGGGAGAAGGCAGTCAGTTGCACCCTCACATAAGAGACTTCGTTATCTTGGTCCACAAGTAGAGGAATGAAAGAATGGACAGTTCCTGATTATCCCACTAGTGTTGAGCTGGGGTGCTGATTGGGTTATTAAACTGCAGCTGTGTGGTCTGATGAGCGTCTGCATGAGACATAAGTGACACGTTCCGAGTAAAGTTGACACCATAATTGGCAAAGAAGAGTAAGTACAGACTGTTGACAGACTGGCAGTAGAGTTTTCTCATTTTTGTGTTTCCCTAGAAAAATATACCATTTCATGTTTATTGGAAGAGTTCCGTTATATAGCAGTGTTGGAGATATGGAAACTGTAGTCTTGGCTACTCAGGAGAGCCAGTATTCTAGTCCTGACCCTAAGTTGTCTGGCTTGTGACTGACAAGCCAGCATACATACATCTACACATACATCTGTACTATGTGTATGTAATTGTAGCTAGAGAAAAATAATAGATTGTCTAGAAAAAGTAAATTTTAAAAGGAGAGGTATTTGCTACTACTGTACCTTTCTCGTATTCTCTTGATACTTCCTAAGGGACCGTCTACCTCAGTGGTTCTCAGAAGTATGACATGTAGACCACTTGGCATCCTCCTGACCCTCGGATTTCTAGGGGTCTTGAAGTTCAAAACTACTTTTATAAGATACCATCTGCCTTTTTACTGTGTCGACACCTGTGCCGCTCCGGGAAAATAGTGTCTTCCAGACACAAGACTGATGCACATCTGGACTCTCAAGAGACTGCAGTGTGCACAAGTTCAAGCCAGATGGAGCCCCAGCGCTGCTAGTGAACTTGAGCTCCCGCCCCTAACCAAGAAGCTACCTGCGCTCCATACCCGCTGGCAAACGAAAAAGCTTGCCCAGTGGAGTGTCCCTGGGCATATAAACTACACCTCTGGGTAGGCTCCCTGCCCAGGAGTAGCTGACCAGCAGAAAATGAACTCTGTGGAATACAGTGGTATAGACTTTCTGTCCTATTTTTCTTTGTTTGTTTTGTCTTGATGGTATTTTGCTTATATGTACGGTTTATGTTTTTTGTGGGACATTTTTTGTTGAGTATCTTTTCTTTTTTTGTTTTTTCTAAGAGGGTATGGAGTTGGGTGGTGAGATGGGGAGGAATTGAGAGGATATGGGGGAGGGAAACTATGATCAGATACGTTGTATGAAAAAGTTTTTTTTAATAAAATTTTTTTCATTTTAATTTAGTACATTGAATAACAGATTTTTAGATCTAAAAGGAATTCTGAGACCAAAATTCTGAGAGCTACTGCTTCTGCATACTGTTTCTTTCCAGTAGTTTTTAAATGACATCTGGCAATTATACACACTGAAAAAAAATTACCTTGTTTTATATTTTTTTAATTCTCATTTTGCTCTTTGACAACTTTTGTGTAAAATTTGTTTCTAATAAATTTATTTTACACTATAGGTTTTCTCTGGACTACTTTGCTACAAATTTTGATACATAGGAATTTGTTGTCTTTGAACATATTAAAATAAATATATATAATAGAAAATAAGAGGCAAAATAAGCTTTCTCTGATTTATGAGTTATTAACATGTTTGCTTGACTCAGGTGAATTGTCTTGTGTGACCAGGCCCTGTCTACCTTTCAGATACAGCCACTGCCCTGAGACGGAAACTGAACATTAATTCCATGTTGTCATGTAACCAGATAACTATGCACATGCCATTAATATGTTTGGTACGCTTTCACAGTGTGTGTAACTCAGTTTGCCCTGGAATGGAACTTCTGAATTGTAGAGTGTGCACATGCTCAGTTCTATTAGGTACCATCAGGTGGTTTGTGTAGTGGCTATTTTGTGTTCCACAAAAAGTAAGCAGGAGTTCTCCTTGTTCACATACTTGATTTAGATTACTTTGGTCAGTTTAGTGGGAGTGCGGGAGTGCATTGAGAGACTTTATGGTTTGCTGTTAAACAGTTGTCTGTATTACATGTATGCAGTGGGATATATTTTGCTGTGTGAAACCACTACAGTTAAGTGGTAAAACTTCTGGGTGTGGTGCCACATGCCTTTAATCCCCGAGGCAGTTAGATCTCATGAGTTCAGCCTGACTCTGAGGTCAGCCTGGTCTACAAAGCTAGGACAGGACAGCTAGGGCTACATAGAGAAACCCTGTATCAAACAAACAAACAAAATAATGAAGAAAACCATTAACCAAAAGATTTCTGTGTCTTCTCTGCTTCTTTGTTCCCAGGCATCTCTGATACGCTGCCACTTCAGTTTACTTTGAACTTTCTCAATTTTATATAAATGGAATCATGGATCAGGTACTTTTGTCGGGCTTCTTTGAGCCAGAGTAGTAAACAATAGTTCTTTATATTTCTGAGTGTATTACATCCAATATATTGTCTATTAGAATTGGCTTATCCACTTGGGAGATGAACATTTGAATGTATCCTAATTTTTTTTCTTTCTGTTGAATGTTGGTAATATTCTGTTTTTATTGACAGAATACTTGAGTTATCTGAGTCTTGTTTCACTGTGCACATCTCTCATAGTGCATCTGCTTTTAAATCATATACATGTCCCATTATGCATAGGCAAAAGATGTCAAATAGGCTTTTTCTTCAAGTTCATTTTGCCTTATTGTGCATGCACCCAAAACCAGGGCTCACCACCCCTAGTTTCAGAATATTTCAGGCTTTGTTCAGCTGTAAGAGGGGAGTTACTAAGGGATTTTAGGGAGATCTAGCTTGGAGTGGCCTGACAGCTTCTGTTTGGAGAGGACCATACATGGAGCTTTATTCCAGTAGAGCCTTAGGTCATTGGGTGCATTGTCGGGAAAGGTTGTGTCTGTAGCATAAGGCAAGTGGTGGCCACTAAGCTTTCCCCATGCTTGCCTGCCTCAAGAGTCCATGCCATTAATGTCCTGTCATTTCTGCTGCTTTTCCTTGAGGATCTTTCTCTACCTCAAGCTCCAACACCCACTTCCCTGACCACATCAGTAACCAGCTCCATGGTTGAACTGACTGTGCCAGGTTTTCACTGTTGTTCCTCTGAGCCTGGTCATTGTCATATGCCAGGTATCGCAGCCTGTAGGAGAAAATGTACCAACCATCATGTATTTACAAAAGGAACCTAGGTAACTGACATGGGAACCTTGGCAGCCAGGCACAGTTGGACCAACACAGAGTCCATTATCTCCTACTGGAAAATAAAAGAATGACAGATTCTGTTGCCACCATCTTCATGGCAGCCATGGTCTTTCATTTTCAGTATTTGAGTGGTCTGTGCCACTTCAGCTACCTCCTAACCAGTCTAATGGGATCACGTTAGCTTCCATCTGTTCCTTCATGGCCAAAGCGTTCAAGGCCAAAACATTCAGGTGGAACCTGAGCTGGTTTGTAAGGTGAGCATCAGGGTTTTAAGTTCAGACTGTTGGTATACCATAATAAAAACGAATGCATTTCCTCCACTGTGATTGTAAATAAACAGTTGGCCTAAATAGGTACAGTCTAGGCGTGAGATCAAGTGCAATTTGATGTGTTAGACTAATGGCTCTCAACCTGTGGATCTCTCTCTTCAGGTCGAACTTCCCTTTCACAGGGGCTGCATATCACTTGTCCTGCATATCAGATATTTACAATCCATAACAGCAAAATTACAGTTATGAAGTAGTAATAAAATAATTTCATGGTTGGGGGAGTGGGCCTCACCACAATATGAGGGACTGTATTAGAGGGTTGTAGCTTTAGGAAGGTTGAGATTCACTGCCTTAGACTTTTTAAATGTTGGGGGAAGTATCTGGAAATCGTAGGTGAGTTAGTGGTATTCACAAGTCCAGAGTCCAGTCTGCCAAAGGGCTTCTGCGTTTTCAGTCCTGAATGGGTATAGCTTGGGGTGTAACACACACTGAGTGTTGTGACACATTCTTACATGGTGGCTTGATCATCTGCACAGTCAAAGCCTCCATCTCTGCAGTAACCACTGTAGCGCAGTTTTGAAAGTTTGGACCAGTGAGCATCATCCCTGCCTACTTCCCAGATGTCAGGCCCCTTCGTGGCAATTTTGCCGAATGTTAGCTCAAAGAATGCCTTTTATTTCCTGAAAGATGGAGCTGGGTCTTCTAAAGCTTTCTCTGAAGCTGTGGCACTGACTTAAGCTGTGTTAGCCAAACGTATAGGAGGGATGTTGCCAGGGAGGACCTTCTAGTTCTGTTTTCCATCTAGTTGCTCCTGGGCAACATGTGGGGTGTACATACTGGTACTAATCAGGGGTGAGCATCAGCTCTCAGCCTCAGAAAGATGCTCCAGGGGTGTGGGATAGGCTTGGTATGTGCCTAGAACATAGCAAGTTTTCAGTGTGTGTTAACAGTTCTTCCACCTCTCTCTCTCTCTCTCTCTCTCTCTCTCTCACACACACACACACACACACACACGCACACACTCTTAGGGCAGGATAGTAGGGGAGTGTGGAGGTTGTGGAGAGAAGAGGGTGGAAATACACAGAGGGGAAGTCCAGTTGGATGAAACTGAGTGGAGTAACTTCAGGATGTTAAACATCCTTCTCCATCCCTGCAGAGAAAGACTCTTACTCAGTGAGACTAGAAGTCTTAACAAGCTTAAGAGAAACAGGATTCCAGGCAGCCTACCTTTAGTCGGGCTTGTGCCAACTGCTTATACTACTTTGATTATAGTTTTCAATGTGTCCCTGGAGGCTTGGGGTAGGAAAAGAAGCATCATGTTCGTTCATTTTTAATATGAAGAATTGTATGCTATTCTGGGGCACAGTAGAAGTCTCAAGAGGGTTGTGCCTAGCACATTTCTACAATTAATGAAGCTCAATACCTGGACAACAAGAATTGTGATGGAGGGCCATTAGCCACAAGATAGCAAAGGAGCTGCAGGGCCAGGCAGGTGACACAGTAGAGGGGAGGCTACTCTGCTGACACTAGAATCCATTTACAGGGTTATTGGGGCCACTGACCAACTCTCCCTAGTCTAGTTTTAGTGAAAACAGTTCAGCGTAGGCTTCTGCATTGCAGAAGGACCTTCCTAGCTCATAGTCTGGAATCTCTCTGGTAATTGGAAGGAGCAGGGCATTATCGCTGTCTTGAGGTGAAGGGGAGAGAGCCAGGGGGAACTCACAGGTTGCAATTCGCGAGGAAAGCCTGCTGCACATGAGCCTGGAACATTTGGTACCCACATACTGCTCCAGGTGTTGCTGAGGGTGTATCCAGGTAGGGCATACATGTAAGTTGGTGAGCTGTTTCCACTAACACTACACTAGGGAAAATGGTTCCACACATTTAGTTGAAAGCTTCCTCTGGTAGGAAGGGATTCCTTCTGCCTGCTGACAAATGAGGACACTGGCTGTTGTCCTGCCTTCTTAAAGTTGGTTTCTCCGGGATCTCCAGCTTGCTGCCTCACTTTGCAGGACTCAGGATTTATCAGCCAGTTCATACAGATGTGAATATAGTATTAAGCCCAATTTTCAAGACCCCCAAAAGATCACCAGGAGTCAAGTCCATTCCAAAACACTCAAGGATCTTTATTCACAGCTCGAGCTGGAACTCTCACAGACACCAAAGCATTGGAATCTAACAGAGTGCCAGATTGTGGGTGGTTTATAGGAACCAGTCCCTCCCAGTGCACCCAAACCAGGGTGATTCCAGCCTGGCAAGCTTCTAGTGGTTAAAACAGAGAAGGGGAGGCTACATTTCAAAAACGGTTCTGGCTTCCTTTGTTCTCTTGTTGGGGGAAATGGCTGACCTTGGGTAGTCTGCTGTTTTGGGGGCAAAGCCACAAGTTGGAACAAGTTGGGCTGTCTGGTTTGGTTTTCTGGCAACACTATCTTTAATGAGCAGCAAGGTCAGCTCTTCCCTGTAGTTAGCTGAATCTGCCTAGAAGCAGCAAGGAAACTGGCCTGATATGTTTTAAACTTTTTAGCTCAGTAACCCAGGAAACCCAATTTTTAATTCTCTGGCCTTTCAATGGCTGTATGAATCAGCCAGTTCATGCAGATACGCATGTATAATACATGTATTGTGTTATACTTTCACATATGGGTATGTATATATGCATACATTTCAGCTGTTTCTGTAGAGACCTGTACTAAATGTCCTGCAGAGTACTGTACACACATCAACAACTGTGGTAAAGCGGGCAAGCACTATGTGCTTCAAAACGCAGAGGTGGGCCATATTTACAGAACATATGGACTTGAAGCTCATTTATTCCTTGCACCATACACCCAGTGATTCAACTAAAGGATAAGTCCAAGTAGCCAGGCTTTGGTGGGACAGAGGAATGCACACTCCTGTACATGGAGTGTGAGCTTGCCAGAACCAGACTTCATCAGAGCCTCTGCAACGCACCATTGGTCACATTGGTAACTGGTGACCAGTCTGGGTCTTTTTCTTCTCTCAGTCAGGGGTGAGTTAGGAAGAGGGGAGGAATGGGTTGCACAGGACAGAAGCTGCAGGATACAAAGGTAAAGAACTGATGTCAAAGCTGTTCCCAATTCCTATGGAGAGAGAATCCCATTTCAGAGTGTATAGCCTTCATTGGTCAAATGGCAGTCATTCATTGAATGATGGCTATGTTTCAGCTATTGTGTCGGGTACACCATTTCATTTTACTGTCAGCACTAAATGGATTCTCTTTGTAGCCCATTGTAAAGATGAAAGCCAGAGGCTGAGAGAGATGCCTGACTGTCCCCAAGTTCACACAGCCACTACATGACCAGTCAAGGTTTGGGCAGTAGGGCACTAGCACCTGTGCTCTCACCTCCATCCCCTAGCAGGGGTGGGATTATTGTCACCAGGTTCTGGTTCCGTCAAGTTAAAGAACCCTTCAGGTTTCTGAGTGGGGGCACAGCCATAATTGCAGTCTAGAGGTGGTGTCTAGACCGACCTGAGTGCATCTGAGACTCAGACTCAATCTGCTGTTTGCCGTTTAGCTGTAAATGGCATCCCAGCCACACATGCAGCAGGTTTATATGTGTGGCTACTGTTCCCCATGCTAGACTAGATTAAGGATTTTCTAGTGTGCTGCTAAATGAACTCGAGTTTTCGCAAAGGGGTCAAAGGTTCTCTTCAGTAAGGCAACATGAGGATGCAGAAGTGACTCTGGTTACTCATCACCCTTTCTACTTTGTTATTTCAGAAGGGACAGAGCTCCTGAGGTCTCCATTAAGCAGAGATAGTCCAGTACCTATTTCAGGGGCTGTTGGCTACTCTCCTGGCCAGGTCAAAGGTGTTTGCTCAGTAACCGCTTGTTTGTGCTCTATTCTCACATCTGTTCAGTCCAAGTGCTGAAGCTACTTTTGGAGGCTGACTCTAGGAATTACTTCCCACCATGCTCAGGCAATTTTCTCCTCAGCCTGCAGTTGCTCTGAAACTTTGTTCCCTGGCGCTTATGTGTGTGCCCAGCCCAAGGATAGACAGAACCAAACCTCAACAAGTTCTGCAGACCCCACCTCAGGAGCCAGGGCTACTTGGGAGCCCTGAGCCTAGCACATCATGCTTAACACCGTATTTTCACCATTATTTAAGTGAGCATTACTGCTCCAAGCACAATCTAGTTAAAATGCTCTCCTGCTTGTGTGTAGCTCTCTGGGTGCCCCAGATGAGCCAACAGACTTTTAGGATCCAAGAGAGCATCAGGAGAGGTCATCCACAGACTTTCACTTTCTTTGGATGCCATCATCAGAAATGCATCATCAGAAGCCAGGCCAAAAAGGCAAAAACAACAGGAAAGCAAGGGAATTAGAACAAGGGAGGGATGCTCGTTCTAGTGGTGAGTTTTTCAGTCCAACTGGAAAGAATTGCTTCCCAGCAGGCTTCCAAGAAAGTG
This sequence comes from Psammomys obesus, assembly GCF_907164565.1. Classification (NCBI taxonomy): domain Eukaryota; kingdom Metazoa; phylum Chordata; class Mammalia; order Rodentia; family Muridae; genus Psammomys; species Psammomys obesus. The sequence goes on along the minus strand of NW_026590062.1, from coordinate 25,829,629 downwards.
ATCAGTGCCATTCACATCAGCAACAGCCGCCGCCGCCATTGCATCTGGAAGGTCTTACCTCACACAGTGCTTGTACAAGTATTAAGTGACTCAGTCTGTTGCTGTTTTCAGTCATCTCTATGATGTGCAATCACAGCCTTATTTTATGTGGATGGAGACAGAGACCCACGTGCTTACAGATACCATGCTCTGGGTGCCAGATGGGCTTCAAATCCTAGGTTGGTTTCCCTTCTTGCATTTTTACTGATAGCTGTAGCCAGCATGTTCAACCTGTGCACAACTGTGGCCGAAGACAGCTATGAATGTAGTCCAAGACAAAAATAATAAACTTACTTAGAACATTATGGGAGGGCTGGGGAGAGAACTCAGTTGGTAAAGTACCTGTCATGCAGGCATGAAGACCTGAGTTTGAATCCCAAGTCCCTATGTAAAAAATTCTAGGCAACTTGGTTCATTCCTTTAGCTAGTGTTGGGAGATAAGGCAGGGCAAAGAGAAACGTGGATCCTTGAGTCTCATTGGCTACCCAGTTGTCTTAGTTACTTTTCTATTGTTGTGATAATAATGCAACTTGGTCAATATTAGGCTGTCTTGAAGTCTCTTCTGCCAATGACATCAATCCAAAACTCTAAAATTTAACCCAAGGCAAATTCTTAGGACAAGGGCAAAAAGCAGCTGAATTCTATGCCAAGATATCACAATAATGGTCTCTATCATAATTGTTAATATTGTTCCCCTCTGAAGACTCCTGAGCTGGCCTCCATAGTCCATATTGCTCTCAGTATTATAGTTTTGTAATCTTACAGCATTCGACTGCTGTCTTAGTCCTAAGTCTTCCACATTTCTCCCAAAAGCAGTATGATGAGGCCTGTCAAGGCAATAGTCCACTCTCTGGTACCAACTTCTGTCTTAATCGTTTGTCTGGTGCTGTGATAAGACACCATGACCAGAGCAACTTATAAAAGAAAGCGTTGAATTCTGGTCCCACTGTTTTAGAGGGTTCATGAGCATCATGGTAGAGAACATGGCAGCAGGCAGGCAAGCTGAAGGCTCACAGCTTAGTCAAGCACAAGGCAAAGAGAGAGCTAACCTCTCTAAAAGGCTGCCCCCAGTGGCACAGCTTCAACAAGGCCTAATCCTTTCTAAACATTTCTGCCAACAGGGGACCAAGTATTCAAATAGATGAGCCTAGGGGGCCATTCTCATTAAAACCACTACACCAGGTAAGGGGAACTGATAAGCTGCAGATTCCATGAGAGGACCTTTCTCAAAAATACAGAGGGAAGGAGGGAGGGAGGGAGGGAGGGAGGGAAGGAAGGAAGGGAAAGAAGGAAGAAGAAAGAAAGAAAGAGAAAGAGAGGAAGAAAGAAGAAAGAAAGAAAAGAAAGAAAGAAAGAAAGAAAGAAAGAAAGAAAGAAAGAAAGAAAGAAAGAAAAGAAAAGAAAAGAAAAAAAGAGAAAGAAAGGTGGAGGACCAGTAGAGCTGGCTCTGGATCAGAGCACTGGCTTCTCTTCCAGTGGACCTGGGTTCAACTCTAAGCAACCACATTGGTGGCTCACACCTGTCTGTAATTCAGTGTTCTTTTCTGGTCTTCAATGGCACCTGGCACTCACTTGGTGCAGGTGCACAAGCAAACAAAACACCCATGCACATAAAATAACAGAGACACACACAAAGTGGAGAGTGATCAAGAAGAGACACATCTGATGGGTACCTCTGGCCTCAACATGTGCGCTTGCGCGCACCTGCACACAGTAAAAGTACCAAGTACACAACATACACATGCAAACAAACATCAGGTTTTGCTTGCAATTTAAAAAAGTTTTTGTGTGTGTGCTCATGTGTGCACGAGTGCCTGAGTGTATGTATGTATTCCATGGGCCTTGGAGGCCACAAGAGGCCACAGATCCCTTGTGAGTGGAGCAGCCTGGTGCGGGTGATCATCTGTAAAGCAGAAAGTTCCCGTAATCACTGAACTATCATTCCAGTCCAATGTTTGGGATTTTTTTTTTCCACTTAACCTGGTCCCACAGTTTTCACGTGTAAGTTTGTAGATGATAATGTTGGCTTTTGATATCAAAAGACTGAAGAAGCCCTAGTCTAAAGCAGTGCCTGAGAGCGATGAGTGGATGGGAGAGTGTCCTGTTTACAGAGCTGCCTGGATGCACGAGGGTGCCTGCAAAAACAACACCAAAGGACCTGCAACACCGTAAAGTGAAAAGAGGTCCCCCCCCCCACCATGGCAGCCATGGTCAGCATCACCATCGCTGTCCATCATGGGGACCTCTAATTTCCAGGTCCTCTCACACATTCACACGCTCAGTCACTAGGGGGAGGTAACAGACAATGCATATAAGCAAACTTGGTCTTGCACAGAAAGTATATTTTTCTTGAAATTGATGCTTGGGGATTTAACGAAGGTAAGCAGAGGTTTGTTATCAGGGCTGGTTTCCCTCCTCATCACAGACATCTTCTGTCACTTTTGCTCAACAGACAGTCCTTTTCTTTATTCTCTGAAGTCTTGCCACTTGAAGCCCATGGGACTCTGCCTGTGGCCATTTCTATTTTCCCCGGGATGCCTCACTCTCTTCACTCCATTTCATGGCCATCTGAGCCTGTAACAGTCTTGCAAAGTTCCATGTGGTAACTGTCATGGGGGTCTCTGGAGGCTGACCTGTTTGGACATTTTTAATACTAGTCACCCCTACTTTTCTTCGTATGGTGATTTGTTCTCCTTCCATTATTCTAGAATCCCACAGCTGTCTTCATTTCTGTTCTGCCTGGTGGAAAAAATGCCAGGCCATGTTCCAGGCCTGTGATACTGACCAGTCAGCGGCTAGTTAGCTCTGAGGCATGGCAGTCCCCTGCTCGCCTTCGCTTCAGGATTGATCGGAGTGTCAGGGTACTCTGTCTCCCTGCAGGTAAAGGCTGTTTGGTTGCACTGGTTAGCTGTCTCTTGCCTCAGTTGTTTTTGTGGTTGGCCACAGTCTGTTTTTACCACTCATCAAGGGTTTCCTGCAGCCAATCCCAAAGTTCTATGAATAAGCCCACACCATGGGGACTGCTCTGCTCCCCAGTGTGCAAGGAACTGCCCCACCCAAGTCTTGGTGGATTCCTCTGTGATACTATAGCCTCAGGGCATTCCCTGTCTATTAGTGTGCTGTCAACACCATTCTATAGACAGACATACAAATCAGGAGTGTGTTCTCTACCGTCTTGGATTCGAGAAGTCTGAGATTGGGGTGGGTTTATTTAGGTTTGTTTATGGTTAGGTCTAGCCTCTTTTTGGCTTCTTATATCCATGAAGATGGATGTCCTGGTCCACTTCTCTTTACATGAAAGATAGAGAACACTCCTTTCACAGGGGTATTAATCCCACTGATGAGGGCTCAACTTTCATGACCTGCTCACCACCCAAGGCCCACACTTCTCTTTTGTTTTGTTTTGCTTTGTTGTTTGACATAGGCTCTTCCTATGTAGCTCATGCTGTCCTGGAACTTGATGTGTAGAGCAGGCTGGCCTCAAACTCAGAGATCCATTTGCCTTCTGCCTCCCAAGTGCTAGGATAAAAGGTGTGTGGCACATGTCCACATCACATGGAGGGGGTCCACTGACATCTAATTCATGACAGGTTGTTCCGCACAAGGGAAGAGTGGCTTTTTTAAGTTTTGTTTTGTTTATGAAATCCATGAACTGTAGAGCTCAGTTTCCTCTTGGTTGCCTTTCTTGCCTCAGGGCTAGCAGAGGGCAGAGGTAGACTTGCATAGTAGCCCCCTGAAAACCTCTGCTCTCCAAAGCAACTGTCCTAGGTAGGTTTAACTGTCAATTTGACACCTGAGAGAAACACCTCTAGTTTTATGTCAGCGTGACAAAAGCTATAGTCATCAGAAAGAAGGGAACCTCAATTGAGAAAATTACCACCTCCCCCTCCTGTAAGATCTGGTTGTTGGGCATTTTTTTTGTTTGTTTGTTTGTTTGTTTGTTTGTTTTTGAAGACAGGTTTTCTCTGTGTACCCTGGTTCTTCTGGACTCTCTTTGTAGACCAGGTTGGCCTCAAATGGCCTCTGCCTCTCAAGTGTTGGGATTAAAGGCATGTGCCACTGGTCCTGGTGATGTTAACATTTTTTAATTAGTGATCTGTGGGGAAGGGCTCAGCCCTTTGTGGGTGGTGCCATCCTTAGGCTGGTGGTTCTGGGCTTTATCAAAAAGAAGGTTGACCGAACTGTGGAAAGCTAACTAGTAAGCAGCACCCTCTGGGGCCTCTGTATCAGCTCCTGCCTCCAGGCTCCAATGCTGCTTGAGTTCCTGTCCTGACTTTTTCAATGATGGGCTATGATGTGAAAGCTAAGCCTGTGTTTCCTCCCTGTAGACATGTAAGCCAAATAAACCCTTTCCTTTCCAACTAGCTTTTGGTCATAGCACTGGTAAATCCTAACAAGGACATTGGAGAAACTGCCTAAATCAGATAGGCCTGTAGGCATGTCTGTGGGGGACTATCAAAGGAGAAAGAGAGGGAAGCCCACTGGGGAGAGTACTCTTTTCTGAGCCTGTGGTCCTGGGCTGTATAAGGAAAAGAACTGGGCATGAGCCTGAGTGAACCAGCAAGCAGTGTTTCTATGGTTCCTCTATCCTGTTTCCTGTCCCGGCTCCCTTCAGTGATGGACTGTAACGGATATAAATCTGTTCTTCCTGAGGAGCCAGCAGTTGTGCTGCCTCCCTCTCAGTGCAAGTTTCACCTTCCCATAGCCTTCTGGGCTATTTGCTAAGCAAATAGCATTTATTTAAGCTCACTAGCAGACACTCCCCATGTGTGTGGATCATGGCCGGGCCTGTCCTCATAGCTCTGGCTGAGGAAGATTCGTCTGTTGGGTTGTTATTTTCATAGCTCTTTTTGTTGTAAGTCCTTCATGGTCCTTCTTTCTTCCTGTTTATTTTTTCAAGCTCTTTCTTTCATTGTAAATACCATAAACTGGGCTCAAAACTGAAGAGTATAGGATTTGCTTAAAGAAGCTCTCTTGGCCAAACAAACAAATCTATGAGTCTATCCTTACACCAATTTCACCTCCATAGATTTTTGTGTACCACTTGCATGCAGTGTTCACAGAAACTAGAATAGGTTACTAGATCCCCTGGAATTATAGATTTTCACAATTCCAGGCTATTGTGAACCACCTTGTGCTGGGAACTGAACTCTGGTCCTCTGCAAGAGAAGTTGGTACTCTTAGCCACTGAGCCATCTCTTCAGCCCCTGGAAAGCACCCTCCCCACCCCTTTGTAGAAGAATGGGAGTTAAAAAATTCAAGGTAATGGTAGAATTGCAAAGCACCATTTTAACCATCGCAATAATTTAGGCAAGAATTTTTAATAATGCTAAAGTCGCTGGGGAAAAGGTTGTTCAGAAGAGAATATTCATTCTTAAAGTATTGTCTTGTAGATAACTTCCTAATTACACAAGGAAAGGTGCTCTTTTGTGGTAGTGAAATCTGGCAGATACCCTTTACTTAAGTGACCAGACTTTGCTCTAGTTTGCTCAATTATCCAGACCTCTGGTATGGATGTAGGACACAATATTTCCTGCCTAGGATTTCTGCCCCAAAATGCCAAATCTGAATCTAATCAAGAAGAAATAATCATAAAAGTCCAAATCAAGGAAGAGTCTGAAAAACAGTTGACCTAGACATTAAAAAAAAAAAAAATCACTGGCATATCCACAACCAATCAGAGGCAGAGTTGTGGAACACAGCTCCAATGGATACATCTACCAAACACTCCCACACTTAAGGCTCAGGGAAGATTAAGGAAGAGGCAGCAGAAAGATTGTAGATGTTAGAGGATCACTGGCTTTGCTGTGAGATTGTTTCTCCCAGCAATACCAGAAGCTATACCCACAATGTTTCAACAGCACAACTGCTCAGACATGAGCTGAACGATGGCGGACATGCTGAAGCAGATGAAAAAAAGCTCTTGAGGTCTCAGCCCTACACAACTAAGGAACGATTGTGGAGGGTGGGAGAAACAGCTTTCCCAGGGGAAGAACACACCAGTTGGTTACACAATACCAAATGGTCAGCCCCGAAAGCACACATACTAGCACCATTATACAGACTGAGCAGGCTGTATTCAGGAGCGTGTACACCTATACATAAATGCATATAGCCACAATAAATGTAAAAAGAGGTCATGAGTTTGAAATCGGACATATGGGAGGGCTTGGAGGGAAGAAAGGGAAGAGATAAATGATCTAATTATATTATATTCACACAAATAATGTCAGGGATATAAAAGACAAAAAGTCTGGGAGCTGTCTCAGGTTAGAAGAGATTAGTAAGGCATTCAATAACTATTGTTGGAGCCTTAATCAGAAGGACATTGAAGGAAAATTAAGGAAATCATAGTTGTCAAAATCACAATTTGGTTAATAAAGGAAATTAATAAGAAACAAAATATAATTCATCATCTATGCATGTACCTCAGATAATGTCAATGCTATCCTGAAAATTTACAGATGTTATTGGTTGGTGAATATTCCCATGATCCTCTATTCCAGTGGTTATCAGCCTTTTTAATGCTGTGACCCTTTAATACAGTGTCTCATGTTGTGGTTATTCCCCATAACATTTTTCAATACTACTTTTCTTTTTCTTTTTTTGGTTTTTGAGACAGGGTTTCTCTGTGTAGTCTTGGCTATCTTGGACTCGATTTGTAGACCAGGCTGGCCTCAAACTCACAGCTATCCACCTGCCTCTGCCTCCCTGAATGCTGGGATTAAATGCATGCACTACTATGCCCTGCTCAAAGCAACTCTTATAAAGCAAAACATTTAATTAGGGCTGGCTTATAATTTGGAGGTTTAGTCCATTATCATCATGGTGGCATGCAGGCAGACATGTGGAAGGAGAAGTTCTTCATCTGGATCCTAAGGCAGCAGCAGGAGACTGAGACAAACTGGCCAGACTTGAGCTTATAAGACCTTAATACCTGCCCCAGTGACACACTTCCTTCAAGACCACCCCTACACCAGCAAGGCCACAACTCTTAACAGTGCAAATCCCAATGGGCCTATTGGGGCCATTCCTATTCTAACCACAACAGGCTTTGAACATGGAATTTCACTGGATGTGTACCTGGGCCGTAAACAACTGACCAGGCATCATCACTGTGTTACACATGGAACACAACATCTGGATGCACGTGGCTTTCTTTACCTTGCATTGCTTGCTTTCTCCGAATTGTGAGGCTTGCCCTTTATGTTTGTCCTGTTCTCCTGGGATTCCTTTTGAAGACAAAGATGCACAGTGGTTTACAGTGGCTCCTTTTTCATCTTTCCTTGCCTCATGATCCAGCCTCAGGCTGTATTCAGTAGTCTGAGCTGACAGATGATCATCTGATGGCAAAGACCATGGTTTATGCTCAAGGTTCCTGCTCCAATGTTCTTTGGTAATGGGCTGTTGCTTGGAATTGGAAGCTGAAGTGAACCTTTTGTCCCTAAGTTGGAGTTTATCATAGCAACAGGAAAAAAAATTTCAGTCACATGTGGATAAGGAGCTTTTCCTTCCTAATCTTCAGTTTCTGTCCATCCCAGTGATGGGTTAAAAGCTGAAGACAACTATGTTGACAAAGCTATTTGGGACTGAGGGAAAATGTTCTTTTTGCCAAGAACCCTGTCATTTTATCTGATACATCTCAGGTACAGTTATTCTCTTGTCCTTATCAGTTTCCAAGATTCAAGGCTTACACTGTCTGGGTAATGAAGCCCGATTCTGGCAAGGCTCTGTTGTGAAGCTGCTTTTGATCCGCTACCTTCTGGACATGAATGAGCATCCTGCCACAGGGTGTGGGATGCTGGCTTTTCTAGGGCAATGGGACATTTGATGCATCTCAGAAATTGGCCAACAATACTGAAGATGGGTAAATAAACTCTCTTTCTGGTCTGATGATAGCTTTTCCCTCTCTACAGACTGGCCAGAGATGACCTGTGTCACTGAGCCAGTGTATTCATCATGAAATAGCTGCATCTCCTTGAGACTTGTTGGGAAATAACAGCCAGAACAAGGACTCATCAAACTGCATTACCTTTCCTGACTCCTCCTTTTTCTTTTCTTTCACCGCCATGTCATTTTATGTCCTAAAGCATTGGCTTCCCTATGTTTTTAAGGAATCCAGAGTGGGGAGTCACCAGCATGGGCTTTAGTGTTCAGAGTGAAGTTTTGTCTGAATTCTACTCAAGACTTCTGTCCTATACCTTTTAACTTTCAGAGAAGATGACTTGTTCCTTTATCAAGCTGTCTAAGAAGCAGAGCGCAGTAGCTCTGACATGGGCGGGGATGAGCTCTGCATGGGGCTTTGTTATCAGCATCTTTATGGCAAGTTTGAGTGGAATGGAGAATCCAGCAGCAGAAAATCATGATGATGCTGGCTACCACATTTCATTCCTCGCTTATCCAGTGCTGGTTTGGTAGCCTCACATTTCTTCTTTGTGCCCTCGGAGGCATGCCTGTATGACATTGTAGTGAGAAGCTCCAAATTACTTTGGCCAAGCCTTGTGCTTTTCTGTCCTAATATGCTAAATGGTGACTCCGTCCCCCTCAAGTCAGGACCTCAAATCCCTGCTGTGAATTGGTGGTATTAGAAAGTTATGGCTTTAACGTTTTATTCTAATCACTTCGAATGAGTCCCTTTGCTCTGATGTGACTGCCAAGCTCCTGCAAGATCCTTCACAGATGAGTTCCAGCTGAGTATTTTTGTGAACAGACAGAAGTGAAAATGTCAACTTTGAGCCTACTGGGTTAGGGGAACACTAAGCGTGGGACAATCCAATGACACTGCCCCTTTCTTAGCTAGTCAGTTGGCCGTCTACTGGACCCTGGCTGTGGAGATGTCTCATTGTGAAAAGCCATGGGGTTACTAGAGGCATATATTTGGGATCCCTTTCAATTGGCGTATGGACAGCAATGACATAACCTAAGATTTTTATGAGCTCATGAATCGTAAAAACCCAGTACATGCCTTTGGAGTTTAGAAGATGTTCGTAAGTTCTGCAGATATTACAGTGAAAACATGGAGAAACACCATCTGTAAGTAAGCTCTGGAGTCTGCACTCCACATCTTTGCAATTGGATGAAAGTGGCTTTATTTGGGGAGGAAATATTAATTCATGACTTTGGGGTCTCTTAGGCTTGGTTGGAAGAAGTCTTTAATGATCATAGAAAGATGAAAATGATGATCAGAAGCAAGATGGAAAAAAGTCTTTGATCAGAGCAAGTGACCCACAGCACATAATCCACCTGAAAATCGCAGGCCATCAGCTCAGAGGTCAGAGGAGCTCTGTGGAAATGAGACCCTATGAACAGAGCTTGGAGCATCTCTTGAAGCCACTACCTCTGCACGGTCTCCAGAGGAGCCCCATCAGAAAGGAACCTACTGGAAGAGCCAGAGATGAACAGGGCAATGTCCCAGGATGCTTGAGATTTAAACCTCAGTTTCTATGTGGGAGAGATGGACGCTTGAGATTTAAACCTCAGTTTCTATGTGGGAGAGGTTCTCAGAGGCAACTGAGTCTTAAGCCCTCCCCTCTTCCCTCAGCCCAAACCTGGGGTCTTGTTCTCCATTTACTGCCAACTCTAATGCCAATCCCTCTCTGAGTTGTTGGCTCCTTACCTTTGCCTCGTCTCTAAAAATGAAGTAGACTTGGGAGCCTCATGGACAGAATGGTCCCCATGCAGGGACTTCGAGAATCAAAAGGATCCTTTAAGGTTTTGTAGTCTGGATTTGTTTGGAAGGAGCATTGCCTTCCTCTATCTTGGATACCACTTCTTTGCATAATAGATGAACACAAGAAAGCCACATCTCTAATTCTAGGGACGACCAAGGTTAAAGCAGACAGATGCATCTGGAATCGAAGACTTTTTATTAAAGGGTTCTTTGGGGACCACAGACTTGTAAACAGAGAAGTGTCCTCGGCATTCTCTTGGTCATATCTTTGGTGCCAGGGTGTCTGACTGCTGTTCTGTCAGTGGAGCTGCGTCCAGAATTAACTACAGATTTCTCAGCCCGGGTCTGGTTTCTCTGTCTTGGTAGACAGCAGGACTATGAGTTGATGGTCCCCGCAGGCCTTCTAAATGCAGACACAGCATCTCCTTCAGCCCCCTGGCTCCAGCTTCGCTCCACTCTGAGCACACTTTTAATAGCTGTGCCAGGTCATGCCTTTGGAGGAGGCTGGGTAAGTCCCAGAAAGCAAGGAGCAAAAACACATTTTTTTTTTGTGGTGTCCCAATTTTGATGGTTTTTCTAGCTTGTGTGTTCTTTTTTCTCCCTGACTTATTTCCAGTATTTCTTTTCTTTTTCAGGTAGGTTAATGAGAAAGGGACCTGTTAGGCTGTCGAGGCACCCGACAGAGCTGGGGTGCTGATGGGTTTCTAAGGGTGAGTACCTAGAAGGGAAATTCCTTCACAAAGGACACTCAAGACATACCTGTACATGAGCTGTTTCTCTGTCTTAGGGCACACTAAATACAAGAAGATTTTTCCAACTCTCAAGCACCTTCTGGAAGAGTGATTTTCAAACAATTTAAGAGTCTGACCTCTCCTCTGGTGGAAGACATCAGCCCTGTACATTCAACAGAGAAAGTAGAGTGATGGGGGTGGCACAGGTCTTCCATCCTTTCGATCTTTCCTCTCATCCTGCTTTTCTGGGAAGTGCTCCCCAAGCCCTTCTACAGATCCAGACACCTACAGAACAGTGAAGAGCTGTGACCATGGCTAGAAATGTGGAAACCGTTGTCCAGATCATGATGCTGTTAAAGACTATGTAGAGATGTCTGGTTTTACAAAAAGTATTTGGGGGTGTCACCAACACCAGTGCGCGAGTCTCCCCAAAGCCATTTGATACTTTGAACTAGCTGCTCCCTAGAAGAAAGTGACGAGTTAGTTTCTATAATGGGCCTGCAGAATTGTGTACAATGCTGATAACAGGCACCCACTTCTACAACAGCCTCTGTGTCCTAGCTCAGAGAACCTCAGAATCATGAAGGTGGCTTCTTAGAAGGCACAAGTCTGCTCAGGGCTTAAACAGAAAAGTTTCTTCCATCACTTCTGAACCAAAGATCTCTAGGAGTCAAAAGCCGTAGATTCTCTGTGGGGTCACCTTGCTCCTCTGGAACAGGGAATGCCTTGAAGGACCCTGGTAGCAAGGCAGTGACTTTTGTGACTTCCATACTTGCTTTAGGGCTTATGAGTTCAGATATGGCCCCCATGAGTTCTCCATTCCCCTGAGTTCCCAGTTCTCAATGCTAGTGTGTCCACAAACCACTCACCAACCATGCTGCCTGCTGCTTTCTCTACAAGCTAAGGGGACAGGGCAGGGTGTGTGTCACATGACATGGTTGACTGACAGGCCCGTGTAGGATTCTAACAGCTTTGCTTTACAGTGCGTCCCTTGAGGCTCCCACTCCAGTGTGGCAATGCAGGAGGTGCTGGTGCCTTTAACAGGAGGGTTAGTGCCAGAGAAATGAGTGATGGGGGCCTTGGGCCGGCGCTGAGTCCGTCCACAAGGTCTTGAGCCATAGCGTCAGCCCCCTTTTAGGATCTCTGGCTTCCCATCTCATGATGGTATCTCATTTTTACACACATTCCCACCTTGATGTCATCTGCCATAATATTGTGTGGCCTTACCAGAACTCTGAAATCTCTGAAACCATGAAACTCTCTGTCAATCTCTGAAAACATGAGCTACACAAACATTTGTCTTCTCCTTATAAAGCATCTAGCTTCAAGAACTGAGCAGAGTGACGACAAAGGGACTAATGTGCCAACTACCCTGGAAGCTGCTGCTATCCCGAAGCGTCCACTTCCGCAGTACAGATGCCCTATCACATTCATGGCCCAGTCCTCCCATGACCATTCTGCATGACCTTTAAAAATTGTAAATTGCAGCTCATGTTGTCATGTGAAAGAAAAAAAAAAAAAACAACCAAAAACAAAGCAAAGCAAAGCAAAACAAAACAAATGCATGGAGTTAGAAATGAGCTTACTCTAATAAATTCCATTCCATTTGATTGGAAACATATCTGAGAATTCGGGAAGGAGAACCCAGCGAGGTCCATTAGTTCCTCCTTGAGTAGCTGTCAATGGCTACACATCTACAGCATGCAGAGAATTACATTGAATGTGTTTTTCATCTGTAAAGAGATTTGCTTTGTTTCACAGAGTATATTGTGACATCTTGGGGTTTGTGTAAGCTACTGGGTTCTACCTGACAAGAATATGGATATAGAATTAAATAGAATCTTTCTTTTGGGTCTGTATTAAAATAAGAGGTGCTAAGTCGTATCTTCAATTCTGTGGTCTTCTAACACTGTGATAGCCACTCTGGGACCAGGGAGAGCTCCATTTGTGGGGTCTCCCTTCCCTACCTTTTGCTTCTACCTGGTCATTTCCTTAACATTCTAACCCACGCCATCCTTTGATCCAGAAGAAGGCACTGCTCTAATGAGGTTCAAGATATGGAATCTGCCAAGTGTATCTTGGGTTAAAGGGCTGACATGGTTGAGATTATGAACCTCTTGGTGAGAAGGATGTTGTTAATGGCCACTTCCTATTGGTGATGGTTTGCCATTCACCCATTCAGTAAACATCAAATCACATCCTATGGATTAGACACCGCCCAATTTTGTTTTGGTCCATCTTTACTTGCTCAAGGGTTAGTTGTTTATTGCTAGAGAGATACTGAGTGTGATCGTGGATGGGAGTGAAGCAGTGTATCTGAATGAACATACAGCTCCTAGTAAGTCTTTTAAACTATGGACCAATTGCATTTACCCATGGGCCCTTTTCTACCTACTAAGATTTTAAAATACTGACTGTATGTGAAAGTCGTAACGAGGAGGCTGAGAGCACAAACTTCAATATAAAAGTTTGACTTCAGTTCTGATCTGCTGTCATAGGAAGATCACCGAGATGGTCATTCAGACACAGTGTATGACCAGCTGAAAGTCTTTATCCCAGTCAGGTGGGACCACACCCAAGTGTTCAGGGACCTAGGTGTAGGCTCAAGTGTCTAGAACATAGTAGCATAGTGGGTTTTGTTGTTGTTGTTGTTTGTGTTTTGTTTGTTTGTTTGTTTGTTTTTTGGCAGAAACCGCCTCCTGGCATCTTGCTCAGCAGTTGCAGGGGGTTTCCACAAAATTAAGTGATTGGAAGCAAGCAAGCAGTTTTAACAGAAGCTAAGAGAAGTCATTAGAAGTATGTGGGGTTCCATACAAACAAATAGTTTCAATGGAAGCTAAGTCAGCTAGGACATGCTGACCTTTGGTTTCTAGAACAGAGCTAGGTAATTTCCCATGGGATTCTCCATCAGGGAGATGAGATTCTCTACCTAGAATGGCCTCATCATGAATGCAAGATGGAGGGTCCTCTGCACCTTCTGGTCCTGTCACACTGCTACTGAATGCCTAGGAGACCTGGAGGAAGAGCTTGAGCTTGTGGTACCTTGGTTCTCTCTCCTACAACATGAGGCTCAGATGTGATGACATTTAGAATGTTAGCCAGCTGCCTTAGTCAGGGTTACTACTGCTGTGATCAAACACCATGACCAAAGCAACACGGGGGGTGGGGGGAAAGGTTTATTTTGCTTACACTTCCACATCACAGTTCATCATCAGGACAAGAACTCCGGAGGCAAGAGCTGATACAGAAGCCATGAGGAGTATTGCTTACTGACTTGCTTCCCGTGACTTGCTCAGTCTGCTTTCTTACTTACAGAACTCAGGACCACCAGCTCAGGGGTGGCAACACCCACAGTGGGCTGGGCCCTCCCCCACCAATCACTAAGAAAATGTCCCACAGCCTTGCCTACAGACAGATCTTATGGAGGCATTTTCTCAGTTGAAGCTCCCTCCTCTCAGGAAACCCCAGCTTGTGTCAAGTTGACATAATGCTATCTAGCACACCAGCCTTTATTACGTTTATTGCAACTGTGGTCATAACCATTTTTGAATCTCTAACTTTCCTCAGTTATCATGGACAAGATAGCCATGCACTGTGCACAATTATTACTACATAAAAAATGGGCAATGCTCCTTTATTGTCAGCTTGGCTGGCATTGTGAGTAACTGCCCTCTGTTCCAAGGAACCACCATCTTGAGGATTTCAGCTGCACTTTCTTACCAACTGTTTACATCTGCTCATGGAAGAATCGGGAGGGTCACAAGACCCTCATCGGAGTATCCATAACTTCTGCTCTCTGGGAAAGGTTGGAGAATAATAGGTCAGGGGATGGAGGCTGTAGAGCTAAGGGGAAGCCCTCATCCCTGTTGGGTAGAGGCTTTATAATGTGGCCTTTTGTGTGTGTGTATGGGGGTGCCACCACACTCCTGTAGTTAACCCTTCAACTGTGCTCTGTGAGGAAGTTCAGTAAACTCACTGGCTCCCCAGAATGAACGTGGGCAGAACTGTGCCTTAGTTTGCCATTGGGAAGGAATTTAACAACAGCTGGACTTGGAATTCCCATGAAAACACCCTGTCAGAGTGTTTTCAGGGTGGTTTAACCGAAGAGGGAAGACCTCCCAGAATGTGAGAGCAGCACACCGTGGCTGCAAACCCACGCTGGTAAAGGGAGTGGAAGTAAGCATCCACCTCCCCGCTTCCTGACTCTTGATGGTGGGGCAGGCGCCCCCTGCTGCCAGGGCCCCCTGCTACGCTGGCTTGTACCCCCGAACCATGAAGTGGAAGACACCCATTCTTTTTGTTTTGTTTTGACCTCTTAAAAAAAAACATGTTTATTCACTTTACATCCTGATTGTAGCCCCATCCCCCATTCTCCACTCTCCTCCTCAGACAGCAGGGAGGTTCCCCATGAGTACCAACCCTGGCATGTTAGGTTAGGCACCCTGCAGCACTAGGACCATCCTCTCCCACTGAGGCCAGACAAGGAGCTCAGTTAGGGAAAGAGGACCCAAAGGAAGGCCTCAGAGTCAGAGAGGGTCCCCCACTCCAGTTGTTGGGGGACCCACATGAAGACCAAGCTGCGCATCTGCTACATATGTGCAGGGGCCTTAGGTCCAGTCCATGCGTGCTCTTTGGTTGGTAGCTCAGTCTCTGTGAGACCCCAGGGGCCCAGGTTAGTTGAGTTTGTAGTCTTCTTGTGGTGTCCTTGACCCCTCCAGCTTCCTCAATTCTTCCCCAGCTCTTCCATAGGACTCCCTAGCTCTGTCTAATGTTTGGCTGTGGCTCTCTGCATCTGTTTCCATG
The DNA here is from genome assembly GCF_907164565.1 of Psammomys obesus. Lineage (NCBI taxonomy): Eukaryota > Metazoa > Chordata > Mammalia > Rodentia > Muridae > Psammomys > Psammomys obesus. The sequence continues at coordinate 25,814,386 of NW_026590062.1, read as the reverse complement.
AGCTGCTGGGTGAAGCCTCTCAGAGGAGTTAAGCCAGGCTCCTGTCTATGAGAAGGTCAGAGTAACACCAATAGTGCCAGGGACTGGTTCTCCCCCATGGGATGAGTCTCAACGAGGGCCAGGCTTTGGTTGGCCATTCCCTCAATCTTTGCTCCATCTTTGTTGCTGTACATCTTATGGGCAGGACAAGCTTTGGGTCAAATGTTTTTTGGGTGGCTTCCCTCCACTGGAAGCCCTGTCTGGATACAGGAAGTGGCCACTTCAGGCTCCATATACCACAGTGCTGGGAGTCTCAGCTAGGCTGACCACCATAGACTTCCTGATGCCTCCCCTATCCCTGGTCTCTGGCAAATCTGAGAGATACCCCCATCTCCAATCTCTGTTCTTCCCCAGGCCCTCTCTCCCCAGCTCCCCCGTCTCCTGATCCTCACCCGTTCCCTCCCCATCCCCTCTCCTAACCAGTTCCCTCCCTACATCAGCGTCCAATGCCTATCTCATTTCCTTTTCTGTGTGAGGTTCAACGATTCTCCCTTGGGCCCTCCTTGTAACTTAGCTTCTTTAGATCTGTGGACTGTGGCATGGTTATCCAGTACTTTATGGATAATATCCACTTATAAGTGAGTACATACCATGCATGTCTTTTTGGGTTTGAGTTACCTCACTCTGGATGCTTTTTCAATCCATTTTCCTGCGAACTTCAAGATATCTGGTTTTTAAAAATAGCTCAACAGTATTCCATTGTGTAAATGTACATTTTCTTTATCCAGTCTTCAGTTGAGGGCTATCTGGGTTGTTTCCAGTTTCTGGCTATTCTGAATAGAGCTGCTATGAACATAATTGAGCAAGTGTCCTTGTGGTATGATGGAGCATCTTTTGGATATATGCCCAGGAGAGGTTGTATTGAGGGTTTTTAATGTCATATAATCCTAGTAGTCATGGAACTATTTTCAGTGCTACTAGATTACTGTTCAGATAATCCTTGCCTGGGCCTATATGCTGAAGTGTGCTGTCTCTATTTTCCTTTAACAGTTTTGGAGTTCCACATCTTACATTAAAGTCTTCTATCCATTGAACTATTTTTTGTGTAAGGTGAGAGATATGGATTTAGTTTCGTTCTTCTACATGTGGATTCCAGGAATCTCAGGGACAATTTGTTGAAGAGGCTTTTCTATTCATTATATGTTTTTGACCCTGTTACCAAAAAAATGTGGTGGCTATAGCTGTGTAGGCTTAATTTTGAGTTCTTTGTTCCATTCCATCATTGATCTATGTGTCACATGAGCCTGGCAGACCTTGGACTCTAAATCTTAATTATCTGTAGACCAACCAAACACTTGGGGCACAGCGGTGCTTGGCTATTTGGAAATAGAAGGATGATGCAGAATACGAGGAAGCAACGGCTCAAATTCCAACTTCTCTTCCTTGATAATCTGATAAAACAGACAGACAAAGCTCACGATGTAAAAGGATTTATCTTTCTAACCAGAAAAATAGTTATGACTTAACTTCTTTACCATCACATTCTTCAGAGGGCTTTTGTCCTACAACTCCATGGCCTGAGGACGGGCCTAAGCGGATCCTGCCACGGATGTACCTTCGCTTGCACAGGCAGATTGAATTTCTTTCTGGCTCAGCTCATGCCTATCTGTCACCCAGTTATCATCAATAAATATTTAAATATCAGGCAGCAGCCCCAGAGTAGCGGCCCGGCTGTTACACCTCTCTGCGTGCCAGTTGATGGTAATGACTGCAGTTGTAAGCTGGCTAAACGAGCACGTGGCATTGCTGCCATTGTCCCTCCACCCCTGAGACTCTCCATTGAAAGATGCTGCAAATTTGATTCTTGCCTTATTTCAAGACGATATGAGAGGCGATTTGCTTCAAACTAGACACTCCTCTAATTTCTTCCGCAAATATTAAACAACAGAAAGGCAGGTTAGAGGACCGTCCCGACAGTGTGTTGTTCTGAATGAAACAGAGGTGCATGGGTTCACTCTGGAAGCTAATGTGAATTGGCAAAGTGCTTTCTAGTGGGATGAGTTATGTGCTCAGGGTTACCTATCCCCCCTCCTCCCTTTTTAAGTCTGAGTTAGAGAAATCGGAGTAGATAAAAATGAAATAACCCATTACCAAATAATCAATGGAAAACTACATTACTGCAATGTTTCTGGATCAATATACAAGTTACCTTTGATATAGATGAAGTATTCCTGGGTAGTTCAGAGCAGAACAAAGCCCATTTCCAGCCACGACCTCCAAAGCACTGTGCGTAAAAGCAAGAAAGACTTTCTTAACTCAGTAGGGACTCAACCAAACAGTTCTCTGCCTGACAGCCTGGTCAAAACAGGGGCCCATGGGACTATGCCAGGAAACTTGGTTTCACTGATCTGAAGGCACAAACTCAGGAAAGGTTCAGAAGTGTGTGTGTGTGTGTGTGTGTGTGTGTGTGTGTAGCCCTGGGGAAAGGGTAGCCTCATGTTGCAGGGGAGACTTTTTAAAAGGCGACTTGGATAGTTCCTATCTGAGTTTGAATTGTGTACTCTTTGACCTAGCCATTAAATTCCAAGAATTTATCCTACAGATGTAGTTTGACTTTGTAGTATATAAAGATGGTTTTCTGAGGTTATTTCTTGTTTGTCAGAAGGACATAAACATAACTTGAGGAGGCAGTTTTTTGGTTTTTTGTTTGTTTTTTGTTTTGTTTGTTTTGCTGAGGACCAAACCCAGGGCCTTGCGCTTGCTAGGCAAGTGCTCTACCACTGAGCTAAATCCGCAACTCTTAACATAACTTGAAAATACCCATCAAGATGGAAATGCTGAGATCTACTGTCATATGTCAACATTGTTAAATATTACCAAATGTTTTAAAATGAGATACATGCTTATGTGCCAGTATTATGGCCTTGGAAAGCTATTCAGTCCTTCATTGCTTATCTCATTTGTAAAACATCCTATCAACTTCACACAATCATTTTTAGCTCCCACGGTCATCAGAACTGGGATTTAAGCCTCTGCTTCATAGATGAGAATCATGAGGTTCAGAGAAGCACATTCAAGCTCACACAGCTGTCGGCAGACCTGTCAAACTGAAAACACTAAAGACAGTGACCTTACCACATGCTTTTTGTTTAACACGTGAACACGTGAGAATAATTATTACTATATTTTCTTTTTTTTAAGGTTTTAGGTTTTAATTAATTAGTTAATTTTTTATGTGCATTGATGTTTTTGACTGTGTATAAGTTTGTGTGAGGCTGTCAGATTCCCTGGAGTTACAGACAGTTGTGAGCTGCCATGTGGTTGCTGGGAATTGTACCCTGGTCCTCTGGAAGAGCAGGCAGTGCTCTTACCACGGAGCCTTCTTTCCAGGCTCCTAGTTTTATAGTTTTTTGTATTTAGCTTAACCTGCCTGTATCTACCAGCATAGGCTAAGTTTCGCTGCAGAGACAAGCAACTCCACAGTCTCAGTGAATAACTACTTTTGTTGTAGATACCTCACAGACGGACTGCCACTCTGTGCCATGACTGTCATTTCAGGGCCCAAGCAGCTCCTTCTTCAGACCTGGTGGATCATATGGGAGAGGAGAAAAGGGAGGGAAGCAGGAACCACACAACGGGTCTTAAGGCTTTGTTGTGTAAGACCTGGGGTCTCACAGCTCAGGAGTTCAAGATCGTGCCCTTCCCAGAGCACAATGCTGGGCAATAGTTACTCCATCCTAAACCTCCAAGCCCAAGAAGCTTCCTCCCATTCAGAATTTCCAATATTATACTTGCTTTTTTTTTTTTATACCTTAGGCAATTCATCTCTCCTCATGGTTCAAAGTCCTCTGCTGCTGATCCTGTAAGACCTGGGGTCTTACAGCTCAGGAGTTCAAGATCACACCCTTTCCAGAAACTCCCCCAGACCAAGACTTGTTACAAAAGCAAGAGGTTTATTAACCATTGCACAATGGGGTCACCCCTGCCGGTCAGCAAAGAGTGGCACTGGGAGACAAAGGCCTTTAGGTTTTTAAAAGAAAAATTGCGAGAGATTTGAAGTTGCTGTCTTGGCAATTTAGGATTGGATGAGGAAGCTATAAAGTAAGATAATTGGTTAGTCTTACAAGCTTGGCCAGTCCTGCCAAGTGTGGATGCAGCTGCAATTGAAGGTGGGGGTGGTTAGCTCATCCTTGAAGATTAGGGGCTACAGACTTTTGGCTGGAGGTCAAAAGCTACTCAGAAGAAGTCTAGGTTTGTTGCTAAGAAATGCTATCTCAAAGACAGGAGTTTTTCTTTTTGCTGAGTGAAGGTCATTGCTTGCTTGCCTTTTTTTCTATCTGTCCTCATAGATAGGGTCACATTTTTCCATTCTCTGGAAAGGTACTAAGAGGCTTTAGCTTAACCTGAACCTAAAACTCAAAACTATAGGCTTTAGAAGACATACAGGTTACAAAGTTAGTCTAACCCTTTCAAGGGCCCAAGCAGCTCCTTCTTGGGACATGGTGGATCATATGGGAGAGGAGAAAAGGGAGGGAAGCAGGAACCACACAACAGGTCTTCAGGCTTTGTTGTGTGACAAAATTTTTCTTGGGGTGATGCAACACATACTTCTACTCACTCCAGATGGGGATCCCACAGCAGACCAAAGTATGGCTACCTCTGAAGTCCAACTTGGTCAATAAATCTCATTGCGGTTACTTTAGGAGTATGGGTGAGGGGCTACTTACTGGAGCAGGGATGAATTAAAGACAGCTGTACTACCAGGCCCACCCCAGCATGGCTGACCGCTCACAAAAGCCAGGAACCTGAAGCACACTGCCCAGCCTGCAGGCAGCTCAGGTGACAGTGGCCTTTCCAAGTGACTCTGGTTTAAACCTCTTCTAGGCAGCGTGGCTGCTTTCTGGTTTCCCAGGGCAGCTGGTCTGGTCTCAGAGTTTTCTTTGCAGCTTGGCTTGTCTGAGAGGAACTCTCAGCAGCTTTGCTATTTACTCTAGCAAGGAAGGGCCTAGAGAATCTGGTCAGTTTCAGGGACTTCCTGAAGCTATTTTGAGTTGTTAACTTTGCTGTTTAAGGAGCTTTCCTGCAAGATAGAATGTTTCAATCTTGGAGAAAACTTCTGCTTAGAAGTACCCCCTGTCACCCTTTTTCCCATCCACCAGCCAGAGTGACTCGGGGAGAATTTCATCTTCCAATGGGAGTGTGTCCAAGAAAGCCCAAGGCCTGGTAAGACGGCCAATATTTTGAACAGGGATGCAGTATAACCCACCACTACACACAACATCAATTTAAGTTCTTTGAAGTAGTCACTGGGTTTTCTATTGCCGTTTACTTCAGTATCTAGAATGTAACTTTCTGTAATTCCAGCATCTTTATTTCAGTATAGTAAACCTACTTTTTTTTCTTTTCTAGTTTCATTCAAAACCAGCAGCTTGCAGAGTGTTTTAAGGGAACCCTTGCAGTCTCTGAAGCATTCCCAGTGGGGTTGTGAGTTTAGTCTTACCAACTAGAACGTGAAGATGGGTGTCTTAGGATATCTATTGCTGTGAAGAGACACTATGACCATGGCAACACTTACAAAGGAAAACATTTAATTGGGGCTGGCTTACAGTTCAGAGGTTTAGTTCATTATCGTCATGGTAGGAAGCATGGCAGCATGGTCCTGGAGAAGAAGCTGAGAGTTCTACAGGGAGATTGGCAGGCAGCAGGAAGAGAGAGACACTGGGCCTGGCTCAAGCAATGAAATCTCAAAGACAGTGACACACTTCCTACAACAAGGCCACACATCCTAATAGTGTCATTCCCTATGAGCCTATTTGGAGCCATTTTCCTTCACACCACCACAGTGGGTTTTGTCTTTTTCACTTTCGTTCTGTCTCATAGACCTAGGATTTTGTTTTTTTGTTTTTTCTTTTTTGTAGACACTTAAAAACATAATGTCAATACAGACTAGCTATAAATGCTAATCTGAAAGCCCAGCAAGTTTGTAAAAGGAGTTAAAATGTAAACATGTAACAGATTTTAAAATGGATTTGATATTTTAAAGTGCTTACACTCAGATCCAAGTCCTTGCACATACCAGGGAAGTACTCTACCTCTAAACCATATCCCTAGCCTTAAAAAAAAAAAAAAAAAAAAAGATTAACAAAAACACATAAGCTCATTTCTAACATGACACATACCAGTGCTTATAATAAATTTACACAAAGGCTCTGTCTGGTGTGTAAATCTTCTGAGAACCTGGTATTTGAGAATTTATCTGTTACAGGGTATTTGATCCCGTTGTGAACCCCAAGATTGAGAACTGTAAAGCCTATCTTTTGTTTGGTATGGTTCAGCCCTAACACACACCTTTAATCCAAGGTTTTTCTGTACACATGATTTAATAAAGCTAACCCTAGGTCAAGTGGTGGAGAAAGAAACCAACTCACAGGGATTAAAAGGAAAGGAGGGGCATTGAGTTGAAGGGTATTTAAGACAGAATGGAGAAGAAGACAGATCTTTAGCTCTTGGCTTTGGGCTCTTTGGTTTTCAGCTTTTAGCTTTTGGTTCTTTCTTCCTGGGCTTTCAGCTGAGCTAGCAAGGCTTTAGCTTTGTGCTTTTCAGTTTTTGGCCTTTTCCTTCTGGAACACCATCTTCTAGGAAGACCAGCTGGGTGTTTTCTCTGCCTGTCTGAGTTAGTAGTTTTTCACCCCAGCACCTGGCTCTTGAGTCTTAATTGTTAAAAATCAAATATCTGGGATTATCTTTCTTTTATATATGTGTGTGTGTGTGTGTGTGTGTGTGTGTGTGTGAGATATCACCAAAGTTCCCTAAAGGAGGGAGGGAGGTGATGAATGTGTTAAAGAAGATTCATTGCATGAATTATTTCCAGCCTTGCAGAATTTCATAGTTTGATGTTGCATCAGTAATGGGTCAGAAAGGTAGTGACCCTAAAAGGAAAAATTCTGATTTCTAATAAGAGGCATTAGAATTCAATTTTATCTCGAACTTTATCATGTAATTTGTTATTGATTACAAAAAGCAAATCATTTACTAGTATTTATTTTCTGGGTATGCAATATTAATAATATTTCTTTGCTGTCTTCAAAAGAGTCTCAGTATTGAAGAAACAACTGTCTCACAACAACAACAAAAATACAACAAGAAGGTAAGAGCCTAAGCCTATTATTGGAATTTGTTAACTGACCAGTCAGTCATTCATCAACAAGTGCATGTACTGACATAATTCATGCGTGGCCCATGCCTGTGTCTCAGTGCTGGGATGCCGAAGTGGGCCCGATGGATATACCCTTGCTTGGTTGTATAGGTATGTGGAGTATGAAGAAGGTATCATAGAGCAAGGGACATTTGGAAGGATCTTTAGGGATGAGGGAGACTTTGGCCAGAGAAGGAAGAGAATGAAAACAGAATCATTTGAGGCCAGATTTACAAAACATTTTCAACATCAGCTCCAGGGAAGCATTTCCCAGAGTGTGCACCCTCAACCCGGAATGTCCCTGGAGAGGCAGCTCCAGGGTATGTTTCAAATGCCAAAAAACGCTGATGCAGTATTGACTTTAAGTCTTCTATTCTCTGAGCCTGGAAAGCAGCTTTGATAAGGTGTCCATTAGCGCAGATGACGCTACAAAAATGGCGGTCCCTAAGGGGCCACCTGTGCCCTCCACTGAGTGAGAGCGAGGTCGGGGCAGAGACTCTGCTCTTCTACAACACTTTGAGTCCTCCTCAGGGAACCCAGTGCCTGGCACGCACTGATGGGCGGGGAATGTTTGGGATACAAAGGTGATGAAGCAGCTAGCAGGTGTGCTAGACGAGAACTCAGACATTTCCATTCTCAGGCTTAGGGTTTCGTGACTATGACCTCAGCTATGGAGAAGCAACCCTCCCTACAGGAGCCTGGCAGAGCCTGTTCTCGTTGAGATATGGCCACCAGACAAGGGTGTGTGCAGTGTTTGGGTTGCATGTACACAATAAACTTCCATTATTTGTGTGATTCACATTTAGCTGGGCATGCTGTACTTAGCCAAACCTGACAGCCATCCTTTTAGGGACCAGCAGCAAACCCACCCATCCCGGAACAACCACAACAACCACAAACAAAAACAAAGCAACAAGGCAGAGACTTTTGCTTCCCAGCAAATCACAGGGCCACAGGTGGCTCTGAGAGGATAAACCTGGATGTATTACTTAGTTTCAGGTTCCCGCTCAGAGAGGGAGCTTCGTGTCAACAAGGAGGCTACCTGGCATTTATTTTATTAGCCTGAACCATACAGACTGCATGGAAAGGCACACCCAGTGGGCTTTTCCAATCATGGTGGCCTGTGATAACTCATGTGCAGGAAACACCCGAGGAAAGATCACAGCACGCTTGAAGTAACTGAGGGATAAATGCCTAAGAAAACAGGTAGCTTGGACGTTACAAAGGGTGGACACTTGCTGTCACATCCCCGTGTCAGATCCGCCCTTCCAAAAGGTTCTGTTTATAGCCACAAAATGCCTATAGCTTTCATAAGGCGATTCTTTTTTTTTTTTTATTTTTTTATTTTTTTGTGCATTGGTGTTTGCATGCATGTATGTCTGTGTGAAAGTACCAGGCACCATATCCCCTGGAAATGGAGTTACAGACAGTTGTGAGCTACCGTGTGGATGGTGGGAATTGAACTATGTCCTCTGGAAGAGCAGCCAGTGTTCTTAACCATTGGGCCATCTCCTCAACTGCTGACAGCGTGATTCTTAACTAAACTTAACTAGAGTTTGTAGACTGCAATGCTCTTGAGTCTTCTTGTCTCCGTCCATCTTTGCCATGCCTCACAATAACTCACCAAGCTCTCAGAGACCAGCCTGGTTGTAAAATGATTGAATAATTAAAAAGGTCAGTAAAAGGAAACTCCTGTCTACCCTTTATGCTGTTCTTTATGGTTGTTTAGGCTGTTAACTCGCTTCCAGCTGTAGCTCTGCTTTGGCATTGTCTTGCAAACCCAAATGTAAAGTTTGCACGGCTTTTTGCATTGCATTCTTCTGTGTGGGTTCTTCCTCACAAGGCAGCAGGATGAACCTGCTTCCTCAGAGAAGCCAATGACTCCCTGAAAGTATTGGTTTAACTGCATAAAGCATGAGTTTGCTCATTTTTTTTTTTTTTTCAAAAATTAAAGAAATATATACATACTGTGCTCCAGGAGCTGCATGCAAAGCACAGGAGAAACAGATAAACAAAGCAGTCCCCAGGATTTGGGAGCAGGCAGGTTAAACAAACATTTGCAATTCATCATGATAAGTCAATAGCGGTAACATTGTGTGAGATGCTCAGAGAGAGAGGCTGGGCGGCCTTCAGCTCCACCTTGGGGAGGCAGCATCTGGAAGAGCTGCCCACAGAAGAGTCATGAGCTGAATCCTGATGAGAAATAGGCTTTTTCTGAGCGCAGAGTGGGAGGATGGGAGCATCATGCAAAAGCAAGTGTAATTTGTTGTTCGGTGAGAGTCCTCCACAGGCTAAAGATTAGGCGGCAGAAAGAAAACACCACGAGTTCTTTATTTTTCCATGTGAAAATAAACATCACTAATATGTGTGGCTTGCATTTGGGTGCATATCTCTATTCATCAAGATGACTCCCAGTTTAGGACAGCGTGGTGCGGGGCATCTGGATTTCTGAAGGTACGGAAGCCATACGCAGTCTGATCTTTTTCTGGGTGGCAGAAGGTGGCATACTCCTGGACAGCGCTGGGTAAGGGCAGTGGGGAGCAGCTTCAGGGCAGCCACCGCATTTTAGAGGTGATGCAGAAGTTAAGAGGCTCAGCAGGCTAGGTGTGAGGAAGGCGGGGTATTTTCAGCTTACAATGGGTTCGTTGGCATGGAACCCCACCACCGGCCAAGAAACATCTGCCTCTTGCCAGGTTGCTCGACTAACAGAGGGCTGGTACAAGGAACCAAGTTTGGCTACCACGGCTGATAAAATTAGAGGTTCAATTTCTGGCCCCCACCCCAGGCTTTGACAGTGTCAACGATAATGTGTGTGTGTGTGTGTGTGTGTGTGTGTGTGTGCACACGCGCACACGTACGTGGAGGCCAGAGGCTGATGGCAGGCATTACCCTCTATTTCTCCCTGTTTTGTTTTTCTTTTCTTTTCTTTTTTTAAAACTTTTTATGATTCTTTGTGAATTTATATAATGCACCCCAATCCCATTCATCTCCCTATCCCTTCCTATCAGCCATCTGCCCCTGCAACCTCCCCCTCCCCAAAAGGAAAAAATAAATCTTACTCTGGAGCTGTAGTGTGTCAGAGTGTGTCCACAGTGTACACTTTTGTCCACACATCTTCACTTGCAAATGTTCATTGCATGGGTCATTGGTCTGGTTCGAGGCCTCTGGCTTCTGCTACCCTATCAACACTGGATCCTCATCAGGATTCCTCTTGGACATCCTGTTGTTGCCCTGTGTCGTGGAGATCCTGCAGCTTTGGATTTGCAAGACTGGCCTCTTCACATGCTCCGGCAGTTAGTTCATAGATAGGGTAGCTGTTGGAATGGGTCAACTCCATGCCCTGGATCTGGGCCGGGTGGTAGCTGAGCTGGTCAGCCTGCCAGATCTCCCTCACCCACACCACCAGGGCCACCTCAGGGTCTGTTCACTCACACTCACACCACTGGGGACAGCTCTACTGTGCTGCCTAGGTGAGGTTCAGGGTCTGCTCTCCTGAGTGCTCTCTCTCCTGCCTGTGGTGGGTGGTAAGGAGACCATCTCTCCCTCTCCCGCACCACCACAGGGCAGATAAGGCAGAGTCAGCTGTCCATTGCTTGTGCCCTCAGAGCTACCTCAGTCACAACAAGGGCCAGCTTTATGCTCTCACACCTTTGAGGCCAGCTCTCCCATGTTGTCCAGGGGAGGGGTGGAGCCGGTTCTGCATGTCCCTCAGACATCAACATGGCTCCAGGCTGTAGTCCAGACTAGGGATATCTTCCTGGTCTTTGGTGCTAACAGCCCCTGCTGCTGCAGAGCCACAGACCCAGACACGACCTCCAGTGCTATGTCTCATGCAGCCAGGGTGGGCAGAGCAAGTCCGAGACTCCCCCCAACCGGGTGCCACACAGTACTGGCAGGGCATAGCACTCCTGAGAAAACCCCGACACCCGCAGGCCCTGGGCACCGCTGTGATAAGCAAATAAGTGATGGAAAAGAAAGAGAAGCAAAAGAATGTGTGTGCAATGAAGAGAGGCCTGACTGGAAACTCGAGGGTAGTGAGGAGCAGCCTGGTGTGAGCAGCCAGCAATGCCCAAGGGAGCCTGGCCTGCCACTGGGGGCCATGTCTGGGTGTTTTGGATTTTAAAAACATATTTCTTTGTGAAAGTTTTGTATATGGAACCATGTATTTTGGTCGGTTTCACTCCCATCCCCCCTGAACAAGTCTCTCCTTTCATGTTTTTGTATTTTCCACCTTAATTTTGCTACAGGGTTTCTCACTGAACCTGGAGCTTATTAATTTGTCTAGTCTGGTTGGCCTGCAAACTTCAGAGATCTTCCTATCTCTGCCTTCCCAGCATGGGAATCTAAAAAAAAAAAAAAATTATCTCGGGGGATGAAGAGATGCCTCGCTGGTTAAGAGCACTGGTTGCTTTTCCAGAGGACCTGGTTCAGTTCTCGGCACCCACATGGTGGCTCACAAATGTCTGTGACTCCAGTTCCAGGGCCCTCTTCTGGCCTCTGTACATGGCACACACACACATACCTGCAGGCAAAATACCCATACACACACACACATACACACACACACACAAGATTCAGTGAAATTACTGTATGTAAATTCGTGTATGTTTAGTTAAATTTAATGTATTACAAATAAATATACAGTCATTAGACTATTGTTTTTTCCTTTTGTGATGCTGGGGATCAAAGCCAGGACCTGCATGTGCTGGGCAAGAACTCTACCACTGAGCTGCAGCCTACCTCCATCATGTTGTAAAAGATTATTAAAAGAGAATTTTTTTGATAAATATTTGAAATCCTGTGATTTTATTTGAAATATATAACAACCCTGATTTGAAAATAGCCAGATTTCGCGTGCCCAGTGGCCACTTGTAGCTAGTGGCTGGCCACTGGTGAGGCTAGCAATGTCAGAGTCTTCCTACCTCAGCTCTGCCAAGGAGGCTGAGACAAGGGAGTGGAACAAGAGGCACTCAAGTGGCATTTGGGGAAAGCTTTTGTGATTCTAATAATAAGTCCAGAAATGTCTTTGGTCATCATGACTCTTTATTTTTATTTTTATTTTTATTTTTACCAGTTTAAGCAGAGAACACAAGCCACAAGCTAGAGGCTCATCGCAGCAGAGGTAGAGACCATGTGAAACACCCCTCTCCCCCCAAGCTGCTGGAACTGACTGACCTGGGGCATTGTTTGCACTTAGATTAAAACCGAGGCTGTATTTGATTTATACCCCCAGCTGTTGCTGCTGCTCACCTTCACTGACCCTTCGCTGAGACTGAAGTAGGTGTCATCGCAAAGGCCCAGAACTGGTTTTCAGCTGTGAAGCACATGCTAACCCTGCAGCAGCCTCTTTCAAGCTGAGCAGCATTTGTCAGTGGTGCTGGTGGCCGGCATATGCCTTAGAGGATGGCCTTGAGTTTTACACAATGGAGAAGGCAGCAAGTGAATTGGGCAGTCAATATCATTGGTAGTTTACAAAACCAAACTTTTCTTTTCTTTCTTCGTTTCTTGATATATTTTCTTAAATTTACGTATTCACTTTATTATTATTATTATTATTATTATTATTATTAATTACACGTTATTCACTTTGTATCCTGTAGCCCCCTCCCTCTTCTCCTCCCATGTCCCTCCCCTAGTCCACTGATAGTGGAGGTCCTCCTTTCTTACTGTCTGACACTGTCCTATCAGGTCTCATCAGGACTGGCTGCATCCTCTTTCTCTGTGGCCCAGGAAGGCCACCCTGCCATTGGAGGTGATCAAAGAGCAGGCAACCGAGTTCATGCCAGAAATTGTCCTTGCTCTCCTTACTTGGGAACCCCCGTAGAGACTGAGCTGCCCATGGGCTACATCTGAGCAGGCGGTTTTGGTCCTTTCCATGCATGATTTTTGGCTGATTTTTCAGTTTCTGCTGATATTTTGGCTCTGTTGGTCTCCTTGTAAGGCTCCTGTCTCTTCCAGGTCTTTCTATCTTCCTCTTCTTCCATAAGATTTTTTCTTTTTGGAGGAACTTGGGGTATTTCTCTAGAAAAGAAGTGTTGCAGGGAAGGTATACAGGTCACTTTTACATATTTGAGGGATTGATTAGTCTAGATGATCAAGTCAGGGCAGAATTAGGGCACATCTCTAGCTTTAATTTAAAAAAAAACCTTTTAAAATGAGGCTACCATGACATCACTAATAATGCATGGACATAAGTGTGTATGTGTTTCCTATCCTGTGTTTCCCCAAGGAAGTACTCATAAACTACCTACTTTAGATGAAGCACTATTACTGCGTTAGTCCATTAAGTACATGATATAGTATAGATGATGAAGCTGAAGCCCCAAGAGTGCAGCAGGCCAGGCCTCAGACTCCAGGGCATGTTGAGGGGAAGAGTCCAGTATGATCTTTGAGCTGGGTATTATCAGCCATCTTGACAGGCTATTCATTGTCTTCTTTAATTGTATTTGTTTTGTGATAAAACTATTATAGATAATGATATAGGCATTAAAATAATCTGGTCAAAAATGTTAGGCAAACTGACTAATGTTTTCACACTTCTTTTGAGAAAAGAAATTATTCTTTTTTCCTTCTCCCACTTGGAAGTTTCAGCCACAGGAGCTGACACTTGTCTGCTCCTTGTCTGCTGTTCCCTCCCGTGGAGGTCCTTCCTGAAGTCTTCCCAGTGTTCTAAGGGCTCTGGGAAATGAAATTTTTAAGCAGTGAGAGAGGGTTTGGGTGTTTGCAATAATGCAAGTATATACCTGGTAATTGCATGTCCTTATTTTTAAATTTCCAATAATAAAAAAATAATGATCATTGGGGACCATGCCAAGCTTTTAGCATATATTATTTTGGTTAAATTTCCACAATAGCTCTCTGATATAGGAATAAGTTACTGTCCCCATTATAGTTTAAAAAACAAGACTCACAGTGCTCATTAATCTGCTCCAGTTGTGCTGAGGGGGTGGGTCAAATACTTGGTCCTCATACATTTCATGGAAAATCCTGCCACCATGTTTAGAAGTAAGTAAATGAATAGATAACTTTTAAATTTCCTTTTTATTTCTTTCTTTCATTTGGGGGTGGTGGTGGTGTGCAGTCTCATTGTGTAGCCCAGGCTGCCTCCTGCCTGAAACATTCTTCTTGCCTCAGCATCCCTAGTGCTAAAACAACAGGCATAGCATCTCGATGGCTCTCTAAATAGTAATTTTTAGGTATAATTTGTGTGCTGGTTAGAATGAGAATGTCTCCCCTAGGCTCATATATTTGAGTGCTTGGTCCTTATGGCGTGGCACTACTTGAGAAAGATTAGGAGGTGTGGCCTTGTTGGAGTAGGCGTGGTCTTGTTGGAAGTAGTGTGGCACTGGGCTTTGAAGTTTCAAGGGCCCAAGCCAAGCCCAGGGGCTTTCTCTCTTTCTGCTGCTTTTGGATCTAGATGTAGAACTCTTAGCTACCATGTCTGCCCATATGCCACCATGCTTCCCACCGTGAGGATAATGGACTAACCCTGAAGCTGTAAGCCAGCCTTAATTAAATGCTTTCTTTCATAAGAGTTGCCATGGTCATGGCATCTCTTCACAGCAATAGAACACCGACTAATACAATTTGTCCCTAATTTAGGATGGGTCCATGTGGAGGTTACCTGTCATTCACATTGTATTAAGATGTGTCTCTGATATTCGATTGTTAATTGCTGAACCCCTCAGTGAGCTAAATGCTAAACAGATTCTGGTATGGTCATTGCTACTGAGGGAGGAATCTCCTGTCTCAATGTTGTGTAAAAATCACTCCTCAGTTATCTCTGATTGCTTAATAAGGAGCTGAAGAACCTATGACTAGCCGAGGACACAGTGGGCATGACTTCTGCTCCCAGTCTGTAGGTCCCGGGTAGAGAATGGGAGAGAGAGGAGAAGAAGTGACAGGCCATGAGGAGTTGCCATGAAGACAAAGATGGAGCAGGTGTGGCCTGGGGAGACTAAGATGGCAAGCAGCATGGAGCCAATGGCTGGGAAGTAGCCAGGACAGTACAGATGGGTTAGAACAGATCAGTTTCTGCCCAGCTGCAGTGTGCTAAAGCTTATTAATACATGTAATAGGTCTTTGTCTTATCATTTGAGAGCTAGAGCAGGCATAGAAAAAAAAAACCCTTCAGTTCCAGGTACTTTTACAGTGTCTCACCTTTGAAAAATTGTGCCAGTAGGGCATAGGGGTACACGCAATCCTAGCACTTGGGATGCAGGGACAGACTGTGAGTTTGAGGCCAGTTTGGTCTACAGAGAGAGTTCTAGTCAGCCAGGGCTACCTAGTGAGAACTTGCCTCAAAATAAAATCAATGAAAAGAATGGGGGGGGGCAGTGCTGGTGAGATGGTTCAGCAGTTAAGAGCATTTGCTGCTTTTGCAGATGACTGCGAATTGGCCCCCAGCACTCACATGGAGGCTCACCATGGTCTGTAACTCCAGTTCCAGATGCGATGCCCTCATCTGTAAGCATGCGGTGCACTTGAGGGCAGAAGAAAACAAAACAAGTCAGAAAACCAAATGCCACTCGTACCCATAAAATAAAAGTCATAAACCTTTTAAAAGTTTGTGCAGGCAATACACTCTGCTTGGAATTTTGATACCAGAGCTGGCATTAAGCTGCAGCTTCTAGTTGTCACAAGGTCACAGGGCAAGGGACTGAGACTCTACCGTATACTGTTGCTAGCTAGCATGCCCAGTGGGTTAGGGACACTCAGTAGATTTCAACTCAATAATTCTGGCAGTTATCCATGAGAGATTGGAATATAGCCTGCCATAAGTGGAGAGACATCTGTGTATTGGAATAAGTAACATATAATTAGCAATTAATATTCCCTCCCTCCCTCTTCTGTGTCTGCTTCATTTTCCCTCTTCCAGTGGAGTCTTGAGCTCATGGATTCAAGTTATGTTCCTATCTCAAGCTCCTGAGTAATGGAGAGTCTATCATATTTGGCTGTTTTCCCCCCTAAATTTTAAAATGTGACTTTAGAAAATTAACTATCATTTGAGTTTGTGGCTAGCACTTTCATGGAGTGGCATTGGTCTAGACAATTTGTCCATCTGTTTGTTCCTCCCTTCCCTTAACCTGTCCTGCCCTTCGTAAATGCCAACAGTGGCCAGACTCTAGGGGTACAGCTGTCACTGAGTCAGATATTCTCCTGTTCTCTGATATCCTGCAAAGGCAGGTGGGAACAAGTCGTGAGATATAGCTAATTGAACACCATCTTTCAGTGTTAAAAGGAAAATAAGATTAACTAGAAGAGATTACAGTAAGGGATCTAACCCTTAGGCACCATTCAGGAATATACATCAGTAAGCATTTGCCAGTGAGTGAATGAGCCTAGGGACAGAGGAAACCCTGAAGAATCAAGAGAAAGACCCACAAGCTGATAGTGGCTTCTGCTGCGATTACAGTTCCCTTGAAAGTGTTAGACTAACTTTGTAACCTGTATGTCTTCTAAAGCCTATAGTTTTGAGTTTTAGGTTCAGGTTAAGCTAAAGCCTCTTAGTACCTTTCCAGAGAATGGAGAAATGTGACCCTATCTGTGAGGACAGATAGAAAATAAAAAAGCGAGCAATGACCTTCACTCAGCAAAAAGAAGGACCAGACCCTTGTCTTTGAGATAGTGTTTTTTAGCGACCAACCCAGACTTCTTCTGAGTAGCTTCTGACCTTCAGCCAAGAGTCCGCAGCCCTAATCTTCAAGGATGAGCTAACCACCCCCACCTTCAATTGTAGCTGCATCCACACTTGGCAGGACTGGCCAAGCTTGAGCACCTAAGACTAACCAATTATCTTACTTTATATCTTCCTCATCCAATCCTAAATTGCCAAGACAGCAACTTCAAATCTCCCGCAATTTTTCTTTTAAAAACCTAAAGGCCTTTGTCTCCCGGTGCCACTCTTTGCTGACCAGCAGAGGTGACCCCATTGTGCAATGGTTAAATTAAACCTCTTGCTTTTGCAACGAGTCGTGTGGTCTGTGGGAGTTTCTGGGAAGGGCGCGATCTTGAACTCCTGCGCTGTGAGACCCCAGGTCTTAGACCCTCCACCGTGCCTTTGGCTGATCTCCCCTTGATAATGGTCTCAGGCACACAGTCATGCCCAGTAGTTTTGGTCTAGGCAGAGGCCTGGGAGCTGTGTTACTTGGTATGCAGAGGAGTGCAGTCTCGGGGCCATTTTAGGAGCTGGGAAGGAGGGAGGGCACTTGGGGCCTCAGTTTCTCTCAAGTGGAAACTCTGTGTGCTCCTGTCCCTTTCCTCCCGGTCCTCAGGGTTTGCCTCTTCAGCATTGCTCTGTATTTCACAATCCAGTTGACAGAATTTTATTTTGTTGTTTCTGCCCTGCCTAAATGAGACCTCCAATCGAGAGAATGACTTTTAAATCATTTGTGGCCCTGGAGCACAAAATATTCTCAGTTTCTCCCCCTGAGCAGCTTTAGTTTTGGTGGCAAGTTACAACAGAGCACTTTTATCTCCTAAAACAGTGCAGAAGCTTTGGGGGGAGGTGAGGGAGGTCGCCTGGCTGTGGTGGAGGTGGAATATGTTGCCCTTTAACTAGGCTAATGTGGGTGGCAGTGGCTGAGGCCTGGCCAAGGACAGAGCAAGGCTCTGGTCAGCCTGGGAGGAGTGTCCAGATCTTTGGGTCCCTCTGCAGCTCTGGACAGTTGACTGTGGATGGGCTTCCTTGGTTCTTTGCAGGTCTGTCCCCAGGTGGCCAAGTTACCCCAGGAACCAGAGGGCAATAAAGCCATTATATCTCAGCAGGGGGTGACTTTTCAAGGCCCTGACTCTCATCTGGATGGTGTGTCAGGCTTCATCACAAAGGTCCCCATCCCAGGGTGAGCAAGGAGTTCATTTTGGAAGTTAGGTTTGGTTTCCTGAGCTTGCCAGGCAGCTAACTAATATTAGTGAGGTTGGGGGCAGGGTAAGAATTTTCAGTAGGGAATACTAAGTTTTGGTATGTTGTTACTGTGTATTACCTCTGCAGGAAGTGAAGCCAGCAAGGTGTTATTATAATGTGATTTCTATAAATACTATGTAGCTTTGCTCTAGGATAGTCCTGAGAACATGGTAAGGCCTTGGCAGACTCACTCTGCTCTAGGTTTCTGTAACTCTCTGAAAAAGGATAGCGGGGGACAGGTTTCTTTATCATCATCTCCATCATATCATCATCATCATCATCATTATTAATTCTCTCATATAATACTGCAGTTTCTCCTCCCTCCCCTTTCCCAGTCTCTCCCCCTACTTCCCCTCTCCCTCAGATTCACACCACTCACTCCACTTCCTAACAAGCTACAACAAGACCAGGCACATACCATCACATCAAGGCTGGACAAGGCAACCCAGTAAGAGGAAGAGGGTCCCACAGGTAGGCAAAAGAGTCAGGGACAGCCTCCACCTGCTCCCATTGTTAGGAATCCCACAAGAACATCAAGCTATTCAGACATAACATACATGCAAAGGACCTAGGTCAGACCCCTGTAGGCTCCCTGATCTCTGCCAGGCCCCATGAGTCCTAGTCGGTTGATTCTGTGAGTTGTGTTCTCGTTGTGTGTTCCTGACCCCTCTGGTTCCTTCGATGATCCTTCCTCCCTCTCCTGCCAAAGGGCTCCCCCAGCAACACCCAATGTTTGGCTGTGGTACTCTGTATCTGCTCCAGCTGCTGGATGCTTTCTGGTCTCTCTAATGACAATTCTGCTAGGCTCTGGTCCCAGAACACTTTTCAGACAGGACAAACTGTAGGACGACGGTTTTATGGTATCCTAATCTCTCCACATACCTGGCTACAGAAGATGGCCGGTTCAGGCTCCATATTGCGTGTGACTAGAAGTATTCTCTAGGGCTACTCTTGTAGATTCTGTGGAGCCGAGGGAAGGAGATTCTCAAGGTCTTGTGTCTGCTTCTGGGAACAATTGCTTCTCGTAGCAGGGTGTCTCCCTGGGGCTCCTGGCTGGGACTGGAGAGGCCACCTGTGTGATGGAGAATACTTCACCACCAGGATTTCCATTCAATTGGTGGTACCAGGTGGCACATTTTCCTCTAGTTTCTCAGATGAGTTAACTGTGCAGCTGGGCTGAGAACGCTGGTGTGCAAAGAGTGTGTGCTTTCCAGAGGACACACCTGGCTTTTGTCTCAGTGGGCAGAGGCACACTGGACTTCTGAACTGGGATAATAGAAACTCAAGTTGTGGTCACAAGTAAGGGGGTGACAACATTTACAGTATAACAAATGCTCCACATCTTCCTATGCCCAAGTTTCAGGCTTTCCCTCCCTTATCTACTTTTGGTAGCTTCATGTCATTGCTGTGAGGTTGTCTTTTTCAACACCCATACAATAGACTCCAAACCTGGAAAGAACAAGTACTACTTTTTTTTTTTTTAAGGGATAATTACCCTTCATTTAGGCAAAAGAAATTCCAGGGCTTTTAGAAGAGTCTTCCTGAAAACTAGCAGTGAGCAAACACATGCCTGGCTGGGGCTGTCTCCATGACCCTTCCCTCACCCCAATCTCTTTCAAACGAGAGGTGGATGGTTGATGTAGGGCCTCCACACTCAGTAGTCTGGACCACACAGTCCAGCTGAAGGTGACTTGAACGGCTTAGGTGCCATTCTTCTGCTCATTTATCTCTGTAATTTGTTTTCTTCTGAAGGGACCCTTGCAGATGGGGGAGAGGGGGCGTGCTTTGGCTGTGTGGATCTAGGCAGTAATAAGTGGCTTTGGAAAGGATAGTGCTGTGTGTGTCTGTTGGCCCTTGTGAACACCTGGCCTGTGGCCAGGGCATAGCCAACCCTCTCTGCTCGTCCTCACCACCATTTTATCAGACAGAAATCAGTAGCCAGCACATATTGTCATACAGTGAAGTGCTCATATAAATAAATGCAAATGTTCAATAATTTCCCTGTCCCCCTACACGCCCCCAATGCTAAAAAATGTGTAAAATGTTTCCCAGAAACAGGGCTGTTGGGTCTTTGGATGCTGCCTAAGAAATCCATTATGAACGTCTCATTAGATGAGGGTTTCTCCACGGGGCCTGATCTTGCCTCCTAGAGGACACTTGGCAACACCTTGGAGATATTTTAAATGGCTACCGCTGTCTTACGAGTAGAAACTAGGAATGCTGCCAAATATCCCCAGATGCGCAGAACAGCCACTGGAACTAACAAGCCACACACTCTCAAGTCAGCAGAGCTGAGCTTGGGTACACTGAGAGCTGGCACGGCTAGGAATCTTAGAGCCACTGCCCAGACAGACCCGGCTCTTACCCTGCAGAAACAGCTGGCTCAGCTTGGCGACAGCCCTGGCTACACTGGGCACACTGGGCAGGGGGATGATGAGCCGATGACAGCTGTGCTTAGAATGATGTTTCCTTAACATGCCCTGCATGTGGAGTCCAGAGCTGGGCACCTCAGAGTGTTGTCTCACTAGATACTCGACTCAGTCTTCTTGGGTGATGGAGATAAAGGAATGGTACCTCACACAAGAAATGGTCCTGCTTAGGGCCACACAGCCCTAAGCACAGGAGTCCTTGTTTGTACTTCTGAAGGAGTCCAGATCACCTGTTCTAAGGGAACTCAGGAAGAGGTATCAACAGAGCATCACTTCCCAAAGTTGTCTTTTCCGCATCCTCCTTCAGGAAATCTGTTGTGGGAATAAGGCCCCACCCTTGTAACTATATAAGCCTTACCTCATTCAGGTTTTGTAGAAGGTGAACACGCCAGCACTTTCTCAGGAGCATCTGTGTGATCTCACTTCACACAGGGGCTGATAGGCTCATCGGGGTTTCTGAGACCCTAAGCACACTGAGGAAAACGGGTGGCAAAGCTTTGGCTTACCAAGATGTCCCAATCTTCAGTTTGATGTCCCTTCTTGATAGTGATGTGATAATGAGGGAAACACTGACCTCTTTTGTCTTCTATGGGAAGACAGAAACATGAGAAGACAGCTAAGGACACAGTAGGGGAGAAGACACAAGAAGTACCCCACATAGGGACCTCAGGGACAGAAGATAAGGCCAGAGACATGAAATCTCGCAGCCCTGGAACCAGTTCTCTGCCAGTTTTGCCCTTGTCTATCTGCTCCCTCCAGGACTGGTGCTGTGTCCTTACTCTGAGCACTGGGCTGGCAGCTGCCTCCTTCCTACAGCTTTTGTTCTTTTTGAAACTTTTGAATAGGTCGCATGTTTAATTGAGAACCTGGGAACCCTGGGGAACAACAGAGTGGGTCAGCAAACCTCCCCCAGAGCCCTCTAAGTTTTGTTTACACAGAAGTTCCTGTATGAACTCTGAAAAATCGTACTGTAATCTCTAACAGAGCAAGGGAGGGGAGGGGAGGGGAGG
>NW_026590062.1:25716123-25792470 GCF_907164565.1 Psammomys obesus | reverse complement strand
GGGGGGAGAGGAGAGGAGAGGAGAGGAGAGGAGAGGAGAGGAGAGGATTACCTGGGGTAATCTCTTCTGGGTCATGATGAGTTGGAGTTCAGGGATGCTTGTGACTTCCCAGTCCTGGTATCTAGAAAGGTCCCTCAGGGGTCCTCTGGGTAGCTACAGAGAGGTCTCATGGGGTACTAGGTCACTAGGCCAGCCACAGCCAAGTATGGTATAATAATGGAGGCACATTCTGAGAAGTGTTCTACTGTGTGAGCATTATAGAACATACACAAATCTAGAGGGTTTTGCCTACTATTCACAGGCTATGGTATAGAGACATGGTATAGCTATAGGGATATGATGAGGGAACAGCATGAGATTAGAGCACACAGAAATGTTCATTAAGGATCAGGGTTAACATTTGGGACATGCTTTAACTTGCCTTCCGTTGCTGTGGTAAACACTATGACCGAAAGCAAGTTGGGGAGGAAGGGTTTGTTTCAGCTTGTATTTCACAGTCTTGAAGAGCAGTCAGGACAGGAACTGGAGCAGAGGCTGCGGAGGAATGCTGCCTACGGGCCTACTCTCCACAGCCCCCTCAACCTCCTTCTTCCAGCACCCAGTACCGCTTGTCCAGGGTTGGTCCACCCACAGGGAGTCGTGCCCTCTGACTTCGATCATTAATCAAGATGTCTGTTAGACTGGCCTACTGGCAATCTGATGGAGGCATTGCCTCCGTTGAAGGTCCCTTCTCCCATAGCTTTGGCTTGTGTGAAGTTGACACAAATCGAACCAGAACAGGCGAGAACCTGGTGGGTCTGGAGAGGCCACTTCTGTCCTGCTCTTTTCCTGAAGGATGCCTAAATCAGGGCAGACCACGCCAGTTAGACAAGCCCTCTCTCTGCAGCCTAGAGTCTCAGGGGGCTTCAGTGGCAGAGAGACTCAAGCAGGATGCTTTCTGACTGGCCACTTAGAAGTCTTCTGGTACAAGTGGAAATTTGGAATTCAGGAAGACAAATGAAAGTAAAATCCATTCTTTGAAGCCCAGCTGGGAGCAGGCTCAGGCAGAACTGTGATATTCATGAAGCTGGTGTCTTGTTCCACCCCCTTTCCTTCTTTCTTCTTCCATTTATTCTCCCAGCCCCACAGCCACTTTCCCTTTCACAACCTTTTCCTCTGTACTTGTCTTAGGGTTTAATTGCTGTGAAGAGACACCAAGACCACGGCAACTCTTACAAGGAACATTTAGCTGAGGCTGGCTTACAGTTCAGAGGCTTAGTCCATTATCATCCTGTCGGGAAGCATGGCAGCATGCAGGCAGGCACGGTGCTGGGAGTTCTACATCTTGATCCACAGGCAGCAGGAGAGACACTAATTCCACACTGAGGTAGCTTGAGCATAGGCTATCCCAAAGCCCGCCCCAGCAGTGACACACTTCCTCCAGCAAGGCCACACCTCCTTCTAGAGCAGCTCCCATGGGCCAAGCATTCAAACTCACGAGTCTGTGGGGCCAAACCTATTCAGACCACAGTATTGGTGTAAACCAAAGAAAGAGTTTCTTTTCTTTCTTTCTTTCTTTCTTTCTTTCTTTTTTCTTTTTTTTTTTTAGCACAAAGAAGAGCACACTACAATGAATTTATTATTTCACTTATAAATTGCACCCCCAGCATCTTCTGTATCCCCAGAACAGTTGACTTTGCTCTTTCCTTCCTCAGCAGCCAGTCCATGCTACCTACCCAAGGGAGAGCCCTGATTTCCCTGTTGGCTCTCCACCCGTGTGTATCCTGGTTCGAGGGGTACTTGTTGCCTTGGTCTAATTCAATCATGTGTGTGGATTCCTCGGTGCAGGTTTAGGTTTGGTTTATGTCTGACAGTGGCCAGTACACCTCAGTGAGACAGGCAAGGCTCTCTTCCTTGAGCAGACAGTCTCTTGAGGGAAAAAAAAAAAATCTGCATTTCTGCGTCCTTGCTGGCTGTCATATAACATGCTGCTGCTCTACCAAAGAAGATGCATTGAAGATGGAAAAACCAGAATAATGAACGTTCTTAGGCTTCAGAAACATTCGCAAAACACCTTGCCAAGCCAGGTGTGGATATACTAGCTCGTTATCCCAGTACTTAAGAGCCTAAGGTAGGAGGATCATGAGTTTGAGGCCAGTCTCAGATACATAGTTATCAGCTATTTCAACACAAACCAAATCTGCTCAATAGCCTTGGAACTTCCTGTTCTCCGAAGACAGCAAACCCATCACATTTATATTTTTGTGAATCTTTTAGTTGCGTCTTCTGTTTAGAGTCAAAGGCACCCTTGTAAAGGCCGTCCTAGTGCTCGCTTTGGCAGCACATATACTAAAATTGGAATAATACTGAGAAGATTAGCATGGCCCCTGCACAAGCATGACACTCAAATTCATGAAGCATTCCATAATTTTTACTTCCAGTGGAGAAAGGGGGACATACAGGACATTCAACCCAGCCAATCAATGGCTGGCTCAACATGAGTCTCTTGCCTTTGCTGGTCCTCAGTTTCTCCTACACTACCTGTAGAAACTGACTCCCATTAATACTGCTTGGTGACGATAGAATTATCTACTTCTGGATAATAGAAGTAGAAAGAGGAAGTATCGGGACACACTCCAGGGATCTCAGTCAAAATCATGCCCTAGGAGTGTCCTGGTGAGAAGTCACTGCCATTTTCACGTTGTCCATTAGAGTCTGCGGCTTGTGACGATGCTACTTCATCACTCACTGGTCACAGGAGGGACCTTGTTGGTAGCCCTCGTTCACATTCTAAACTGTCTCGATTTCTCCACTAGCTTGGATGGTAACATTTAAGCCCGGTGGACTCACGCTGTAGGCCCCGGTTGCCAGGAGAGCAGGTGTCTCAGTTTGGGTCGCCCAGGAACAACCTTGGGATGAGGCTTTGAGTGTAATTCACCTGGAGAAATCCAAGAGAACACCGAAGCAGTGAAGGGCTGTTATCACAGGTTAGCTGTGTGTGACTGTGGTGGCATTCTGCTGGGGCATCCTGGGAGATAATGCAGGCCCTGCACCTTAGAGTTTCCCACTGAGGGGCGAGAGCGCAAGGTTGGCAGCAACTGGCTGAGCGTTGCTGCACAGAGCTCTGGCGGTGAAATGACATTCGCCAGGTCTCCTTGCTTGTCCTGTGAGTTGTCCGAGCACAACGAGTCATGAGAATGCAAAGGCTGAGTCATAGAAGCTGCCAGTCAGAGCTCTGACATTGCATGGACACACCTGTATGGCTGCATTAAAAAAATATTGCTCAGAGAAAGCAGAAAGATGAATTCTAGTCATCTCTATGTGTATTTGTGTAGAGCAATCAGACAGCAAGTGCTTTGTATTCCAGAATGTTAGTCCCTCTTCCTTAATGTGGATTCTTTAGTTGGGAATGGCTGCTTTCAAGACTGAGGGCTTCAATATGTCAGGCAGGGGGCTTGTGGCCTCTAAGTTTGATGTAAAGGTTCAATACGGAAACAAAAATTTAAATCCCACGCTCTCAAAAAAATCATTTAAAAACCTGTATTGGTCTTGTTTGGCCTTGAGAAATTATAGAGGGTGATTTGATTTGTGTGTGTGTGTGTGTGATTTGCCTTTAAAAACAAGGAGGGATTTTCCCAGCGTGTCTTCTGGAAGCTCTGTCCTCCAGGGGGAGGAAGTCACTGTGACAGTCATGTTACTAAGTCCCCGAGATGACCCATGATAAACGATTTCCTGAGCAAACTTCAGAAACAATTATTTCCTCTTGTGCTGTCTATTATTAACACCCTCTCAATCCCTTGGCTCTGCCTCCTGTTCAACCAGGCCTTGGCCACACACACTGCAGAAGCTGGGAGTGAGTACTTGCACAAAAATATGGTTTCTTTCTTTTATTTTATAAACTTAAAGTGTATGGGTGTGTCTGTGATGGGTGCTCACGGAGGCTGAGAGAGTGTATGGGATCTCCTGGGCCTCACAGGTGGCTGTGAGCTGTTTGACGTGGGTGCTGGGAACCTTTGCAAGAGCAGTAAGAGCTCGGGATTGTGGACTCAGTCGTCTTTCCAGCCCCAGTATGTTCGCCAATAGTCCCCCCCTCCAGCGCCAGGCCTGCCTATCCTCTTGTCAATGAGTTTTTATTCTCTGCATGACTGGACAGACAAAGTCAGAGGCCAGATGGCTGGCTGACCTCTGCCCTTCCCTATCTTGGAAGCCTCGCCCCAGGTACCCAGAGGTGGAGACGCCATGGGGTAGAATCCTTGCTGCCTGCTGCCTCCATTGCTTTCAAAGTCCACTGTGTTTCTGCCGCTGTGAGCAGTGATGACGCCAAAGGTGCAGATTTCCTCCAGAACGCTCTGATCTTCAACCTCTCGTCCACACTTTTACGAACCAGCTCTGATGAAGATCATGCTAGGTTCAAATGGGTGCCTAGTCTCCCCGCCGAAAGCTGGAGTGTCAACCACAGTCGCCTCCACGATTTCAGTGATGGCCCTTTCCAGCTGTGCCTGCTCCAGCAAAAGCTGGTAGGCACTCCTTCTGCGGGCAAGCTCTGTCAATACGCTTGGGGACAATGCTCTGTGAAGCGCTTTAGCCCAGACAGGTTAAAAGTTTTGATTCAAGTCACAGAGTTCAAAGATAACCTTTCTATGCTTTTCTTTACGCTGCTTTGTTTTGTGGGGTTATGAAGTGATGAGGGTGGGGTGGGGATTCACAAGTAAGATTTTTACTTTTTTTTTTTACTTGCTGCAAGAAATATATTGCTGTGCTTAAGATCTTGCTTATTCATTCAATAAATATTCATTAAGTTTTTACTGGGTGTCAGGCAGTACGCCAGGGCATTCTTCCACTGAGTCTGTTAAACAAACGCAGTTTATTGTCCCCTGCAGCTGAAGGATGAGGCCTGAGGTCAGTTGCTGTATGTACAAAACATACCATATTGTATTGTGGGGATCCTGGAAGCAGACACTTTAGTCTCAGTCACCAAAGAGCCCCACTAGTCTCTAGTCCCCTGGTATGTCTTGATTCAAAATAGTCCACACTGGAGGCCTTTGGAGTTTATACAGAGATGACTCAGACTCTCCATGTGTCTGTTTCTTCGCAGCAGTACAGATAGTCCCTCTCCTGAAGCTTACCGAGGCACAGGGTAGGCCAAAAGAAGGTCACTCTTACTCCACCTCTCCACAGTGCTAAGGGGTCCTTCCTGGCCTGCAGGAGCTAGGAAAAAGGAAAGGGAGGCAGGTCCCTGTTTTTGGCCCACAGGAAGTCTCTCTAGCAGCGGGTCTTGTGTTGAACTCCTATTCTGGCCTATAGGAGGCCACTCTGGGGCGGGTCTTCCGTCGAACTCAAGTTCTATGACTATCACCTGGCACCTTCTGCTTGTCAGTCACTGCTCTAGGAACAAGACAGGTGAAGCTATCTGTCCTTGCGGGTTCATGCAGAGGTACAAATAGCATCTTCCTGATGCTAACTCTGAAAGTTCCAGGTCCTGATGCCTAGCAGAATGGAGCAAGGAAGAGACACGAGGGCTTGGCATGTGTGGTGCCTGTCTTTTAAAATCGGAACTCCAGTGTCGTGACACTTGACAGAAGCTTCGAGAAAAGGTAGGGTTCTTTTACTGACTGGGCCCATGTGCTCAATGCATTTCTGCCAGGAAGATAATAAAAGGAGTTCAGAGGGATACTCTTAGAGCATTCTAGAACACACAGATATAAACAAACAAACAAACAAACAAAACTCCAGTGTTATCCTGCCTAACTATCTCTGAAAACCATAGACGCTGTTTCAGTAGCCAGTATTTTCTTCTTTAAAGATTTATTTTTTATTTTAAACACATGGTCGTTTTGCCTTCATATATATCTGTGAAACACATGCATGCAGTGCCTGCCAGAGGAGGGCATTGGGTCCCCTGAAACTGGAATTACAGAGGGTGGTGAGCTGCCGAATGGATGGTGGGACTCCAGACCAGGCCTCTCCAAGAGCAGCCTCTTTACCACTGAGCCACCTCTCCAGCTCCCAGAGTCGGTGTTTTCAGAGCATAGTTTTACTGACCTCACTCCAGCCAGTAGAGTTTCTAATGTTGCTAATCAGAAATCCTCTTCAAATCTCGTGACTTAGAACAGCAAGTATTTCTTAGCTCATAAAAATCTGGATGTGGCCCATCTGGAAACTTCAGGCTCAAGATGCCTTGTGAGGTTGTAGTCAAGCTGTCTGCAGGATTACGGTCCCACGCGAAGGCTTGACTTGGTGTGGGGGTACAGTGCCAATCCAGGATCCACTTCCAAGTCCACCCGTGTGAGCTGAGTCTCGGCCGTTGTCACGCCAGCCTCTTCGTAGGGAGTTCTCTTAGGACATGGCAGCAGCCGCTGTCTTGGGAAATGATGAGAGCAGGGAGGGAAGGAGCAGCGCAGCGCTTTGTGACACCTGGAGTTGACCTCCACCGCTTCTGACACAGGTAGGTGTTAGAAGCAGATAGCAGCCCTCACTCAGGAGAGTGTTCCGCACGTGGGTAACGACATACATGGAGGAAGCGTTGATTGCTGGTCGTCTTGGGGGGTGCCTATCATTCCGGGGAAGTTGTTAGATATGCCAGCTGTTGGACTCCATCTCAGACCTACTGAGTGAGAAACTCTGGACTTGGGCTGTCGAATATGAGCTTTCATGAGTGTTATAAGGTAGGCCTGATCAGGTATCACTGCTACAGAGTAAGGCCTGAGTAGCTTCGTCTCAGCTACTCAACTCTACCAAGTGCTGGGAACATACTACACAAGACATGGAAGTGATTGGACATGGCTGTGTGCCAACAAACCCTTATTTACAGTGACAGATTCAGAGGGAAACGCCCTAACCCAGCCCCAGGCTCTGGTTTTTATCTTTCTATTCCTTAGAGTAGCAAGGAAATTTGATGTGATCAGAACTGGACGGGTTTACCACCATATGTTTTTTTTTTTTTTTTTTTGACACGGTTTCTCTGTGTAGCCCTGGCTTTCCTGGAACTCACTCTGTAGACCAGGCTGGCCTCAAACTCAGAAATCTGCCTGCCTCTGCCTCCTAAATTCTGGGATTAAAGGTATGTGCCTCCACTGCCTGTATTGTATCTTTTAATCAGGCAAAATTGTCTTCTCTCTTTCTTTACAGTTAAGTTGGAGGTAAAACCACTCCTCAGCTCTTGAGTGAATATCAAGACTCAGAACAGAGTTGTCCATGTGGCTGGTTTTTCTGAAGCTGGGATATTCCTAGTTTGCCTGTTATGGTGGACTCCAACAAACCTCAGACTCTCTGGGACAGAATGGAGTCAGGCAGATGTGAGTTAGGAAGCTAGTTTTATCAGTTTTGTGACTGCTAAGTTACATAGATGCCTCAGTGTCTCCAATTGCTAAAAAGAAAGTGAGAGCATGCACATCACATGGGAATTAGGTGTTAGACTTTAAGAAAACTGTGTGTGTGTATGTGTGTATGCGCACTTGCACGCACATCTGGAGGTCAGAGGACAACTTTTGGGAGTCAGCTCACTTTCCACCGTGTGACCCAGGGATCCGGCTCACACCATGGAGTTAGTAGAGCAAGCGTTTTGATGCACCGAGTCACCTCACTGGCCCAAGGAACGGTTCTAATTAATTATCTACTGTCGTGTGACAGATCATCCCAAATTTAGGAGCTTCAATCAGCGACAGCTGGGCAGGTCTTCTGCGCCAGCCCTGTCATCTGACCCTCACGTGGTTGCCAGTCAGTGCTGGCTGGGGGAAGCTCATCTGGGGCTGTCACTGAGTGCCTTGGCTCTCGTCCTCATGGCTTCTCCGTATTTCTGGGTGTTTCACAGCACAGCATGGTGGCTGGCTTCCAAGAGGGAGCGCTTCAAGAGCTTGGGGGATGGCACCGCATTAGTTCAGCTTCAAGTCACAGAGCCAGCTCAGGTTCGAGACCTCTGCACCCACCTTGAGATGAGATTAACCTCAAAAAATGCTTGTCGGGGAGCCTGGGCATGACACACAGCCGGTGTTCAGTGCTTGCACAGGAGGAAGCAGGACTCACAGGGCAACATGTACTTCAAGGCTGTTGGATGTGCTTGGATGGTCCAAGTGCTTGTCTCCACTCTAGGGTTCTAACTACTTGTTCCATTTCTTATGTGGGCTATTGTAACTGTTTTAATTTCTTAGGAGCTCTGTAGGCCTCATACCCTTAATGAGCCACAGGAGAAAAGAGGACAGGAGGCCACTGAAGTGGCCATCTCAAGGGTCTTGCCCCCTCCCTGCTGAGCCATCAATTCTTGGCCACTGCCTAGAACAGAAAGAGTATCAGAGAGAGTGTCATCGAAGAAAATGCTTTCCAAAGCTGAGAGCATGCTGACACATGCCTGTAATCCCAACACTTGGGGAGGCAGAGGCAGGCAGATTACTGTGAGTTTGAGGCTCGCCTGGTCTACAAAGTGATTCCAGGGCAGCCAAGGCTAAAAGGAGAAACCCTGTCTCAAAAAACTGAAACCCAAACCAAACCAACCAACCAAACAAAAAAAACTGCTTTCCAAAATCTGACCCTTTCTTAAGGGTCAGTGGAGAGAGCATGGGACATTATAGCTTATTCTCTTTCTTGGGAAAGAGTAGATTCTAGGCTTTACAAAGCAGAAAACTAAAGATTCCCTTTGGAAAGCTGGTGTCAGCTGGCTATGAGGGCACATCCCAAGCTACAATAAAGAACCAGCTACCAAGGCAGGAGCAATAGCTGGTACTAGGAGCTTCGTGGCAGGGTGTGCAGCCCGGTGAGAACTAGAGAAAGACAGAGCACACAGTCCCCGTTAGGGGAGGCGGTGAGTGAAGTCTGACTTCTGTGGGCCACAGAGCCAGCCTTTGTTATCTCTCAAAGAGCACCTGAAACCTAAACTTGTTGAAAGTTTCTGTTTGCAAATCATTGGCAGCAACCATTTTAAAGATTAAAGTGCAGATGTGGCCCATTAAACACATTACACATCAGTTGGCAAATTGTCCTTGGCAGTTGACCCACAAAATGACTAACCAGATAATTGGGCAAGAGATGGCCACTCTCTTAGCGGTAGTTCTCCTCACATCCGCCAGGGGGCCTCACAGAGCAAATAGGCGAAAGGCAAGGAGACTGCGCATTAACAGGACCTTGTAAAGTGAAAGAATTACAAAACAATACACCCCTTTGTCCCTCCTGGATCACTGAGTCGATGGGGTCACCTTGCTGAGTGCTGACCTCCGGGGAACCAGGAGGGGTGAAAAGCCTGATGAACTTGCTAGGAAAACATAAAGGTTCTTCTCCCAGGACTGTCTGGGGGCCCCTGGTGCTCATTCTATTTGAAAGAGAAGATGCTCTGAGGTTCCTTCCGTAGCTCATCTAGAAGAGATGTGAGCTAGGCTGGGAAAAAATGCTAAGAAGAAGCTGGAGGAGATCTAGGTAGGATTAAGGGAGTATTTTGAGCTCGAAAGAATTAAAGGCAGAGCTTTTTTTGGTTTTGTTTTTAAAATTTGAAAGCTGCAGTTTCTAAAAAAAGGTCACAGCATCTTCTGGTCTCCCCTGTATGACACCCTGCTCAGACTGGGTGGGGCAGGAAAACACCCTGCTCAGAGGGGTGGGCCTGGGAGACTCCCTCTGGATCCTTTCCTGTCCTATGACTCCTCCCAGGACCCGCCAAACAAAGGCCTCCCAATTTACTAACTCACAAAATGATTTACCAGCTGCCTCTTCCCTGAGGAGGTAAACAGGCAATAAAATAAATGAAATTCCTATTCTTTATTACTTGACTCCCATAAATCATCACTCACCCTGGCTGAACGTTTATCTCTCCAGCATCCCAAAATATTTAAAATGCTATTTCCTTCATTTTCAATGAAATAGAAGAAAGAAGAAGTCAGTGATGATGTGTTTTAGGGGTAGTTCTGCTAGCAATAACTGTTGGATTGCAGAAAATGGGGAGGGGACTAAGATTTTGGGGTCTTGTTTCTTCTCTGTGCCCAACTGTTCCTGGGATAAGATTCATACCTAGAACTCCTGGTCCTCACGAGGCTGGATAAGATCATGTTGGATATTATTATTCTTGGTTACTTGTAAAGTCTGTTTTGAACTAAAAGCTTATTGTGCCCAAATAGGGGACTTTTGTGCGATGCCAGGGAATTGCTATTGTGTCACCATGACAACTAGCATTTGCATTAAGAGCAAGCTCCTCGGGCCACAGTGCAGTCACATGGTCAGGAGGGACCCCTTTGAAGCCCTTGTAATCTTTCCCTAAGCCTGACTGTTAACATCTTCTGAACATAATCATTAACCATGTTCTGTAACAGATAATTACCCACTGGAGTTAGCATTTTCCATCCCTGAGTGCTCTGTGAAATTCAGAGAGCGAGAACTACTCTAGTGTTCCTTTAACTAACCAAGTAAAAGAAAACAATTTGGCTTCCCCTTGAAATCTGGGAAAGTTTGCCTTTTACTCAAAAACATTGTGTTACTGCCAACAGCCTGGGTGTCTGTGCTCCGGGGCGCTGGGGCTGTCCTTTGCCCCTCTTTCTGCCATACCTTCAGTGGGCGCCTCCCAGTGCTGTGGGTGCCCTGTACTGTCTGTAGCTCCTCTTCCCAGGAGACTGGACTAGTGCTAGCTTGTGCTTTGGGTTTCTGGCAGTCACTTCTCAGGACACACAGGAATTTGTGGATGTCTCTCTCCTATCTGTCTGTGTTGGTCTCAGGAAGTCCCTACATCCAGAAATGAGCTCAAGCTGGACTATACAAGAATTTCTGGTAGTCAGATAAAAGCCAGCTTTCCTCAGGAACTTGAGAAACAGGGTCCCACCTGCCAAAAGGAGTTATTTCCCTTACTTGTTGGGGGTTTGTCTGATGCTTGTATGGTGATAACTGGCTTCTGGCCCTCAAGATCCTTACTTCCTGGATACACTTATCCTTGTCGTGTAAATGTGCCTAAGACATTATACCCGATCGGTTGATTAAACGGCATATACCTGGGCAGGGCAGAATGGGGTAGGCATGGCTAAGGTTCCCCAAGAGAATCATGGGAAAGAGACAGATGGGAAAAGAGGAGAAAGGAGGACACCACGA
Organism: Psammomys obesus; assembly: GCF_907164565.1. Lineage (NCBI taxonomy): Eukaryota > Metazoa > Chordata > Mammalia > Rodentia > Muridae > Psammomys > Psammomys obesus. Next base: position 25,781,439 of record NW_026590062.1, on the reverse strand, counting down.
TGGGTTAGCATGGAGAAGAAACCATGTGGGCCAGGAGGAAAGCCCAGATGAAGAATACAAGCAAGTATTTTGGGATTGGGAATGAAAGCCCAAATGAGGATGATTAAGGTGGATGGCATTGGATGGGAGCTTATTGTGGATGGTGGGGTTATTGAGACAGCAGAGGTAGAAATATCTGCCTGGACCAAGGTAATAATTAAATTATAAAATCTAACAGGTGTCTGTGTTGTAGGTTATTAATATTTATTATTGATTTATCTTTTAGTTAACCAGTGGTTATTCCTAAACCAGCTGTATACCCCAATCACCACACAGAGACTAGGATTTATTTAATTAACCTAGAGCACAATGCTGGGCAATAGTTACTCCATCCTAAACCTCCAAGCCCAAGAAGCTTCCTCCCATTCAGAATTTTCAATATTATACTTGCTTTTTTTTTATACCTTAGGCAATTCATCTCTCCTCATGGTTCAAAGTCCTCTGCTGCTGATCCTGTAAGACCTGGGGTCTCACAGCTCAGGAGTTCAAGATCGCACCTGTTCCAGAAACTCCCCCAGACCAAGACTCGTTGCAAAAACAAGAGGTTTATTAACCATTGCACAATGGGGTCACCCCTGCCGGTCAGCAAAGAGTGGCACTGGGAGACAAAGGCCTTTAGGTTTTTAAAAGAAAAATTGCGGGAGATTTGAAGTTGCTGTCTTGGCAATTTAGGATTGGATGAGGAAGCTATAAAGTAAGATAATTGGTTAGTCTTACAAGCTTGGCCAGTCCTGCCAAGTGTGGATGCAGCTGCAATTGAAGGCGGGGGTGGTTAGCTCATCCTTGAAGATTAGGGGCTACAGACTTTTGGCTGGAGGTCAAAAGCTACTCAGAAGAAGTCTGGGTCCATTGCTAAGAAATGCTATCTCAAAGACAGGAGTTTTTCTTTTTGCTGAGGGAAGGTCATTGCTTGCTTGCCTTTTTTTCTATCTGTCCTCACAGATAGGGTCACATTCCTCCATTCTCTGGAAAGGTACTAAGAGGCTTTAGCTTAACCTGAACCTAAAACTCAAAACTATAGGCTTTAGAAGACATACAGGTTACAAAGTTAGTCTAACCCTTTCAATCCCTGCTCTCCTTCTCATCCTCTCCAGACTAGGATGTCCCACCCTATTCTCTCCATTGCACAGCATTGGCTGGTTGTTTTATTGACAATATAGAGAACAAATGGTGGCATGTTTACACAAACTTAAGACAAGTGATGCTTAGAATAAGCATCATCATGCAATATTAGGATTGAAACCAGATAGTGGAGTAGAGAAATCAGCATTTGAATGAACGAGGGTAAATTGTATACATTCCAAAAGAACATTATACCAACATGTCTGTGTCTTATTATTTGTGATAGTGGGTTAAATAATACCACTGCATAATTATAGGGCTAATAATAAACATTATATATATTATAAAAATATATATTTTATAGCCCAACATTCATTTTATTTACAACAACACTTACCTCTGGCAGAAGGGACAAATGGCTACCTATGGTTGCATAGCAAAGCCCATGCTGGCCTCCAGGCTCCTTCAGCCCTTGTTCTAAAGTACCTGTTAAGCATTTCAAAGTTCATGCTTACTCTGGCCATATCCAGTCTACTTCTTTCTGTTTGTTCTGAACCCTTCCAGATACCTCTGGATGTTTTCTCTATTATTCTCAATAAAAACCTCCCTCCTAATAATAGAATGATCATGTTGGTAGTTTCTTTACTGTGCCCCTGATCCAGGAAATTGAGGTTTCTCTTTTGGCCCTAATTTAGCAAAACAAACAAACAAAAAACAAAAAACAAACAAAAAAAAAACCCCCTCTCTTGAACAGGGTAATGCCTCTTTTCCCAAGTTTACACACCTCATTTTGTTATTGAGGGATGTATATGAGATCTTAGGGGAGACAGTAGAAATGGATGATAAAAATGTACCTGAGAGAAAAGAAAACAAGAAGAGGAGGAGGAGAGGAAGCTCAAACCCCTAAACCGTGACAGTGATTGGCCTTCCAAACCACATTCTGGGGACCCTGAGGCCTTGCTCTCTGCTTTTCTCATAAAAGTGGGATGCTGGGTCGTCAAGATGACAGTATGCTTATGTGTTTTGAATGCTATGGAAGTTGTGGGTTGTACAGTCAAGGCACTTGACTGTGAAATGGGGCTGTCTCTTGAAGGAGCGGGGTAGGAGCATGAAACATTTCCATTCGTGTCCTTGCCCTCCTCATATCCCCTTGGCAAAAATATTAAACCAAAATAAGCTTCCTGAGCCACATGACACTGCCATTTCTCACCTTCAAGACCCGTGACAAAACCATCGTACTCCTGTTGGTGATGGAAGCAATGTTTGCAAACTCGTGAAGACTCTGTTCTGAAGGAGGGAGACCCAGGAGAGGACCAGAAGGGGAGTTTGCTCAGTGGTGAGGTGAGAGGCTGTGTGGTGCTGAGTGTGTGTGTGTCTGTCTGTTTTATAGATGAGTACATTATGACATATATGTGTATGTCCAAATATGTGCATAAGAGTATATGCATGTCTGCTATGTACATATGAATGGGCACACATACGCACACATATACTTTTGAATCACTTAGGTCTTTCAAATAGCAGCTGGCTGGACTACCTCCATTTCTTCAGTTTTCTTTCAGCTCCAGCTGCTTATCACTCTAGCATTCTGACTTTTCTCCACCCTCCCTCCAAGAGCATAGAAAACGGGGTCAGTCCCCTCCGTGTATGCAATGCTTCTTTCATAACGAGGTCCCCTGTGACACAGAAACGCATAAACTTCTACCATGAGTGCGCAATAGTGAAACAAATTATTCATGCCTCTTTCTCAGTTGAGCACTGTTTTATTTAGCATGCCCACACTTTGCTAGTGGTAGGTCTAAATTTGTGACATGTATGGGAAAAACACATTAAGCTTTGGTAGTTTGTGTGAGTGCGTGTGGGAGACTCTTTTAACATTCCTCCGAGGGTGACCTCATCTGGTCAAATTTCAGAAGGGCCTGGGGCAGAATGAGTTCTTAACAGACAGAATATAATTTCTCCAGATGGAAGGTGGCCAGATGCTAGGGTTGAGACTGCCTGCCCTTACACACAGTGGGCGTTTCAGCAGGCTACCTTGTCCTAACTGATAGGACACACTTTTCAGGGATGAATGGTAGTGTGCGCTAGGGCAGACAGACAGCAGCTGCTGTGTTTGGCTTCTCCGTCAGTGTTCTGCATTAATTCGACGTTCTTTGTTTGTTTGTGTGTTTTGACAGGGTCCTGGTAAGGATGAGCTTGTTTTAGCTTCTGCCTGCCCCGTGTCAGGTTGGGTCAGGAATATTGCTAATCATTGTGGTGTTACCCGGCACTTGTTCCAGGCTGAATCTAATCAATGAAGATAAACTTTATCTAGCGGCAGAATTGATCAGCAGTCTCCGTGATCTGAGCGTCGGGTAAGGCCGCTCATTTCTGACAGTGCTGCACCTGTGGTGGACTGCTCCTGTCTTGCTTGTCTCAGCCAGACAATTGTTCTACTGTGCAGATAGGCAGAGTGCTGTGGTCCTCTGAGAGGCTGTCGAAGCTCTGCCCTCATATCCATCAGATAAGCTGATTAAATCTGCATTAATCATGGGGCCCAGTGCAAGGGCTATCAGTGCTCTTGGATAATCAATTGCTTTGAGTGGAAAAATAAATGCATTTCTAACACTGACGGAAGCCATTAACTGGTGACAATGGCCTAGCACATTGCTATTATGGTTTTATTAGTGAACAGCGGGGAACACATTCTGACCACACCCACACATACATCTGTCCAGAGAGCAGAGAGGCGGAGAAACTGAACGCCTAATTCCTTTCTGTGCCCCAACTGACTGTCCACTCCTTGCTCTTCCATTCTTGTCTCCCTTCGCGCACTAGTCCACCCTGATGCTGGCTTTCCTGCCCTAAGATCACGTTTGATAGCCTCTACCTGGAATGTAGTGTTCCCCCAGAGAGCTGTATGATTGGCTCTTCTTGGTCACTGGAACTTATGCTTAAATGCACTTCCCCCTGGAGACCTTTCTTGATCACCACCTCACTCCAAAACACACTCTCGTAGCATATGCCCTTCATCACACTTCGCACCTGCAAGCCACCTGCTGAACAAGTTTTTGTCTGTATTCTCAGTCACTAGCAAACAAGGTCTGGCACACAGCAGTACTTAAACACTTTCGAGTGGCTGAAGTTCCCTGGGTTCTGTGGAGTGTTTGAACAAGTCAGTGGACCCAGGGTTCAGAGAGAAGAACGCGTTGCCAGAGGGACTCACTTTGCTTTGAACTTACAAGGTGGTCCTTGAAAACCATCAATCTTTTTGGGAAAATGGGCCTAATTCAGGTCCTCTCCGCTCTGAGTCAATGTTTTCAGATAGTTGCTTTCATTTGAGAGTGGTGCCAATTGGAAAATGGGGCACTGTTTTTTTTTGTTGTTGTTTTATGTTTGTTTGTTTTTCTGTGTGATAGAAGTTTAACATTGGCAGGAACAAGAGTAAGCTAGAGTTTGTCTACCAGATGCCCAGGATTCTCTTCCGAAGGTCCCTGTCAAGCATCATGTACTTCGCTCAGAGCCTACCTTCCTTTCTTCTTTCTTTCTACAGAAAATTTTTAGTTTCTTAATGAACTTGTAAATGAAAGCTCCTGCTTAAAACAAGACAAAATTCCTGCTCACATAGATGTTCACAGTGGCTACATTTTCTTAAAGCAGCATGGTTACACGTTTGGTTGTAAGATGTTAAATCCCTGAGACAAATGTGCTTTTTTTTTAAAATACTGATTTTATTATTCATATATTTCATATATTTATTTACTTATTTTTGTCCTGTGTGTGTGTTTGGGCGGGGGTTGCATGTGCTATGGTACTCGCGTGGAGGTCAGAGGGCAACTTCAGGAGTTGGTTCTGTCCCTACATTCTTTTAAGGCAGTCTTTAATTTTTGAAATTGTTTTATGTGTATGGGTGTTGGCTTGATGCATATCTGTGCACCGAATTCATGTCTGGTGTCCACAGCAGGTACAAGACACCATGTGGGTGCTGGGGATAAAACCCAGGTCCTCTGGAAGAGCGGCCAGTGCATACAATGGCTGAGCATCTCTCCAGCTCCTGAGGCAGCATCTTTCCCGTCATTTCTGCCGCTCTTCATACTCAAGGATGGCTGGTCCAGGAGATTGTAGGGTCTCTGCCTCCCACCTCAAAGTAGGAGTCCTGAAGTTAGAAGTGTGTGTCACCATCTCCTGCTATTTTTGATTTTTACATTTTTGTTTCCGACGTGTGCACAGGGGCCCTCATGAGCAACAGTGTCTGTGTAAGGGGGAAGGTCAGGCTAAGCTGGAAGCTGGAAGCCGGAGAATGCCCATTCCAGTGACTTCCCCACGCAGTCCCCAAGCGTGGGTGGAAAGCTGCCCTGGGGATCCTGGGTGGAAGGCTGCCTCAGGGATCCTGGAACCATTCATCACATTCAGTGTGCTGACAGAGGCTCACGAGCCACCCAGTCCACTCTGTAAGATTATGTACCAGAGTTTGTGTTGACGGGAAAACCCTGCTTTTCTCTGCCTTTTACCTTTTCCCCATTAAATCAAACAACAAATCGTTTTAAACCAAGAACATTTAGTGACCTTTCCCAAATGGAAAGTAAGGTGCTCAAAGCCCACAAATTCCATCTAAATATTTTTTTTCTTTCTGTGAAAAACAAACTCAGATACCTTCCTGGGAAGTGGGGTGCCAGGGGTGATCAGAAGGGCTCTCAGAGCGTTTGCACTGGTGGCTGGGTGACCTCTCACAGAGGGGAGCAATACTTGCCTTCCAGGCTTCTGAGCAGGGTGTGGAGTTCTGCTCACTGGGTTTCTGCAGTTGTCCTGCTGGGTGGCAAGGGCAGATCCATGCTGGTGGGGGACATGCAGCCCTGTGTGCCAGGCACCAGGAAAACTGAAGAGCAACAACAAGACTTTAAGAGGTGGCAATATTGTTAATTCCTTTGTGGTTTTATGCAGGCAGGAGGATTAATTAGCACCTTCTGTATCTAAATTCATGTTTTAGGTTAGATACCCTTTTACTAGATGATTTAGTCTTCCTAACTGTGAAGGCCAGCACATGAGATTTGTTTGTGTCTGCCAAATGCCTGTTGTCTGCCGGAGTGTGTTATCCTGAGCTGAGACCTGAGCCCTTTACAAGAAGGCTGACTGTCCTTACAATAAATATCAGAAGAAAATCGAGAAAGAATTCAGAATACAAGAGCAGACAAGGTGGTCACAGAATTTCTTCTGTTTTTTTCCCCCCTCCCATTTTCTCAAATGACTATTTAAAAGTCTTATTCTCCTAATCATATTCCCTTGGTATTTCTTTGTCTTAATGCCTTTGTAGGAAAGAAAGAAACTGGATTCTTTGTAGTACAAGCATCTTTTAATGAAGCTCAGAACAGCTCCTCCTGCACCTCCCCATTATCCAGAGTTCTGCAGACAGTGTTCAACTCTACCCTGTGATGGCCACGCTCCTTACCTCTCTCCCTAGCATGGAAATTCGGAAAACCTCAGAAATGCAGGATTACCTGTCTTACCGTCCACTGGGTCTAGTAAATGAATGTACCAAGTCTGTGTTGTGGACTAAACGCAGGCGTGGCCAGCTGAGCCCTTCAGCTTCTCAGTTGAGCTGGCTTGCCTGCTTGAGATTTGCCAGTTTGGAGCTCGCAGACATCCCAGGCTCCAGCCTCCTAAGTGGTTATTTAGTAGATCAGAGGAACGGTCCATCAACCTGTGAGAAACATGGGCTTCAGCCACGCTGTCTGCCAAGCTCCAGTCCGCTTACTCAGGTAGCTTAACCCAGATGAGAAGTTTTGTCTGGACAAGACAGCTATGATGAGCAGCTTCCGAGTCTCCTCTTCAGGACAGCACTCTGGGTTGGTGCTTTCTTCATTCTTTCGGCCTTTGTGTCAGGATTGGTATGATCATCAGTACTCCTCCACAAGGCTCCAGGTGGAAGGGAGGAGTAGTGTGAAGCACCTGCCTTCCTCTCTTTTTTGACAGTGCTGAGGCTTGAACCTAGAGCCTTGTAACAAGCTAGGTAAGCCCCCTTGTAGTTTGAATGTGTTCGTAATTTCTTTGTTCTTACGGATTACTGTGGACCAGAGAATTCTCTCTGCCAATTCAGTTTTATTTTTCCTGAAGCCATTGTCATTTCTCAGAAACATTAGTTCGCATATTCTCTATATGCACGTCCTCTGTCTCCCACTCCTGCCATATTGGCAAGCTTTTACCTCCCAGTCCTTTCCTCATTCCTCTTTACTTTTTCCTCTCCTATCCTTTTTCTGTCTGGTCTTTCTTCCTTCTTACCCTTTTTCCTACCTCTCTCTCTCCTTTCCTCCCCTCCTCTCCCCTCCCCTCCCCTTCTCTCCCCTCTTCTTTTCTTTTCTTACAGGCATTTTCCAAACCTGGTTTTGGCTAGAATCAAATTCCATGCTCACCTACAAACTGATCATTAGCCAGTGCACACACAAGGAGTCGTTTGGTTTAAACAGACTCAGTTCTCAGGTCCTAGTGTGAAACACCAAGGCTCTACTGAGCTGTGACTGAAGGCAGGAGTGCCTGCCAGGCAGAAGTTGTCTGAGTTTTCTAGGACTGCCGTGGCAAAGAAGCACAAGTTAAACATCCCTTAACATCACAAGAAGACGTATGGTTCTTTTGAGAGCTCAGGAAAGAATCTGTTCCATGGTCCCCTCTGGCTCGTTGTCTTTATCTTTGGTCTGCTAGTGTTCTCCCCATATGTAGCCAAATACCTCACTTGTGTAAGGATGCCAGTCATCATGGATGAGCGGCCTACTCCCTTCTAGTCAAACCTTGCCTTGTCGAGTCATCTCTGCAGTAACCAAGGAAGTTCACGTTTTGAGGTGCTGAGGGCAGGGACTTCTTTAGGATTTGGGGGCCTGACTGTTAGCAGGGGCAACTGTATTTGCTTCATAAAGCAAACTGGCTGGGTTAATCTTCTTGAGACATGCTCTCTTATGGTATTTGCATTTATTATTTAATCCCACCTCAAGAGAACTTATATAAGTATCAGAGAGTAATAATAATTAAGCAGCAATTAGAAAAGGGTTAGAACCAAAAACTTCATGGCTGGAGAGATGGCTCAGTGGTTAAGAGCACTGTCTGCTCTTCCAGAGTTCAATTCCCAGCAAATACATGGTGGCTCACTCACAACTACCTATAGTAGGATCTGATGCCCTCTTCTGGCATGCAGGTATGTGCACAAAGAGAGTTCTCAGATACATAAAATAAATAAATCTTAAAAAACCTCAGATAACATAAAAATTAGACCATCATTGAAATCGTCACCAACACACCATTCATTTATGCATCTCCCTGCTTCCTCACTGTAAGCAATCAAACCCCACAGCCACTCAACTGTCAGATGTGCCAGAGCCTTCCTAGGGAAAGCTAAGAAGCAGCAGCAGGGTGTGGCTGCTGAGCTCGTGAGAAACGTGAGGTAACCTAGTCCTTTGTGAAATTCAGTCTAGTGGAGTCATCCAGTCAATTTTCCAAACATTTGTATACATTGTTTAAACCCTTGTGTCTAGAGTTGGCCATGGAGAACACAAGTAGAAGTGAGTTTATTCATTTCAGAAATATTGGGACTACATATATGTCAAAATTTATAGATGTTTAGAAGATCTTTCAGAGTGATAAATGTTATCATGTAACATTCTTCTCTCACAGCAGCTGGATCTATCTACTCTAATTTTCGTTTGTTTTAACATTGCAAGTTTTACTTTTAAGAAGATAAGAACAAGGCTTACTCTTCCTTGCCAGTCCCCAATCTAAACCTTCTAAAATTTTACTAAGTGGCATCCTATGAAGAGAATAAAGAACAGAGATAGAATTATAGGACATCATTATGCCAGATTACCCTATTGTTATTTTGTTGTTGCTGTAAGTGCTGCTCTTTGGCACTTTCGAGGGGGTGCTCCTGCAAGGAGGGGCAGCTGTCAGCCTGGACCTGCAGCGAGGAGGCATCTGACCTATGGTGCGTCTGACCTGGTAAACAAAGCTGAGTGGTGAGCCAGGAGGAGGTGGCTGTGATGTGGGAGGAGAGTCCAGGTTGGCAGTTTTGTGCTCTTGACACCATAGACCCCGGTGGACCCCGGTGTCACCTGTGTGTGGTCTTTATGCAAATGAGATGTCTTGTCTGGCAAATCTGTTCTTGAATGACTGAACACAGTCAAGGCCTGTAGGCTGGGCCCCTCATCTCTGAATCTTGGTGAATTTAGGAGTTGCTAGTTGCTCTCTTTGTTCCTGTTTTACTCACGCCTCCAGTACATAAACATAGGGACATCCATTTGACTATGCTATGGTTTTCTTCAAGGCATGGATAGGAAACTGATAAAAAATTTAATGAACTCTCTTTAAGTTCTCAGCTCAGTGGCATCCATACAATCCCAGTGGTGTGCTAACATGGCCTCTCCTTCCACACATTTTCATCACCCTACACAGGAACTCCATACCCTCTGACAGGTTACCTCTCCTCTCCTCCAGGCCTCTAGTCACCAATGTGATTTTTGTCTTTATGGTTTTACCTACTTTGGGCATTCCACATAGACGGAATCATAAACTATGCCTTTGTGTGTACAAGTACGTACAACTTCTCATAGTTTTGGAGGTTATACATGTTGTAGCAGTATCATTCCTTTCAATGGCCAAATGATATTCCTTTTGTGAATAGAACCGCATTGATTCTTTAAATTAAAAACAAGTTACTTATTTTTATTTTATCTGTGTGAGTGTCTTGCTTGCATGTACATCTGTGTGCCATGTATGGTGCCTGCAGAGGCCAGAAGAAGGTTGGATCCTCTGAGGTTGGAGTTAGAGATCGCTGTGAGCTACTGTGTGGGTGCTGGGAACCTAACCTGGGTTCTCTGCAAGAGCAACAAATGCTCTCAACCTCTGAGCCATCTCTCTAGTCCCATGCCACTTTTTTTTTTTTTTTTTTTTTTGAGACAGGTTTTCACTACATATTCTTGGCTGGCCTGGAACTTGTCATGTGGACTAACCTATAGAGATCTACCTGCCTTTGCCTCCACAGTGCTGGGATTAAAGGCAAATGCTACCATGCCGGTTCACAATTGTTTTAATTCCATCTCTGATTGATGGACGTCTGAGCTGTTTTCATGTTTTGGCTACTGCTGTAACATTTATGTTTTTTAAAGGTCATTTCCCAAGTTTACTTTCATTTCGGGGTGGAGTCTCTTGGCCTAAAAGGATTGGCTATGTGTTTATGGAGGTTTTGTAAAGGTCAGATGTGCAGGATACAGACCCTGAGGCTCTGCAGTTTAATTCCTCCAGAAAGTGCTTACCTGCCCCTATCAGTCACTGCTTGTGGCTAGCAGCCCATGCAGCCAGGCCTTCCTCCTGTCTCAGTGGTGCCTGGACACCCCTGGGATGAGTCAGACCCATGGTGGCTCACTGTGTGGGTCTCTCTTACAGGCTGTCTTTCCCGCCCTGTAAGCTTGTCTTAGGCTTCTCGTGGCTTTGCCGTTGTTTCATGAGCTCAGAGCTTCTCATGCTTCATCCACACAACAGAATCCGGAAGATCTGATACCAGCCTGACCAAGTGGCTAGCTTTTTCTGGCCCACATTCTCCTCATTTGGATAGCAAGTGTGGAAACACAGAGCTTCCGGTGGGCTTGTGTATGCCAGCGGCAAAGTGAGCACCAAATGGAGGCCCGGCAGAGTGTGATTCAGAAGCCTCCGTTGCTGGGTGTCCCACGAGTGCACAGCGACAACAAATTGCTGCCCACAACGCTTTCAGTGAAGGAATGTAACTCCCATGTGGGTGCTGCTGACCCCCCAAGCCACCCCCACCCCAGCTCACTGGGACCCTTGTTGCTATGACAGCCCTCAGCTACCTGAGAATCCCCCTCTGTGAATTATGTCAAGTTTGTCCCATGAGGTTTTGCCTCAGTTCCTGAGTCCAGGTGTTAGCATGTGCTTTGGCCTGCTTTCCATGTCAGGACGGTTTAGTCTCATCCAAAACTGACCCCACACACCTGCAAAGTCCCTGTCTGCTGATATGATTAAGTGATAACTTTTTAAGCCACACGTTTTTCTATCATGAAGCTTAGATAGACCCAGGCGACACAAGGGAAAATCCCTTCCAGCTGCATGGTGCCTTTGCGACAGTCACTGGTCTCTTGTTGTCCATATCACTCATGGCCTCTCTAGTCTGCGCTTGTGACCTAACTGGAGTCAGAGGATCACCTCAGGAAAGAAAAGATTTGAGCTCCATTCTAGATGAAATAAAACTTTCACCAAAATGTGCCTAATTAGTTAGAAACAAAACCCTATAAAGGTTTCCTGTCACCGTGAGGCCTGGTTTACCTGTTTGTTCAGGCTTTTCCTGAAACTGGGTGAATGACGCATGGTGTGAGGCAGGAGGGCCCCATGGAAGGCCATGGGAGTCACCTGGGTCATTTTAGGTCAATGACCATTAGCTCAGACCTGTGGGCAGGGAGGGCTGTTTTCATCCTGAGGTTTTGTGCGGCATTATGAGCAAAGGAACCTGGGTACACCTTTCGCTCTCAAACCAAACCCATGGCTGTGCCACACCCCTGCTCCCCAAGCCTACCCCTCCATGCCAGCATTGTCCTAGTTTGCTTCTGAGTGAAAACCAAAAAGAAATTCTCCTCTACTGCCTTTTCCTCCATGTCATCATCAGAAAGACTGTGTGAGGCTGGTGCCAAGAATTCGGGGCAACAGGATTTATAGGACCCGTGTGTCATGACTCGAAGTGGAAGGAATTTTAGGCCTTGAACTTATAAGCTCATGTCAAAAAGGTCAACTAGGATTGAAAACAGGGTTGCAGAACCTGCCAATAAAAGTAAGGAAGTATGATTTGGAACTGCTTTTGTGACCTGATGAAATGGAGAGCTCTGCCTTGGAAAATCCTGTACCCCCTACAGGGCTCAGCCTGGGTCCTAAGGTACAGCTTTTCCCTGCCATGCTCTTACACTAATGGTCTACTCTAGACAAGAGCCAACACTAAAAGATGTTCCTTTGTGAAACAAGGCCGGAGGCTGGTCCTTAACTAGGCGTGGGAGGAGGAGGGAGGGTGCTGGGGTGGGCAGCCCCGTCAGTCCTTCCCGTGCTGCTCCAGGCAAGAAAAGATGGTGTAGGACGACTGTTGTCATCCTTGGGATGCTGTGCTGTGAGAGTCACAGGGTCATTAATTTCTAGCTGAGGAAGTATGCTCTCAGGGGGCTTATTCCTTTAACAGAGGCGTTTAACAGAGGGCTTATGAGTCCAACGAAAAATAATCAAAACCTGATGCAGAGAGGTAGAAGGAAAACAAAGCATGGAAGGAACTCAGAAGTATACAGGGTGGGTTGTGAGAGGTGCCACACACTTGGATGGGGGGGGACCCTAGAAACTAGCAGAGAAGGGACACACTATGTAACTACTGGCAAGTGGAGGAGCCTGGATTGGAAGCTGGGTTTGTCTTGGCCGAGGTGCACTCATTATTCATTCCTCAAATGGGATGATATGCTCCTGAACGAAGATAAGACCCAAGTCTGAAACAAGAGGCTGACTGTGAGTCACACGTGAAGGAAGTCGACACTGCTCCCAAATCTGGGCGTGAGACTGTCATTAAGGAGCCCTGCATGAGTGGGAGCCATACAGTTTCCCAGACCCCCTCCAGCCTATGTGGGAGAGGAGTGGGAGAGAGACAGGGGCACTCAGGGCTGGGTGGGCTGGTCTCCCGAAGGCAGTGTGAAGACCAGGGACCCAGAAGAAGGAGCACCAGCAGCTGGCAGTTTGCTGAGCTGAAGAGCTAACTGTGTGCCTTCCACAAAGCAGCATGCATGACAAGAGAATTTCTGGGAAGTTCTCCTGGGTTGACTGGAGAGAGGGAACACAGACATGAGAATTGTTTGAACAATTCTATCCGGAAACCAGCCCTGTCTCCTCCTGAAATGTAGACAATTTGCAAAAGTCGGGGAAATGTACTAAACTAAATTTTGTCCCCTATAAAATAGTCACTAGACTGAGTCCACTGCCCTCCCCTTCCCCAGCCTCCTGGCCCCGAAGATATTGTGAGACTTCAGTGAGACTGGTATAGTGCTTATCTCACACACCTGCCTCACTGATAGGACACTGGCAGCAGGGCTGTGGAATCTTGTTTCCCTCACTTCTTCCTGCTTCCTTTCCCTGGGTCCATGTGCCCGGAGGGACCGCAAGGTTTTTGTGACTGCTGGTCTTGTGAATTTTCACCTTTCACATCTACTACTTCCTAACCTATCTGAGGATTTAAAAAGCATGTTCCCTCCAGGCTTTTCTGCCTCTGGAGGCTGAGAGGAAAGTTCTGCTGTGGTCAGAAGGGCTAAAAGCGCCCCCAGGCTGCTCTGCTTTGTAGCCCAGGGAGAGCACTGCTGCCTCAGGCTGTACTCCAAAACCCTGATTCTTGCAGCCTTCTGTGAGATTTTGATGTATCCCTGTTCAACTCTTTCTGGTTCTGTAAAGTGGGAGTGATGCCCACATTGAAAAGGTAGGTGCAGAGTTGTCATTCACAGCTAACAGTTCATCTAGGTGTCTTCTTTGAGAGTCAGCCTCCCAGACCTCAGCAGAAATGCCCTCTGAAGAAGAGAGTGAGGATGACCTTAGGCCTCAGAATCTTCCTTAGGAGACCAGGAGACAGCCTTGCAAGGCAGGACACAGAAGAACATAGAAGAAGGATGCAAGAAGGACAGAAAGGGAAATGGTTACTCCTCATTTAATGAGCATATATATTATCAGAAGTTTTAAGAATTATTATTTTTTGAGACAGAGTCTCACTATGTAGCTCTGGCTGTCCTGGAGCCCTCTGTAGACTGGGCTGGCTTTGAATTTAGAGATCTGCCTGCTTCTCCTGAGTGCTAGGATCAAAGGTGTGCATCACCACTGCCCGGCCTTTTGGAAAAACTTAAAATAACTTCAGGTTTACAAAAACTTCACAAAGTTCCTTCAAATGTTAATTCCCCAGAAACCAGTATAGTGATCACAACCAGGAATTGGGTATTGCTATACATCTATTAGTTATTGTACAGAGTAATTCTGAAAGTGTCCTCTGCCTCCTCTCCTCTCATGTTGCCACACTGGGAAACCATATGTCCAGGACACAAAGCCACGACGGACAAACCACATCTCACCCATAGCATCTTCTCAGGGCACTACCGGAGGTGACATATGACTGGAAATGTACATTTTTAAGAAAATCACCCTTTTGGAAAATGAACAAAGAATTTTTATCAAGAACCAGAAGAGTGAAGCTATACCCCAACCCCACCTCCTCCCCAGAGCTCTCCGGCACTCCTTGGTCTGAAATGCTGTCCCGCACAGGCTCTCAAGGGTGAATTTTCAAATGTTCCACACCACGTGCAGTGATCTTGCCCACCCACTATGAGTAGGGGGATCTTTTGGACTTCTAGGATGGCTCAGTCTTTTGGATAATTGCTCATGAAAATAGATCTAAGAAGTAATAATCTGGTTGCCACCTATTGTCAAGCATACTATATATATATATTTATTTTTTTGGGAGGGGAAGAAAACTGGTTATAACAAAAAGAACTAAATGTGCTTGAGGAGACAAAGACACACATGCTTTGGCATGTGTGAGATTTGCCAGCAAGGAAAACATTAAACAAACTGCAGAAAGCACGGCTGCTGGCACACAGCTAGCTCGTGGTTCAAAGTGTCTGGAGAGAAGTGTTTCAACACAGTGGATGGAGGGAAGAGGCTGAGAGGGGTTATGGAGGAAAACAAGGACCGGGATGCCAACGCACTGTGAGGGGTGGCGGATTCAGGATGAGCTGTGCCAAGTGACAGAGTCCAGAGTATGCCAGTCTTACATGAGGAGCCCATCTGCCTTGCTCGGGCCATTGTGGAATAATAAACCAAGGGCGTAGCATAGGACAGTATCCAGAGTGTCTAAGATAAACTTGCTTGTCCATTTGGCACTAGTCACTGAAGTAGAGAAAAAATCCAGAAAACAGGAGGCCTTTGTTCTTAGACCTCAATGCCAGTGATGTTATTCTTGAACAAAACCATATTTACTAGACTGGTATGAAAAAAAAAAAGAAAAAAGAAAAAGAAAAAGGAGAAGGACCTGGAGAGATGGCCAAAGGTTAGGAGTACTTGTTACCCTTGCTGTAGATCAAGTTTCAGTTCCTAGCACTGGCATGGCAGGTTACAACTGTCTAACTCCAGGGGATTAATGCTGTCCTCTGGCCCTTTCAGGCACCAGGCGCATACCTGGGGCACATCCACCTGTACAGGCAAAGTACCTGTACAGTGAAATAGACATGTATCTGGTTCTGGAAGCTAGACATCCAACATCAAGGTCCTGGCAGGCCCCCGTTCTCTCTTCCAGGCACTGTGGGCTGTAGAGACATCACTCCACCTTCTACCTCAGTTTCTCATGTCCATCACCCTTGGGTATCTGTACTGTCATATGCGATCCTATCCTCGGTGTGCTCTAATTTCCCTCTAATGTGATACTAGGTAGTAGATTAGTACCCTGTGACCTTCCTTCATTTGACTAATCACATTTGTAAAAACTGATTTTTTTTTTTTTTTGAGACAGGGTTTCTCTGTGTAGTCCTGATTGTCCTAGAACTTGCTCTGTAGACCAGACTCACCTCAAACTCAGAGATCCACCTGCCTCAGCCTCCTGAGTGCTGGGATTAAAGGTTTGCATGACCACTGCCCAGCAAAAACAAACTTCTAATTGAGAAGATATTCTGAGTATTTGAATGGACAAGAATTTTGGGAGGGGGTCACATTCCCATTCAGAACATTATTTCAAATGTATCCTGTCACTTTCTTTTTAGACATTTCTTTGTGTGTGAGCCACAGACACCTCCAACTCAGTATGTCAAGTGATGAGCTTAGTAGGCAGGACCTGGTCTCTCTGAGGAGATTACTGGGAGAAACTTCTTTCTAGTTACTCAGGTTGGAAATCTTGGCGTCATCTTCCTTTTCCTACCAACAAACAGTCTTCTGATCCTTTAACATCCGCACCAGCCACGTTCCTATCCGGCCTGTCTGTTCATTGTCTAAATGGATCTCTTTGATTTGGGGGCCTGGAGTGTTAGGAAGATAATGCCAGTAGTTCAAGTGGGAACCATGGTCCAATATGACTCGACAAAGCCTGTTTTCACGCTCACTTCTTAAGCTCCAGCTTGTACTCGGCCTACGAGAGGGCGTTTTTACTGCCTATTACTACAGTGTGGATGCTCAGTGTCCTGCAGAGGCTCATGTGCTACAGGTTTGGTTCCAGGTCAGTGTTACTGAAAGGAGGGAGCTTTAGGAGGTGGTGCCTAGTGGGAGTTCCTGAGGTCATTGGTGATGTGCTCTCAAAGGACATTATGGGATTTATGACTCCTTCCTCTTTTTAGGCTTTTCAGTTGTGGGGGTTTGAATGAGAAATACCTCCCATAGGTTCACATATTTGAGCACTTGAGCCCTTGGTGGAGGCTTTGGAACCTGCACAGGACATGATGAGGGAGGTATCCCTGGGGGCAGGCTTTGAGAGTTTATATCCTCATTCCCCCCCAGCACCCCCATTCCTAAAAACGTGTTTCTGCTCCTGGTGGCATGCCATGCTTTGTCTGTGATTATGGACTTGAGCTGCTAAGACCATAAGTCAGAATAAACACTTTATTTTTTAATTTGCTTTTGGTCATGGGGTTTTATTACAGAAATGGAAAAGTGACTAATACACCAGGAATGACATAAACAGCTTGCTCCACTGTGAGCTCTCACTGGCTTCTTACATACTCACCAGTGGCCCATAGAAATGATTCTACTAAACATTAACTGGAACTTCCCAAACTGTGAGCCAGAGTGAGCCTTTCTCTGGATAATCTGATTACCTGGGATATATTGTTATGCCGATATGGAAACAACTGGCACATCCATTCTCCTTAGCCTCTCTCTTATTTCAGGATGGGGGTCAAATGTTGTCTTTCTAATCCTGCCTTGGTCCCAGCCAGCCCAGTGATTACCTTGTGCTTGTCTACATTGTTTCTCACAACTCTTTTCAGCTTCTCCACTAAGGTAGGAAGTAGGGGTGTGTGTGTGTGTGTGTGTGTGTGTGTGTGTGTGTGTGTGTGAAAAATATAGCAAGCACCTAGTGGATGAGAGTCCACTAAGTGTATGGAGAATCCTTGAGCCTGGACCTCTTAGATTGTCCTAGAACTCTCCACTCAGCCTGGGCTCAGGATCCTTCTGTCTCAGTTTCCCAAATACTGGAGCTGCAGGCATGAACCATCATATCCAGCTTCACTGCTAACATTTTTTTCATAACTGAGGTATGGAAAAATTGATTTATGATAATTGATTTATTTAGCATGGTCTATATATTCTGTACAAATGACAGGGGATACTTAGTAAGTGAAGAAATGACAGACACTGTCAGTTCCAACTGTTTCTTATCTGGAACCTCCTTTTTTTTTTTTTTAACAGTAACTGAACATGGAAAAGAGCAGAGGACACAGCTCAGATGAGACAATGAGATAAAAATAGAAGATTTTCTGTTTTGGCTTTCTGTTACAAAAGTCTGATTTTAAAAACAATCTTTCCTACTGGTCAATAACAGTCCTCACTTTTCCTAGCTGGAAACACATTTTCTTCAGTTCCTGAAAACGTATGTTTTAGCCAATTTTAACTTTTTTTTTTTTTTGGCAAAGGAAACACTATAAAAACCTGAGCATGAATAAACTTTAAATGTTAAATGTAAGAGAAATTCGTCAATAGAGTCCACATCTGGACTTGGCTCAGTGATGGCTACTAAGGGAATGGTTGTTGCAATAATTTGTATTATATGGCTTTCTTGTTTGCTTGCTTCATTTGTTCCAAGCATTGCCAAGAGTGACCTTCATTGTTTGTGTAGAACCAGGCAAAAAAAGCTATTTTCAATCATGTCTCATAGTATTTTCAAACAAACAAACAAACAAACAAACACAGTCCAAATAGGTGTCTATCATGTAAAAACAGTAAGAAATACATTTTGGCTAAATGAGGTGACAAAGGTTGATTCTTGGTTCATGTTGGCAGGAGCTGGAATTGGATGAACTGTTCTAAAGGTATATTAAGTATTCATAAGCTGTGTATGTCCTTTGATTTAGCAATTTCGTTTTTTGCAGTGTGTTCTGAAGGTATCAGTTCTGGAGATTTAGCTAGAACGGTATTTGTAAGAGTGGTAAAAAAATTAAGAAAGAAATCACATGATTCATAAGAGGTAATTGATAAGATGAGTGAATTTCCCCACATTGTGGAACTGTTGGCATCCAGTTAACATTGCGTCACAGGAGAATATTTAATGTTGCAACATGTTGCCAAGGGGACCAGACAGGTTCTACACAGTATGTTCAGTTTGATTGCAGTTGGTTATGAAAAAAAAAAAAAAAGTGTGGGCAAATTCGATTTCCTGGCTTCCTTTAGGGCAAGAAGCTACACTTGTTTTTAATAGCTACATCCTGTGGCTCCAACCTCCATCTACTGTGATTACACAACGCTTTTCCTCCAACATGGCCCTCCCCCGACTCTCATTACCTCAGCCTGCTGTCTCATTCCTTCACATGCCACCTCCTGTTTTGGGAAGGCAAATCTCTCTTCTCACCACGATTTTGCGGAAACATAAACAATTGATTCTCTAATTCCCCACACCCGGGAGAGCTGGGGCTATAATGATGCTCACCTCAGCTTTCCAGAGTGCTTGGATGGAACCGTGTGGGAACGGCAAACCCAAAAAAGGGGAAACTTAAAAAGTTGCATACTTAAAAGTTGTACATATTGTCTATATTTTCTTCCGGAAAACTTCTGCTTGGGTCAGGCATACCCATCTTCCCATGACTGTTATTTTCTTCACCCAAGCCTATCACCATTTTGCAAGAACAAATGTTATCTTCTTTCAGGCCTTGCCACGCCCAGGAAGCCTTCCCACCAACCTTTTTTGAAATCCTGAAGAGGGAAGAGCAGCACTCCTAAAGAAAACATGATTTGCAGAAATGAATTCTGTCCACACCAAGGATGATAACACATTGTCACAGGGAGTTCCTGGATCTCACATCTGAAGCTCTCCATTTCAGGGCGAGATCTTGGGTTTGAATAACTAAAAAACCGTGAAAGACACCCCTCCCCCTCTACCCCACAACTCCACCAAACAGAGAAACAATTTGATCTCAGAAGAAATACCAGTGAATACTCTCAAGTACAAAGCCTGCGAGGCAACGAGGGCCATACTTTGTCCAAAGCCTTTGTGCTCACTGATAGTGTCAACATCAGGCACAGAGAAGGAATTCAGTCTTATTTTCTCTTTCTCCATGTAGAGGCTGTCGACAACCCCTAACAAGTTAACTCTACAATCTTGACAGTCTGAGGCCCTCAAGGTAGAGGGTCTGTCAGGGTTACTCTGCTGGGGGATGGTGTAAATTAAACTTCCACAGCAGCTTCAAACACCACATTTACTAGCCTGTGGTTTCTGTGAGTCAGGAGTCTAGGGTGGCTTAGTTAGGGTCCTCAGGCTCAGGGTCTCTCTCAAGCCTGGGATCTGAATGGTGACCGGATCTTATCGAGCCCCAAACTCAACTGGGAAGGTTGTGTGTTTGTGTTCAGATGCTCAGTAAGGGCTCAGGGTTAGGTGTGGTGTTATATTCTGGTGATTACTGCACCCTTGAGGAAGAGTCAGGAAGATCAGATCAATCTTGGCTACCTAGTGAGTTCAAGGAAGTGTTTCCATTAGATTGGCTTGTGGGCAAATCCGTGAGGGCATTCTGTTGATTGTTTCTTGCTGTGGGAGGGCCAGCTTATGGTGGGCATTGCTGGGTGATATATGAAAGGGAGCTGTGAGCCTGTCAGTGGCATTCCTCCACAGAATTGCCTTCAGCTCCTGCCTCTGGTCTCCTGCCTTGCTTTAGTTTCTGTTTGGCCCTTCCTTCATGGTGAACTTGCTTCTGTTCTCATTGGTGCTTAAGTAAAACTACACATTGTTTGTCTTTGATGTCATGGTGGAACTCCATGCACTTTAAAACAGATGTGTCATAGAATCTACAAACTTTAAAATATATATGCTGATCTTGTACTAAGTGAAAGAAATCAGACAAGAAGTTTGCAAGATTCTATTTATAAGGAATGTCCAGAATAGACAGCTCCATAGAAAGTGGTTAGTGGTTACCAGGGACAACAGGGAGGAGGGAATAGGAAGTTACCACCAGTGAGAGTGACAATGAAATGTTCTGGAATAGATTCTCTCGATTTACTAAGACCTGCTGGAAGTTTCAAGACTGAG
The DNA here is from genome assembly GCF_907164565.1 of Psammomys obesus. NCBI lineage: Eukaryota > Metazoa > Chordata > Mammalia > Rodentia > Muridae > Psammomys > Psammomys obesus. Next base: position 25,761,101 of record NW_026590062.1, on the reverse strand, counting down.
AATAGCACAAAGGGCAGATTCATGAGAGTAAAAACATTTATTTAACTAAAATTTTACATGACATTGGAGTTGTCAGTAATAAACCCTAAAGAACCAAGGAAAAGAGCATCTTTATCGACAGTGGGGTAGGGTGTGAATGGACAAAAGCAGGTATGATGCAAGGATCCTAAACTCAGGAGAACCCAACAAGCCGTGTTCAGTCTCAATAAAGCTTGACTGCCTGCTTGCTTCCTCCCTCCCTCCCTCCTTTCCTCCTTCCCTCCTCCCCTCCTTCTCTCCTTCTCTCCTTCCCTCCTTTCCTCCTTCCCTCCTTCCCTCTCTCCCTCCCTCTCTCCCTCCCTCCCTTGTTGTTATAGAGACAAGGTATCATTCAGTTCAATAGCTCTGGCTGGCCCAGAACTCTCTAATGTAAACTAGGCTGATCTAGAACTCAAGGATTTCTGCCTGCCTCTGCCTCCTAAGGACTAAGATTTAAAGGTATGGATTGTCATGCTTAGCTAAGGCTGTAACTTCAGAAAAGAAATCTTTAACTATTTGTCCTTGAGGTTAGGGATGGTTAATTCTTTGGTTGCAATTTCATACACCAATGAAAAGAGCCTTGCTGGCCATGGAGTGTGGTGCAAATTGTTGAGACTTAAACACTCTGTACTAAGTCAGCTTAGGCAACTTTCTGTCCTGGCCTGCGAGCCTTTAAGAATGGCGTACACTGATAGTTAAGAACTCTGTGTTGACGACAGCTGTGCTAGCCAGTGTGCAATGTCCACCCCCTGCCTCGTGGGCTAACCATAGCTTGGTCCTTTTACGTTCTTCCTTCTTTCCTTCTACCTGAGAAGACGTAAGTCAGTGGTGATCAGCATAGAATGTGATGACTGAGCATCCAAATGAATGCACCAGCTTCCAAAGCTGACTTTTCCATCACTGTTCGCCACTGTCACACCCATTGTTTCTATGGAAGTTCGTTGTCACTTGGTCTTCTTTCTCTTCAAATCTAGAACAAAAGCCTGTAACTGTCACTTGGTGTATCTAGCAGGACCTGCTACAGCTTTGAAAGTTGGTGCCATGTCCCCTCCAGGCAGACAGCTAGAACCTGTTCATTGCTTCCTGTCACCAGGCCATTCTGGCAGATCTCCCTTCTGTAGTGGTGCACTGCCACATGCTTGACAACCAGAGAATTGGTTTGCAATGTGTGCCAATTGCCATGGTGTAAATAATCCCACCAAAGCTGATTTCAAAATACCATGTGCTCTCACTGAGCGTGGAGTTGGGGAGAGTAGTGCACAACCAGTTTATTCAAGATGGGATGCCGGGCCCAGCATTCCACTGCTCCTGAGGGGTAGATGGTTTCCAGACACAGCTGCTTTGGAAGGAAGGGGTTTCCTCACAGCATGACACCCTCCATGGGACTTCTCTTTCCTGAGAACTCAGCACCCAATTTTAAGCTCCAAAGTAAGCTGGGAACCTGCTCGTGGTTTTGCTAGAAAGTGGGAAAGAGGAGGATAGGAGTCCCAATCCTCTTTGGGAAATGTGTTTTCTTTCTGACAGTGTGTGAATTTGTATTAGAGACAGCACATTCAAGCTGTTCACAAAGTATCAGACACTGTTACTTCTAGCCTGAAGGAGTTGTGAAATATTTGACAAGGTCAAGATCACAGGGTGTTTTCTAAGGGGAAAATAAAGGCGTTTGGTAGGTTGGCAGCTGTACAGACAGAAGCTGGGCAAACCCAGACTGCCAAAGCCCTCAGACCCATGGTAGGGTTCAGCTCTCTTTGAGTGGCAGTTTGTAAATGGAATATATTCCTGAAAGCAAAGCCTGATATAGATAACACATTTGTGGAAATAACCTGAGTACTGGGGCCATTCAGAGATGGTAGGGCAAGATTTAGGAGTAGAGGGAGCTGTCATTTGCTATGAAAGCAGATTGGATGCGTGCATGTCTCCTCTTCTGGTCGGTGTGGTTGGAGCAGCCTAGCTGCTATGCTATTCTCAACGGGCTCTAGTGACTCCAGTACAGTGTAGGGTCCAGGGTAGGGTGCATTCCGGTTGGCTGAAAATAGGGAAGTTCTACCTAATGTAGGTATTTGAGAATACAGGCTGAGTGATTTTGCTGTCTTCAACAAGCAGCTTTCCAATATTTCTCTGCTATCAAAACTCAGCCAGCAAACTAGGAAAGATGGGGTGCATGGAGGAGAGGAGTCTGCTTTTAACCATGTCTCCTTTGTTCACGTCCCTGTACAGGCTCATTTTGCAAGAGGAACAATCTTTTTTTTTCTCTTGTGTATGTGTACGTGTATGTGTGTGGGGGGATATGCCAGAAGTGGAAGTCAGAGGTCAACTTTGTAGCTTTCTCCTTCCACCTTTAGAAGGGTTCTGAAGATAGAACTTAGGTGGCCAGGCTTCTGCGACAAAGCTCCTTCACCCACTGAGCCATCTCACTGGATCCCAAAGAGGAGCATTTGAGATTAAAGAAGCATCAATTTATGATCTCCTGCACTTACCACAAGCCTGTGAGTCTCCTTCAGAGAGACTATATGGGCCCTCAGTCTTCCCCAAACAAGTTTACTCGATTGAGGGAACAAAATCTTTGTGGGGCAAGAAGTTCTGTGTGACACATATAGGCATAATTTCTGGTCAAAATGGCATCTACTAAGAAATTTGTTTTATTAAAATTGTCTTTACTCAAATTGGGTAAGTTAGCATTTTATATGTTTTAGGAGAAACTTTATATTAGTCATGTAAGTATGACTGTGATAAATAGATGGCACTCTAAGATGCACCCGGTCTCCACCAACAGAGCAATTTACCCTCACCTTAATCCTCTAACCCCTTTTTGAGACAGGTTCTCACCATATAGGCTAGACTAGTCTCAAATAGTTAATAAAAGTCTCACAGATAAATAAAGATATTATGTGCCAAAATTTACCAGACCCAAAGTATAGATTTCAGTGAAACTCTCTGCAGTTAGAATAGGATTCAGAAGAGAAACTGTGGAGCTTCCAATTAAATATTACAAACTCTTGATATCTTGCCATGGCTTCCTGTGTGCTGGGGAATACATGCCCAACATTAACACTCTCCTTTTATTATTTTATTTTATCTTATCTTTGGTCGCATGCTGGAGATGGAAGTCAGCAAGACAAATCTTGAGGGTGTGTCTTCTCAGCATAGGTAAAACTGTTCTCTGACAGCACCTAGCCCTTCCTCTCATAAAACTTCTTAGAATCTTAACCCCATGTTCTTGTTAAGTCCACTAATGTACTTACTCATTGCATGGTCAGCAATTAATATTCTTATAGTTATTAAGTTAAATAAAATACACCCTCCCACCTCTAGCTAAAGCTACTTTCAAAGAATTCAAACCTTATCTTTTTTTTTTTTTTTTTTTTTTGTCATGATCAGAGATTTATTCTCTGAGATTTGAGTCTGGAGACAATGGATAGTAGAAGGAAATGTGCTGACTTTCTGTGTGTCTTTGTACACGTGCTGGGATGATAACTTTATTTGTTCTCATTATCAAAGAAAGAAGCAGGTAATTGAGCATACAGCAATCATTAGAGACTTCAGTCATGTCACGGGCAAGAGCTTGTTGCTGATGGCAAGTGATGGAGAAGGACCATGGCAAAAAAGCATGAGTTGTCATCTGTCCTGAAGACAGAGTTCTGTGTTCAAACACAGACGCTGGCAACTTCACTCAGGTAGTTCTTCCGATGATGCTCCAAACGTCATTTCGAAGACAAAGTCTTTTGGGCTTACCAAAAAAGGAGCTTAGATTAATGCAGCCGGTGGTTTCTGGGCGCCTCCCTCAGTGAGGACTAAAACCCTGATGGTCCAGGCGTGGGAAGTACCCTTGCCTTTTTGTGGCTCTTCTTTTTCCTTTCCTTGTCATTCTTCATATTTTGCTGAGGTGAACTTAGAGAAGAAGCATAATCTACAGATATATCAGGTCTCAGACACTGGACTCTTCTAGAATTAGACTGCCCAGAGGTGTTTGGTCACTAGGATAGGGAAGAAATGCCTGGGAGTTGATTTTCTTCTATATGTGTGACTCCCACGAGGGGATAGAAGTGTGTATTCTCCTGGTGGAGTCCAAGTAGCCAAATCTTATGAAGTTTCCATTGAATAAATATGTTTCCTGCCCCAGATAAGACAATAAAACTCCAGATTCTTTTACAGACAAATGAGATCAAAATGCCCATTGTCAATATTTATTGACTCTTGGTAAATATTAATCTACTCTTTGGTCTTTATTTGCTAGAATTGAATGTGGAAAACTACTAGTGATTACTTAGATATGACAAATAGATACCATTTCACTTGTAAACTCTAATGGATAGGTTCAGCCTACCTAAAATATTGTTCCGCAAAGAATTCTGATCATCTACTTCCAGTGTGTGCTCTGGTTGAGGGAATCAGAAACAGTGATGGATTTTGATATAGCCATTCATTCATTCATTCATTCATTCACCAAGTATCAAGTGTCTATCATATGCAAGGCATTCTTCCAGGGGCTAAGACACAGTTTTAGCTGTCAAAGCTATCCTGTTGCTACCCAGTAATATTCTAAGAGATGACCCTATTTATGATCTTTGATGAATTTATCGTTTTACAGACCCATAGAAAATGGTGTTATCTGAATTAGTTACTCAAAGCTCTACCAGAGTACTGTCCGATTGTCTCCCTATGGCCTTTCCCCTATCACCCAGTGGAATTAATTGCAATTTTCATTGTATAGCTATGGTTGCAGAAAAATCTGTGACCTGCTCCCCAATCTGTTTAAGGACTGACTGCCCACCTCCCAACACAGCCTGTGGCCCAGGAATAAGGAGTCTTCCCCTCCTTTTTGGCGCCGACCGTGCAGCAACGCTTGTGGAAAATTCCTGTTTGTTGGCAAAGATCATGTGTGAAGGTATTAGACAAAGAAGCTCTATTGGGTAACAGGATGCCAGAGAGGGATAGGAACCCTGATACCTGAGAGGGGTGGGAGGCCCTAATGTCTGAGAGGGGTGGGAGCCCTGATGCCTGAGTGGGGTGGGGACCCGGTAGGTCAAGCTATCAAATGGTAGTTGGGTGATGTTTCCCATGGCTGAATTCCAGGAAAACTTCCCCTGATATGATCCTGTTGTTCCAAATCAGCTCATTCTGCCCAAGGCTTTGAAAGCAGGCATGTCTGGATGGGTGGAGGGGCCTCTGGGAAAGAGCCGTTCGTTTTTCTCATCAGGGTCCAGTTTACTCCAACAATTCCCAAGCTCACTTTCCCTGTATTCTTGGGGCAGGGCTGTGTGTCTTTCTACTGTGCTTTTAATCTGAACTTCAAAGCGCTGCGAAGCAGACGACCCTATCTCTTTTCCTTCATGCTCTTTATGGAAAATTGGCATGTATGGACCTGCTTGCAAAGTCCAAAGAGTCTCTTTCCTCAGTGCTGTGTAAATTCTGGGTTAATATTTGGAGGTGGACAAACTCATGCCACTAGCGGGGGAAGGCTCTGTTTCATGCCCCAACGCTTCCTTTTCAAAGACGCTCCAGAGCTCTGATTTGTGTGGCTGTGTAAGGAGAGTTGGAAGGGTTTGTAGAACATTAAAGAAGAAAACAAAAGGGTTTAGGAAGCTCATCACCTGCTGTTATTTATAGCAGGGGTATACGTTTCAGGGACCCAACTCAGGTCCTTCCTAATATACCCTATCACCCACAGTTAACTTCAGCAGACTCTTTGTCTGGGGTCAGTCTCTGGTGGACACTTCCTAGGGTCCACCTTGAAGGCTGGGAAATTCGTCCCAGGAGTTGTGCTCAGAAAATGAGGTGCAGGAGTTGATGGGTAAATCTTTTAGCACTTGATGATCTTCCAGGCTGTCCCAGTGGAGCCAAAACCCAGCTTCCTCAGCATTCTTCTTGTTATTCTTTGTTGGCTTATCTCTTCATTTTTCATTAGTATTCTTTAACAGAAATAAAATACCCCAAACAATTGGTATATGAAGAGAAAGGGTTACTTTGGTTCACAGTCTTAGAGGTTTCAGTCGCCTTGGGAGATTTGATGGGGCAGCCCACTGTTATAGAAATGTGGATTAGAGCAAAACCACTCACTTCAGAAGGCAGAAAAGAAAGTGAGAGATAAGTTGTGGCTGTGGCCTCAATCTTCTTGTCCCTAATGATATAAAGATAGCACCTTCCTAGAGACCAAGCTTTGATATATTGACTTGAGCAGATAATTGAGATCCAAATTACAGTACTTTATTTCCATTTCCAGCTCAACGACTGAAATGGTTGGTTTTGACTATCAACTTGATTGGATTGAGAAGTGTGTAGGATATTCATGCAGCACAGTTCTAGGTGTGTCTGTGAGGCATTTTCAGAGGGGATTAGCTGAGGGGAAGAAGGCTCACCGTGAACTTGGGCAGCATTATCCAATATGCTGGGACTAGATGGCTAAAAGAAGGAAGGAGAAGGAAGCTTGCTGGCATAGGTGTGTTTTCCCCTCTATGCTTCTGGCTTCCTTGTGGTGACCAGCCTTCTCTGCCATGGTCTCCTGCCACTGTGATATTTTACCTCAGGCCTTGAGGGAGAGGGCTCAGGAATCGTAGACAAAGACCATAGAAACTGTGAGCCCAAACAAATCTTTCCTTCCTTCCTTCCTTCCTTCCTTCCTTCCTTCCTTCCTTCCCTCTTTCCTTCTTTCTTTTTTTCTTCCTTTCTTCCTTTCTTTCTGTCTCTCAGGTATCTGCCAGTGAGATAAAAACAAGCAAATCATTGATCATTCTGGTCATTTCCAAATAAATGTTTACCTTTCTAAAGCCTTGTCTCATGCTTGATTTCTGGGTAATCATACAAGGCCTAACATGCTTCTATGTAAATGTTGTTTTTATTTCTTCAGTTGAGAGAATGAGATGAGAGCTGTTACCAAGCTCATTGGCTGGTTCAACTCAGCTGTGCTGGCCCAAACTCCTCTCCAAGCTGACTGATTCAAACTGGCTTCTCTTAGCTTCTGACTGAATTGCTTTGCCTGGCCTCAAACTAATTCTGGCAATCTATTTTTATCTTCTGGATCCTTCTCATTCTCTGGCTTGTTCTGTCTCTGTCTGTGCCTAGCTTATATTTTCTGTAACCCATCTCTATAAAACTGTCCTTGTTAAAAAAAAAATCTTGGTTAAAAAAAAAAAAACAACCAAAAAACCTTGCCTCTTTTCCTGCACTGCTCTTAAGCAGCCTCTCTTTTTTTACCTCTTTTTGTGAAGTTTGGCATACCCCATCTCTGACTCATTCTGTCAAGTCTTTTTCTGACTTGTTACTTTGTCTGCCCTTCATTAAATGTCACTTTCAAACATGGCTGTTTCCTTCTATAAACCAACCTTACCTTGTTTGAGATTAAAGAGTGCACTAAGGGTGTGTCTGTATTTCAGCCAGATCATACTGTAATCCTGAGTGTGTCTGCATCCAGCTGGATCACATAGACCTAGAAGGTCTTTGGATATGATCCCTTGCCAGAGCAGCCATGTTGCTCTACTTCTGTGACTTCCACAAAAACAGAGTGTCCAAAAAGTGGTAGGGAAGCTTTAGATCAGTGGTTCTCAACCTTCTGAATGCTGCAAATCCTTTAATACCCTTCCTCATGTTGTGGTGACCCCTCAGCCATAAAGTTATTTCCATTGCTACTTTGTAACTGTAATTTTGCTATTGTTTATGAGTCATAATGTAAATATCTGTGTTTTCTGATGGTCTTAGTAGACACCTGTGTAAGGGTTGTTCGATCCCCCAAAGGGGTTGCAGCCCATGGATTGAGAACCAGTACTTTAGGGTGACTCTAAAGATCTCATGATGCCGTGGCAGAGCTGAGATGCTCAGGGCTTCATGGGGACCACAGCCTTCTCTAGTCTGTTGGCGGGTGTTTGCACAGTGTTTGCACAGCTAGGGTTTATCTTCCGGGTTGGGAGGCAACACAGGCTGAACAGAAGCACAATCAGAACTGGATGGGAGACATTCCAGCGTGAACTAAGCACAATACTTGCCTTGGGGGCAATCACTGGAAGAAGCCCCATCTTGTCACTGAAACTCTGTTGGTGTTTGTGGGGTGGAGTTCAAGGGCATTAGCTCCACTTCAATGGAGGTTAAGGGCAACCAGCTAGTGCCGTAAAGTGTGGGCAGGAGAGGAGATGGCATCGAATCTCTGGCCTGAAGGAGCACCAGTCCCCTTTCTTGTGACATCAGTGTCCTCACTAGATACCCAGATCCACCATCTCCTAGACAATGACAGATCTCAGGGCATGATAGTTTTGTTTGCCAGGGATAGCTTTGTGAATGATGTCTTAGGCTTCATTCACAACCAAAGCAGGCTTGCCTTCCTTCTCCTGTCTCTGTAGCTAAAGCTGGGAAATGCCATTCATCAGCTGTCTTTGTTTTTGTGTGTAACACAGCTAGGACCGACTGTCTCCAGCCCAGGTTGGAGCATGAGCCACATCTGTAGAACGTCACTTTGACTGTTGCTCTCTGTGGCAAGGTGACAAGCCGGGCTCAGGTCTGTGCCATTGGCAGGGACAGGAGGAGGAAGGAAGGGGGCAATAAAAATATAGTTCTTTAAAAAAAATGTTTTATTAGTTCTTTAAAAACTTTGTACAATGCTTTTTAATCATAGTCATCTAGTCCCCTAACTCATTCTAAATCTACCCTTCTCTTCCCTACCCACCCCAGTTTTTCATTCTTTTTTTCATCTGCTAAGGCCGATCTGATTTGTGCTGCCTAGATATTTTTGGATGTTTAGCCTTATATATGGTCAACTTGGCAGTGGCTACACTCTCTTTGTTGGTTTTGTTTTTTGGAGACAGGGTTTCTCTGTGTAGCCTTGGCTGTCCTGGACTCACTTTGTAGCCTGGGCTGGCCTCGAACTCACAAGGATCCACCTGCCTCTGCCTCCCTGTGTGGCCGTCTGGTTGTGTGGTTCCTATGTGAGGAAGCAAATGGGATCCCATTAGCTTTTAGAGCCATTTCTCCTTTCCCAGAGCTCCCCTGCAGTCTCCTCCTGCACCCTGTTCTTCCCCATACTCTGGGGTCCTCAGGATTCCTTGAAGACTAAGGGATTGCTAAACTAAGAAACAAGAGGGCATTTGGTAGTGACAGGTACAGTGGCTCACAGGCTGACAGTGAGAACAGTTAATTTTGTTGAATGTCCACTGTGTGCCAGATATTTGCTGAGGACTGTACAAGGATGGTCTTGTCAAGGCTCAAAAAAATTTTTTTTTAGGAAATAAACATAATTGTTTCCCTTTTAAAGAAATGACACCAATGCACAAAGCAGTTAAGGAATGTTCCTGAGATTGCAGAGATAGGGAGGAGTGGGGACAGTCTGCTTTCAGTAAAAGCGCAGACACACCTATGAAGCAGACTCTGTGGTAAGGGGCCAGACGGGCTTCTTTCAGTGGGCAGTCAGGTCAAAACCCAGGGTGCACATCCACAAGCAAGCGCTCCTTCAGCAGTTAGTGATGCTTATGGATGCTTATGGAACTAAGCGAGGCCAGGGTGGCGAAGCCCCCAGTGGCTATTTTACCTTGTGGGACAGTCAGAAATGGAAGGCTTCTTAGATGGTGTGACATTTAAATTGCAACCTTCTGTTTTATTTATTTGATTATTGGCTTTCAACAGTCCTTTTAAAATTAAAATTTAGATTCGTTTTTTAAGGCATTTTCATACATATCTATTATTGTACTTTGCTTCAGCCTCTGAAGGAGGGAGAAGAGAATTTCAGCAAATCGGGCACAGGCAAAACATGAAAGCAAAATCAGAAAAGGAGGGAGCACCAGAGAGAAGCAGAGCGGCCCTTCCAGGGAACGGAGAAATAGGCAGGCCTCACTTAGCCTGCGCAGAGGAGGGAGAACAGAGAGCTTTTCACTTAGTGACCCATCCTGGTTTCCTCTCTGTTGCCGTGATAAACAGCACACTGAAAACACTTCGGGGAGGAAAGCGTTTATTTCATCTTACAGCTCACCATCCATCATGAAGGGAAGTCAGGCTCGGAGCCTGGAGGCAGGAACTGAAGCGGAGACCACAGTGAAATACTGCTTACTGGCTTGCTTCCCATGTTTCTCTCTCTCTCTTCCTCCCTCCCTCCCTCTCCTTCCCTTCCTCTCTCTCTTCCCCCATCCCTTCCCAGGGCCATCTATCTGCCCAGAGGTGTCACCACCCACAGTGGCCTGGGCCTTCCAACATCAATCACTAATTAAGAACCTAACGGAGGTATTTCCCCAGCTAAGATAACCTTCTTTCTAGATGACCCTAGCTCGGAACTTGCACATAATGTCAGCCGAACAGAAGGGGCTGGAGGGCAAAGTTCACACCGCAGCTCTTGGGCTGGGAGGCTGACTCACTCAGCCCGTTCCCTGCCTCGGCCCTATTTAAGAAGCCAGCGCAGGGTTGCAGGGCAGTGGAGTGAGAGCCATGGGAGGTAAGAAGGGGTGGGAGGACTTTGAATCATGCTCGAATCACCCATGCACCTGGCAAGACAAGGCTCGAGCCTGCTGTTCCCACCGCTCATTGAAAAGGCGCACAACGGATGGCAGCGATGCCTTGCAGGGAGGCAAGAGAGCCAACTCAGTGTGGGCAGAGATTAAAGCTCACAGCGTTTCAGGCCCAGGCTTGTTCAGCAGCGTGCTTCTAACAACTCCCCGAGAGGGTTTCCTGGAAACCCCAGGGTGTGACGCTGTCCAGCCAGATGGTCTAGTAAAAGGAAAAAAAAAACAAAACAAAAAACCCTCGGAATAAATAATAACAATAACAGGAGGGCCAATGAATCCTGGAGGGAGGAGAGACACGGAGTCTGTTGGGAGGAAGGGGGGGAGGAGGGAGAGGAGGGGAGGGATAGAAGGAGGAGGGTGGTGTCCAGCAGGCTGCTGACATCTGGGGTTCTGGAATTCCATATGCCACACGTCTTGTTTTTCCACCACGAATCCTTCTCACTGTGATTTATGGGAACTGCTTTGCCAGGGCAGGGGTCGTGAAGAAACACAGGTGCGGAAGAAGATCTGCGGCCCGCTCACGAGCAACCCATTTCCTCCACTCACTCTGTGGGGAACGGTAGTTCCCAGGGCAGGTTGCATGCCCCTAGGACAAACCCATCCTAGTGTGTCCACGTGGAACAAGAACAAATGCCCACGTAAAAGGAAATATACACGTATGGCGAGACGCTGTTAATTCCACCGTTTGAGAATAAGACCACTGCTACAGTTTAAAGCCAAATTTGAAGGAAGCTTTAATTAAATACTGGCCAGGCTGATGGACTCTGGCAGATCTATCTCTGGGTTTCCAGAAAACTGACCCCAGTCACGTTTTGCAGGGGCTTAAAAAGGCAAACCCTGTAATTTACCGCATTTTCCATAACGTCCAATCAGTGGCTAGAATACAACCCACGTACTTCCTGCCTGCCTACCTCCTGCTTCTATCCAACCAGGGGAAAGCGTATATCCTGATGTGTTTCCTGCCCTGGACTTCCTGCCCGCCTGCGCTTGACCCATCAAAAAACTCGGCCTAATTTGGGCTGGAGTTAAAATTTCAACGGGATAGACGGTCTTCGTATCCATGCGTTTGGTGATTCAAGGACAGGAGAGGAGTCGCAGGTTTTGTGAGACCATGCGCGGCTGGCTGTGCAGTGTGGGGTGGCTGGGGTTGTTGCCTATGGAAGGCAACCAGGAGGTGGAAGTTGTGCTGAAACCCACCCGGTACCACTGGAAAGGTGCTTGTTCAAGGGCGAGGCTGTCACCTCTAGGAAGAGATGCATTATAAGAATTCTATTTATTAATTATAAAGTATGTTATAATTTATAACTATCAATTATTATTTTTATTTATTTATTCTAATTATTTTTATTTCTAGTTATTTTATGTGTAAGGGTGTACCTGGTGCTTGAGGAGGCCAGAAGAGAGATACAGAGAGTTTTGAGGTGCCATGTGGGTGCTGGAAATCAACCAGGGCCTTTGAAAGAGCGGCCAGTGCTCCTAGCTGCTGAGCCATCTAGTAGGCTGCTTGACTCGGATTCAGAGGAAGGTGGGGTTGTGTGAGTCTCTCCTTTCTTCTTTCCCGTGTTCCTTCACTGTCAACGGCCTTTCTCACCCAGAGTGTCTCTAATGTCAGCAAGTGACTCTCCATACAAGCGCTCCATGGTAAAATACATTTGTGGGTCACATGTGGAGAGTCTTTTAAACATGCATGGGGTTTTCAGAACATAGGACATGGGACCTGATCCATGAGTCTTCCAGAGTTAATTTCTGTGACCACTGTGCTCTTCTTTCCAAAATCTAGGTGGGAACTTAATTCCCACTCTTAGAACGTTAAGAAATGTGGTTTTTGAGTGGTTCAGTTTCGAGGGCTCTGCTTTCTGGGCTGGGATGAGCTCTCTTTAAAGGACTTAAAGGTGTCTTTGTTCTGTTGTCTGTCATCTGATGACACAGTGAGAGGGTTTCATCTTGGAAACATAGAGGTGGGGCCTCCCCAGACCTGAATTCGCCTCTTCCCCAAGGCCTAAACCCATCAGCCTTCAGGACCATGGAGGACCAGTTTCTATCATTTATAAATTACTTAGTCTGAAGTATTTTTCTACAACAGCACCACAAGCAGATATAATACCATGGAGGCATCTTGGGAGACTTGTGTATCATGGATTCCCACGTGATTTTATGTCATTGATGCTTCCCTCATTGGATTCACATTAGGAACAAAACTGTCTGGGAGGTTTATTACTCTTATTTTATCAAGTGGGAGTGATTCAAATCAAATTCCAACCAATAATCTTAATTTCCTAATCACAGGCTCCCTGGTGGGAGAGACATGCTTACGCACATGTGGCGTCATGCTTACGCACATGTGGCGTATTTCAGGGCCATCATTTCTGTGTATACAGGACAGAATCCCAAGGACGGACGCTTGCAGCCTAACCACCGCTGCACAGTATCTCCTTCACCGATGGGATATTGTAAAAGCATCAACAGCAGAAATGGTTGCTTGGAAATAAAGAGACTTGAGAAAAAAGCATCACATTAAAAAAATTATTTTATGTGCCTGAGTGCTTTTCCTGTATGTATGACTGTGTACCTGTATTTCCTGTATGTGTGCCCAGGGCCTGTGGAGGCCAGAAGAGGGCGTTAGAATTGGAGTTATATGTGGTTATGAACCATCAATGCTGGAATTGAACCCTAGTCCTCTGCAAAAGCAACAAGTGCTCCAAACCTCTGCCCAGACCCCAATCATTTGAGAATTATCATTCTAAAATAGAAGGAGATAGCAAAATAAAGATTCCAGAAGATATAACACACCTTTTTAAAGCTTGCTGCCAGTAAGGAGTTAAGCAGACCATAACAGACGTGTTTCTCATGAATCTTCCAGATGTAGAGAAACATCTGTGATCTCCCCAAGCCCCAAACCAACTCAGAAAAGAGGTCTGGACACCCTATGTGCCTTTGTGCCTTTTGCATGCACCTTGTAGGAGCCGCCAGAGGACTGAGAGACATTTATGGGGACTAAGGGGTTTGTAACTGAACTCATAGAGTGTGGGTTCTCCCTGAGGCCTGGAAGGCACTTGGATGACAGGTGGACAGGGACTGGCTTCAGGAACACAAACTTTATGCTTCATGGAGCATAGTAGTTAGAGGAATGGCTTGGGCTCCAGCAGAGAAGGAAATGGAGAAATGTGCTGGGCAGGAAGTTGTTACACTCGAAAAACTGGTAAGTTTCATGGCTCTGAGAGCTTGTAATGCTCAGCCAAGCCTTCGACCCACCTACATGTGAAGATGGGTTATTATTTCTAAATCTGCAAGGAATAACATGTATGTGTGAATGTGTCTATTACTTATTCAATTCTGTGATTCATACAAACTGGAAGCATTCTAACTAAGGGGAAAAAAAACACCAAAAATGTAACAGCTTCCTCATTCTTTGCTAAAATAATCATTTTGGCTTGTTCTTTTACAGATTTGGAGCTAGCAAAACAAAACAAACAACAAAAACCCAACCATCCAAGCAAGCAATTGACAAAAAAACAAAAACAAAAACAAAAAAACCACCAAAATCCATACATGGCAGAATGATGATAATAACATGCATTGGGAGGTGTCTATGTTTCTGTGTGTGGAGAAGGATTTCTGACAATGATGGGAAAAACAGAGGACTCCAAGTGTAAATCCCCTTGCTAAGTGTAGGAGTAGAGAAGAGGTACATTACAGTGATGTGAGTATCCAGTTCACTTTGCTCATTGCAAGTCGTTTATAATACTGTAATTATGTAGCCATTATTCCCAGTAGAATTAGCCATTATGAATGAAGCTTTCAAGAAGGAAATAAAGAATTTGGGGGAGCTTCAAATCCTTTAGTTTTGTACTTCAGACTAGCTCAGTGGAAGATGGTCTATGCATTTCTGAGAATGACTGTATTTTCTTCTGTCAATGGTGTTGGTTAATGTTCATTAATTGTTAATTATGTTTAACTTCCCATTTCACTCTCACAAATGTTGCATTTGAGTGATAAATTATAAGTAGGTCTTCCTACCCATAAAATAGAGAAACAGGAGCTGGAGAGATGGCTTATCAGTTCAGAGCACTTGTTGCTTTTGCAGAGGATCCAGGGTTTGGTCCCCAGTACCACACGATGATGCACAACCATTTGTAACTCCAGTTTCGGAGAATCTAGCTGATGCCTTCCTCTGTGGGTAGCAGGCATGCATGTGGTACATACAGATACATGCAGACAGAACACTCAGACACATAAAATTCAGAAATCTAAAAAAAAACTTAAAAAGAGGGACAAGCAGGGCGGTGGGAGAAATGCACAGATCTCTATAGGTTAAAGCTTTCTAAGGAACTCTAGGCCACCAGTTGTACCTATCACAGTAGGAGCGAAGTTAAGGATGTAATAAAGCCCCCTCTGCAAACCACTGGAATGGAGAGTGTCTGGACATGAGGAAGAAACACTCCTCCCAGCTGACATGTGTGGACTCTAGAGAACTGAGGGTAGCTGCGATGGCCGAGCGGCTATGGCTGCATGATAACAGATCTCACGAGGACATTTCTTTCAATTCCTATGTTCTGTTGCCTACTAAATTGTCTGTGGGTAATTGTATGTATTGTATGTATATAGATACATACAATAATCTGAAAATCTATTTTCAGGAGGCTTTGCTTGTACATTTCAATCTCACTTTTTCTGCCATGAAGGTTGTTATACTAGTCTCATTTGATTGTTTTGCAGTCATAGCTCTTGGTTCTCCTTTCAGTATCTTTTATGCAATCAGAGATGCAATTCCTGTACTATTCATTTTTCCTTTGCATGGGCTACTGCTGAGCCCCCTCATTAGAAGGTGCTGGATGGACAGATGGACACTGTAGGAGTATTTTCTGCCTGGGTTCTGTTGCAGCCTATTTGATGATGATGATGAGGTGTCTTAGGGTTTCTATTGCTGCAACAAAACACCGAGACCAAAAAGCAAGTTGCCAAGGAAAGAGTTTATTTGGCTTACGCTTCCACGCTGCTGTTCATCATTGAATCATCATTGAAGGAAGTCAGGGCAGGAACTCAGGCAGGGTTGGAACCTGGAAGCAGGAGCTGATGCAGAGGCCATGAGGAGTGGCACTTACTGACTTGCTCTGCATAGCTTCCTCAGCTTGCTTTCTTATAGAACCCTGAACCAACTGCCAGCCCAGGGTGGCGCCACTCACCATGGGCTGAGCCCTCCTGCATCAGTCACTAATTAGGAAAATGTTCTACAGGCTGGCCCACAGTTTTCTCAGTTGAGATTCTCCCCTCTCAGATGACGACACCTTGTGTCAAATTGACATAAAGCTAGCGAGCACAGGAAGTTTGCTGGGAGGCCTGAACTCTGGACCACTGTCCCCTCCAAGACTGTCCTTCCACGTGTTCTCCCTTAGCCCCAGGGCATTCTTCAGAATTCTTGTTATGCCTTGTAGAAATTCTCCTATTCTGGCTCAATAATTGCTCATGGTAAGGATTCTGTGTGTTTGAGACATGTTAGCAATGTTAGAAAAAAAACATTTTAAAAATGTGTATTACATTTCATGTTGAAAAATGCAAACACTATAGGAAGTACAAATGAACAAGTCTTTTACAACCAAATGTGGATGTGTTTATTAATTCTCTATCACATAAGCAATTTAGAAAACCCCAACTTTCCTCAATTTCCTATTGCTCCAGCAGAGCCTTGGGATTCATTATACTACTTTCACACTGTAAGGGGGACATTTGTCAGTTCTGGGTGTTCTGCTGCATAACTAAAGTCAGGCTTTCTGCTTTGCAGGTTGGTAGAGTCTAAAGTTGAAATGCAGTGAATAACATTTATAATACTGTAATTATGTAGCCATTATTCCCAGTAGAATTAGCTATTATGAATGAAGCTTTTAAGAAGGAAATATCATAGTATGCCAAAAACTATCATAGTATGCCACAAGCAAGGAGAATGTTTCAAGTCAAATGGATATCTTTCCTGACACTGTGGTGATTGTTCATTTTAGTCACATTTTAATTTGCATCGTATTCTATTTGAAGCATTTTTTTAAAACACATTCTCCTCACCCTTGGGGTTCCTAATTAGCTTTCTTTTATTCCTCTTGTCTTAAGAAACATATCCTTAGAACTTCCAGGTTTTAATCATAGATGGGACCACTTAGATATTCAAGACCTTTCCAATCTCATTTTAATTTGGAGCAGAGGCTTTTTAAGTCAACCACAAAATTGTCACACTCACCTTTTCACTTGTTCTTCCTTTCTCCCCAGGAAATTTTATTATTATTCTTTCTAAGTTCTTCAATCACTGTTGTTATTTAGTTAAAGGTTATTGTCACATATAATAATTACTAGAAAAATATACAGTAGAATTTTCAACACTGCTATTTTTTTAAAAAGACTTCTTTTTTATTTTTAATTATGTGTATGCATATATGTCTGTGTGTGGGTATGTGTACATGAATAGAGGCTTGGAGTCCAGAGGCATAAGGTCCTCCAGAGCTGGAATTTATAGGCAGTTGTGAACTACTTAATGTAGGTGCTTGGGAACTTGATTCAGGTCCTCTGCAAGAGCAGTGTGCCATCTTGACTGATGAATACTAATGGGGTGAAAAGTGAAATAGATGAATTTTTCAAAAATTAAAGAAAACTAATTTAGACAATTCCACCCCTGTGAAGTTTTAGAATTTTTTTTGCATACCGTTAGGTCCTGAAATGTCATCAGAACTCTGTGTAGTTAGGTGTTAAATAAATAAAAAATAAATTCACCTGCTTTAGACTCTGTGGGCCTGGTCTGAGTCTTAAGAAAATTCTTAGGCTTGTTTATACTCTTATTTCTGGATGCCATTTTTATTCTGTCATTTTTATTCTGTCATTTCTGCCATTTATTGGAGTTCTGTTTTGAACTCCACTAATCAGGACCTGTACTCCTTGGCTTGATATCTGTCTCTTTAATTTTCTTCTAACACCTTTCTTTGTACATCTTGGTTTGAAGTTTTGTAGGCATTTTTGTTTGTTTTGTTTTGTGAGACAGTCTTGTAGGTATCTGAGGCTAGCCTTGAACTGGAAATCCCCTGCCTCCACCTCCACAGTACCAGGATTATGGGAATGTGTCCATATTTTAAATATGTAGGTATTCTTCTTTTTCGTAATAGCATCTAAGATTTATGGAAGCATCCTCTCGAAACTAAATGTGCCTTATGATGCATATTTCAAATCACTTTTTACAACTTCAAGCGAGCATAATCACCCCTGGCTTTCTAGGTCTTTCTGAATATGTTGGGATGCTTTGAATGGCTCCCCATAGGCTCATATATCTGAGTGCTTAGTGCCATCATGGCACTACTAAGAAGGCTTATGAGGTACAGTCTTGCTGTAGTGGATGTGGATCTTGTTGTAGAAAGTGTGTGTCAACTGGAGTGGGCTTTGAGGTGTTAGAAGCACAAGCCAGACCCAGTGTCTTTCTCTCCCTGCTGCCGTGGATCTGGATATAGAACTCTCAGCTCCTTCTCCAGCACCATGGTAGCCTGCATGCTACCATGCTTCCTGCCATGATGACAATGGACTAAAGCTATGAAACTGTGAGCCAGCCCCAATTAAACATTTCCTTTACAAGAGTTGCTATGGTCATGGTATCTTCACAGTGATACAACAGTGACTAAGACAGATACAGACACCAACTTGGAATTTTTTCTGTAAGTTTTTATTCCTTGAAATTTATTTATTTTTTCCTGAGGGGTTAAGGTTTTATGTATGTGTGAAATTTTACCTTTCAAACCTTTTCTTTTGCTATGAGCAAAGGGCAAAGTTTGATGAACATGAGGAGCTGAGGGCTTTACTCTCTAGTTGTGAGGGGAAGGTTTCCAAACAGATTCTTGAATGGGATGTTGGCCTTTTGGGCAAAGATGTCCAGAACTAGTCCACTGTGCCGGCTGGTTATAACGGTCTACAGTGAATCCTATGTAGTCAGGGACAAGTGCTGACTCTTCCAACATTTAGTAGGCTCGAACTCAGAATTTTGGAACTCTTCAATGTCAATGATTTTATATGCTTGATGTTCAGAAGGAATTTCTGTCTTAAAGATTGTTGGGTTGGTCCTGGAGAGATGGATCAGTGGTGAGGAACACTGGCTGCTCTTTTAGAGGACCTGGGTTTGATTCCCAGCACCCACATGGCAGTTTACAACCATCTGTAATTCCAGTCCTATGGGACCTGACTCTTTCTTCTGGCCTCCTCAGGCACCAGGCATGAAAGTGGTACAGAGACATGCATGCAGGCAAAACAACCACACATATAAGATAATGAAAAGTCTTTTTTGGTATCCCACATTAGAAATTGTCTGGACCAATTTTGTTTTTTCTGATGAGTTTTTCACTTCACTATTGTGTTAGGGATATCTTTGATGATAAATACATGCAGGGCAAATTTCTAAAAGTGTTCAAAGGGTGTTCATGTTACTGTGCCCATCACTGGCTTGCTGATGTTAGTGGTTGGGCTAGCTCAGTGGTTAGCCAAGGCTTTGGAATCCACTGCAGTCACAGCTTGTACTGAGTTCTCTCCTCAAGTCTCTGTCCAGAAGCAACCACCAGGCACAGAGAAGCACCACTTAGTCCCCATCGGCTTCATCCCCCGGCTACTGTGTGACAGTAGGAAATAGCCAGGACTATGTATGCTGGCGGAGGCAACCCGTTGGCCAGGAACCATGGCAAGCCCTCTGGTGTATATTTCAAATCACTTTTCACAACTTTGAAAGAGAAGGACTATAATCATACCCTGGCTCCCTAGGCCTCACAGAGGCATCCTGTGTGCATTGCAGAATGTGGACATTCTGCAGCTCATTTACTTACGTGTTTTAAATGAGGTGGTGGTGAATTTATGATTTGTGAATTAGGTCTTAATAGAGCTGCTACTTTCTGTTCTAATTTGAATTAGAAGTTATTCAAATTATGAACAAAGTTAATCATTTTTTGTATTTAAGTAATATTTTTTTCTGTTTTTATTTCTTTTATTCAATTAAAAATTGGGGGCTTAAGAAGTAAGTGAGCAGGTAAGGTACATGCAACACTAGCATGACAGCTAGAGTCCGAATCTCCAGAACACACGTGGGAACATGTGTGTAACCTCAGCACCTGGGGCAGGATACGGAGACAGGGTTATCCCTGGGCCAGATTAGCCAAAACAGCTGGTTCCAAGTTCAGTGAGAGACTTTTCCTCAAAACAACAAAACAAAACAAAACAAAACAAAAAAAAGATAGAAAGACTCTTGATGTTGACCTCTGGTCTCCACACTCAAGCATTTGCAAACACACGCACATGCACACGCACACCCTGGTTCCCGAAAATTTTGAAATTGTTTTTCAAATTTTGGTTGTTGTCTTTGTATTTACTGATTCATAGGAGCTCAAACTTGGCCCATCATATAAGGTACAAATAATTTTCCATGTTGTTATTTGACTTTTTTTTTCTTCATTCATGATCTTTTTACCTAGGAGAAAATACAAATTTTTATTGAGGGAAAATTCATCAAATGTTGCTTTATGGGGTCAAGGGTTATTTCTCGGCCCTCTTAGCCTCACTGTCAATAGAAGAGTGATTAAGAAAAAAAAATCTATGATTTCTTTTAGTATGTTTATGATTTCTTTTAAAAAATATTTAATGTTTCATCCATCTGGGATGAGAGGAAAGTGTAGAAATATAAACCAGTTTCTCTTCCAGATGGTTGGCCAACTGTTCCAACATCATTTAGTGATTAATATATCTTAGATTCATCCATTAGAAATGTCACCTCTATCATATTTTAGACTTGCACATGTGTTTGGCTTTATCTTTATAACCTTTATTATGGTTCACTGGTGTTTCCATCAGCTCATTCATCAGCTTTTCACTGCTATAGCTTTACATTCAGCTTAAAATATGCTGTTATTGTTCTTCCATTTCAGATTTTTCATGGCTACATTCCTGTTGATTTTAGCCTAATGTAGCATTTCTGTTTATTCTCTGAGAGGTTCATACATACATACAATGCATTTTGATTACATTCACACACCACTTCCTTGCTCCAACTCTTCCACCCCCCACATCCCTCTTCCAACTTCATGTCTTGTTTTTAAGAAGTTGTTTTTAAATTACTGACTGAGTTTAATCAGTGCTGCTCAGACAAGCATAATGTCTATGCTTTAATAGATGACTTTATTTTCAATGATAACAGTTCAGTAAAAATTTTGATAGCTTAGAATTTATATGTTTAATTAGAGATGAATCTTTTTCTTTTTGTTTTATTGTTTTTTTTTTTGTTTTTTGTTTTTTGTTTTGGTTTCTTTGAGACATGGTTTCTCTGTGTAGCCTGGGCTGTCCTGGACTCACTTTATGGACCTCGCTGGCCTTGAACTACAGAGACCCCCTTGCCTCTGCCTCCCTGAGTGCTGGGATTACAGGTGTGTGCCACCGCACCCAGCTAGAGACTTGTGTGACTAAGATGCTCTCCTTTCTGGTGTCTTTTCCTCCTTGCTGTCCTTATAGTGCCGCCTCAGTTATTTTGCTTTCTGATCCTCAGAGTTGGGTCATTGGTTGGAGAACCATTTACTCTCTGGGGCACTCAACATGTGACCATTTGCTATGGATGGTACTAGTGAGATAGCAGGTGTTAACTAGGACAAACCTAGATATTC
This sequence comes from Psammomys obesus, assembly GCF_907164565.1. Classification (NCBI taxonomy): domain Eukaryota; kingdom Metazoa; phylum Chordata; class Mammalia; order Rodentia; family Muridae; genus Psammomys; species Psammomys obesus. Next base: position 25,739,959 of record NW_026590062.1, on the reverse strand, counting down.
CTATGGCCATTTGTCTTCTTCCAACTTTTAACTCCTTTTCCCTTTCCATCCTGTCTATTGCTGTGGTGCTAAGCATGACTCATATGTTAGTGATTCCAGAATTGACATCAAGCTCTTCTCTTTTGACTTTCTGGTCCTCATTTCCAATGTTATGCCAAATGTCTCACCTCATGTTCTAGTCACTCCAAACTCAAGTTGGATCCAGTTTCCCTTCAAAATGTGCCCCTTTCTCATTTCCCAAAGAAACCAGTCCTCACATCTTGGGCACTAGTCTGAAACTCACCCACCTCTTTTGCTACCTTGGCACACATCCTTCCCTCTAACTTGCCTCCTCTCCTGGTCCCTAAACCCTTTCAATCTTACTCAGAAATAGCTTCCTAGTCCAATCCTCCAATCCCAAATCTTCTCAGTGAAGAGAGGTCATTGTCTAAGCAGGGTCTTTTTATTTTTTTTTATTTTTTATTTTTTTTCTGGATGGTAACAATAGTTTCCTTTCTCTTCTGCTTGCCACAGTGCTTTGTCACTGGGGTCCAGGGATACAAACTCTTAGAAAGGTAAAGGCATAACACTGATTGTTTTAGCTGTTGCTTAAAGATTTGTGCTGTCTTCATGCCAAAATTCTTGTAGTGAGCAAGGTCATGGAATCTGATTCCAGAATTCTCTTTCTCTCTCTCACTCTCCCTCCCTCCCTCCCTTTTTCACTCCCTCCCTCCTCTCCTTCCCTGTCTCTGGTAGGATTCAGGTTGCCATCACTGTGTATGCCTGACTTGGCTTTAGACTCCTCTCAGTCTTCCTGCTTCTGCCTCTGTAGGGCTGGGATTGCAGGGATGCAGGAACCATGCCTGGCTTGATTTTGCTTCATACAGTCTATCTATAGATACCATGGCACAAATATAGTCTAGTCACATGGCAAATCACACCATCCCTCTTCTACAACTCTGGATCTCTACACAAGTTGAGTTCGATAAAATGCCCTTCCTGAGCTCTGTGAAGCCTTCTCTGGTTCCCCAGGGCAGTGAAGCCTTGCTGAGTGCTTTGACACTCCCCATCTAACCACTCCAGCCCTCCACCCACCCTCTCCAGCCCCACTCACTTCCCCTTCCAGATGGCTCGGCTTTAAGGGCATGGACCTTCTCCTCATAGCCTGGTATTCAGCAGGCACTGGGTAATGTTTTGTTGAACAATTCTACAAAGGATAATGTGAGTAGTTTGGGACTATTTGTGAATTCCATTTGGAATGTAGGCAAGGACCGCTTTGTTTATTATAATGCTGAAAAATTAAAATTATTAATCATAAGAGTCCTAAAGGAGGATTTGCTTTATTATGGTAGTTCCTTCAGAGGTTTCAGGCTGTTTTCTTTATACTTCAAAATAACCTGCCAACTGTTAGAGAGACAGCTCAGTCAGTAAAGTGGTTGACTCGGAAGCATGAAGACCTCAGAACCCTTCTACAAAGACAGGCATGATGGTGGTATGTGCTTCTAACTCTAGCATGGGGGAAGTGGAGGCAGGCGGCTCCCTGCTGCTCATAGACCAGCTAGCTTAGCCTAATCAGTTAGCTCCAAGCTATCAAAAGATCTTGTCTCAAAAAAGAAGGTGAATGGCATCTGAGGGTACAATGCTAGAGGTTGACCTCTGGCCTGTGCCATGAAGGGCAAGGGCAGAGACAGGTGAATTCCTGGCCCTTACTACTAGCCAGTGACCAACTGAATTGCTGAGTTCCAGGATCAATGTTTCAAAACTTAAAACAGAACACAGCAGAGGAAGATACTCAATGGCAAACTCTGGCTTCTATGTGCACATCCAAGCACACATGCACACACACACAGTTTCTTGCTACCCCTTACCTCCCTTTCTTGCTTCACCCGTCTGCCTTTTTAGTATCACTTTGCCTGGAAGCTGGATGGGGCTGCCCCCCACTAAGGTGTGGATTATCATCCACAAATTGTCTCCCTCACTCCCAACCACCGAAGAATCACTTGCGACTACCATTCGAAGTGAGTGTGGTCACGGTGCTCCTGTGTGCCGCTGTGTTGGGCCACAATGCCCAGGACTCCTGTCTTCCTTCATGAGAGAGAACACGAGAAAAGTTGGCTGGGCCTTGGCGAGCCACCTTGCTTGCTGATCAGCACAGTGGGGTGAGAGTCTTTAGCGGCAGGGCCACATGGACGCTGTTGTTTAGGACTAGGGATGTAGGAGCCTGGAGCTTTTTGGGTAGGGCGGTTTCAGCTGGAACATTTTACTTAAAATTTATAACAAAAATAACACATTTATTGCAACCAACTTAGAAAATTCACCAGCCACAAGGGAAGCTATCTACGCATAATCCTGCCAGGGTACAGACACTTTCAAGCACTTTAATGCATCCACCCTGTATCAGCTTCATTTCCTGTTGCTGTGATAAAAATACTCTAATAAGAGCAATTTCAGGGAGAGTAAGTGTGTTTGGCTCACAGTTCCGGGTCACAGTCCATCATGGAAGGGAAGTCAAGGTGGCAAGACTGGAAGCAGCTGCTCACAGCCACAGAAGAAAGAAAGAAAAAAAAGACCATGACTGTTCTTAAGTATGGTGGAGGAGAAGGTTTAAAAGGGAGAGCATAGCCAGAGGCAGAGACATCTGGGTGAGTCCAGAGTGAACATGACCCTGAGCTGGGCCATGTGAGGAGATAGGAGAAGGAGAACCAAGAGTAAAGAGAGTAAAGAGCAGACAAAGGGCTGGGAAACCAAAATGGCTGGAAGGACAGCTGGGGGGAGGGCAGCCTTCCCTTCCTGTGGGCTGGAGAAATTTAGAGTAGGGGGGTGGAGTATGCCAGCTATACCCTGTAACAGGTAGGGACTGAGGGATGCTGGGAGAAGCTACTGATCATGTCCACTTTGATATGTTAAGTAGGCACCCCAGTTAGTCCAAGTTTGAGACCTAACAAAAGGCACACTGTGAGTGGTCATGATCATTATTCAGAATTCAAAGTCAGTGTATATAAAGAAAGGGCGAGCTAGTGGGGACTCCAGCTGGGAATCCAAGGAAGTGGATGGAAGGGTTGTTCTTTTACTGTTGGCAAGTGGGTTAGAAAGGGTCACAGCTGATGTTCACAATGGGAACCCTGAGTCAGGCAGGTGGCTTAATGTGGGTCTTCAACGTGTGTGTTGTTGTTGTTGTTGTCATCATCTGAGACTGGGTCTCTCATACAGCTCACACTCATCTCAAATTCATTATGCAGTCAAGGAAGACCTTGAACGCTGTATCTGCCTCTACTTCCCCAGTGCTGGAATATTGAGAGATGTGTATCCTCAGTTTTCTTTTCTTTTCTTTTCTTCTCTTCTCTCTTCTTTTTTCTTTTCTTTCCTTTCCTTTCCTTTTCTCTTCTCTTCTTTTTTTCTTTTCTTTTCTCTTCTCTTCTTTCCTTTTTTCTTTTTTTTTTCTTTCTTTCTTTCTCTCTTTCTTTTTTTTTTTTTTTTTAAAGAGGAAGCAGACTCTTAGAGATCTTCAACAGCTTGCACAAAATCACAAAGCTCTAGTGGTCATGTTAGGGTAGCTGGGCTCTTCAGCACTGGTTTAAGTATCTCTCAGAGTTGCTTATTTGGAAGTAAGCCAGGAGCAGAGGCATTTATATGTTGGCTTATTTCTGCTGTGGTCAAGGAATTACCCCATGGGGTGCTTATCCCCTCTATCTCCTCCCACTTTTCCCTCCTCCCCCTGCACTTCTGAGTTGCTCTTGTTCAGGCCAATGCTTCGTGGTCACCTGAGACCCATGGGAAGATGGGAGACGCTTGTGGAGAAGATGTGTTAGGCCATGCCTGCGTGAGCCTGTTAACCTTATGATGCTGCTGTGCTCCAGCTGTGGGCTAGAGAGGAGTGTCGGTGGTGAACAAGAGCTGTCGTACGTGGTCAGATGAGAATGTTTGCTTGAGCAAATAGATACAGTCTATGAGAATTCTTTTATTCCTACAGACCTTTCTGATCTAGGTTGCCTCCGTGGCTGACAGTGTTTCCATTCGGCTTGCTGTTGTTCAGCACTGTTGGGTCTCAGAAAAATAGCATTTTATAGTATGTGCTTTTTGCCTGCAACTGGGGGAGTCAGCCTCAAGGTCTCCTCCCCTGCTGGCCTTGCTCTCTGTCTCCAGTAGCTCAGGAAGGGGGTTTCTCTGAAGTTCCCTGTCTACCCAAAGACTAAATTTGCTGAAGAGGAACATAACTATCTTTAATCTTCTTGCTGAAATTCCATTAGTCTGTGAAGATTAAAGGCACAGAGGAAGAGACCGACAATTAAACACTCAGAACCTAGAGGAGCTTTGTTCTAACGTAGTGTTCTCTGGCTCATTCCTTTCTCTGCATGGTGTTTACCACCCTGTGAAAACTGCCTACAGCCTCCTCTCCTCCCTCCCCTGAAGAAGGCATTTCAGCCTCTACTGTTGAGGCCTGTTCCCTAACTATAGTTATGCTGTAGTTACGCATAGCATAACTACAGCCATTTTTATTTCAGGCCTACCAGCCACGGTAGCCATCTCAGCTTATTGCTGAGGTAGAGAAAGCTCTCTCTGTGCAAGGTCAGGTTGACCAAAATCTGTATTTATGGTCAGCAGACTCTGTGGCCTTGCTACTCTTAGAAATTCCCCAACCATAAGCTCAGCTGGAACCAATCAAATTAAAGGTCAGCTAGAACTGCTTTGTCTAGTTAGCAAAAATAACTTGAACCAGAGGTGACTACCCTGTTCTACTGTCATTCCCCCCCCCCCCCCCAACATGTGAGCTAATTAAAGTTTTTGCCTTTATAAGCTAACTCTGAGAAATACTCGGTTTGGCTCCTGAGTCCACTCTGTGACCCTGATCATAATCAGTGTGTTCAATAAACCATCTATCTCTGACTGAGATGATTTGTGGTGCTTCTCCTGGACCCTAACATCAACCATTTCCCATGCCCTTGAGTTTAAGTTTTGAACAGCTCCATGAACATATGGATGTTAACATGCTTCTCTTTGGTCAAAATACTGTCAATTCATCATAAATATGGACCTTCAGAAGGAAGGTTTGAGTACTCGTTAGAGAAAAACCCTTCTACCATTTTGGGCTAAATTTGAAGCAATTTTATTAAAAATTAAATACTGACCAAGAAATAGTCTTTATTAAATATTAAATGCTGACCATTCCCTGGAATTTCTCAGCTGAGTGGTCCTAAAGCGTGCGTTACAGTGGTTTATAAAGGCAAACCTGTAGGCCACTGTACTTTTTCATGAGGTTTGTTGTTTTCCAGGAAGCACAGCTCCCAGCAGTCCAGGAAGTTGCCTGGTCTGTGGGCAGGTGGGCTTAAAGGTTAATTTGGGCATTTCACTACTTCACAAGTGCGTGTGTACCCTCTCCGGGTAATGAGAGTGGCCAGGGAGGCGTGGTCTAACCTGCAGCAGCCATTCTGATTTAAGCTGTGTTTAAAACAGTGCAAAGTGCAGCGCTCAATGCGGAAACAATAGCTATCTGTCATGACAACAAACACTAATTGTAATTATGCACTTTTCAAACCTTCTTTGATTAAAAGATTCAAGTGCGTAAACTTTCATTTCAAGCTCGTTTTGTTTTGTCTTGTTTTTGTAGGAGCTCAACAATGTAGGTAGAGGAAGGTGGAAGGGATTGAAGAAACTGATGAGCCTTTGGAAGAACAACTGTAAGACCTTTGAAGGACTTGTCTGCCTTCCAGCCCCCTTCTAAAGAACACCTTGAGCTCTGTATCCAGAAGGCTGGGCAGAATTAGTTTTGTTTGAGCCTAATTGGAAAGGAAATGTCAGAGAGAAAGACTTAAGAGTGGTTTTCGAGGTTGTATTCCACAGCGGCCTCTGAGATAGATTCAATTTGTTGTTGCTATTGGACATAGACTTGAATGAAATGCAAAAGAATCATTCTACTGAATAGCTTAAGACAGTGCAGGCAGATCAGAGGTGGATTTGTCCTAGAGTTCCCTGCCAGTGAGTCTGGAGTCAAAGCCCAGCTGTCTTTGTGTCCCGTCTATCTTGCCTGGCACTTTTGTTCACCGTGTTCTCTTCAGACTGGCTCCAGACAGAGCTTTCTTAACCTCATCATAAATCCTCTATCCTCTGTAGAGGTGTGTGTGTGTGTGTGTGTGTGTGTGAGAGAGAGAGAGAGAGAGAGAGAGAGAGAGAGAAAGAGATCAGGCCAGCTCAGAAAGGAGAGCTGTTCTCACATCTGTAGTTTGGACTGAGTCACACAATTTCCTTTCCTTGCCCTGCATACTGGAATTCATTAGCTTAGAGCTCAGAAAGTTTCTTGAGATTTTAATGACCAAGCTTTATTCTCCTTGTTCCAGCAGGTGCCCTTGGCCAGGACCTCACATCTCTGTGTGTCAAGACTTTTCTTTCTCTTCTCAGGTCTTTCCCCAGAATGTTTCCTGAAGAGCAGGATAGAAAAGCTGGCGATTTCAGAGCTCAAAAGGTGTCCTGGGATCTGAAACAAGCTGTGTGAGCATAGATGCCTCTACGTACCTCCCTGGTCTTTGTTCAAGGCCCTGGCGAGCCTGGGAAGCTACTCTCTCCACCTTGTGCTGGGGTTACAGGCATGCATGGTCTTGCTTAGCTTTTTACATGGGTGCTGGAGATCTGAATTCAGGTCTTCATGCTTGTGCAGCGAACACTCTTACCCACTGAGCCATCCTGCCAGGTCATGGAGACTAAAAAAAAAAACCCAGATTGATGGATTCATTTATTTGGATGTACACATGTGCCTTTATGAGTTTGTATGCACCACATGTGTGCTAAGGCCAGAGGGCATTGGGTCTCCTGGAAATGGAGTTACAGGAAGCTTGTGAGCTGCTTGGTAGGGGTGCTGGAAGCCAAACCTAAATTATCTGCAAATGCAGCACATGCTTTTAGCTTCTGGGCCGCCTCTCCAGCCACACTGGTACTTTAGATATATTATATTTTGATTTTACTGTTGTGGGTGTGTGCACATAGTTTACGTATGTGAGTGCATACATGTAGCCATCAGAGGCCAGTCCTGTGGAAGTGATTCTTTGCTTCCACCTTTCCATGCGCCCCAGGGATTGAACTCGAGGCCCTAGGCAGGCACTTTGCCTACCAAGTCGTCTCTTCAACTGTGCTGTTCAAGTGTGCATATTTTATTTGACACTTTGCTGCGGGATTTTGTAGGATCCTGTTTAATTAAGCCCAGTGTATGTTTTCTTCTGATTCTGGACTTGACTGGTTCACTGAGGCGCTCTGACAACATGTTAAACTCTATACTGGTTTGGACTCCTGTCTATTAGGGCCAGGAGAGGAGGCTCCAGACAGGAACTCAACAGGTCTCAGCTCCTAAACCTCTCCAGACACATTGTCATCTGTTCCTCTTATAACAAAACTGGCAAGGTGACAACAAGTTCCATTTGTCAACCGTCAGGAGCATACATACAGATGACTTCTGGGATCCTTCTGAGATCCATTCAGGAAGACAGTGATGAAATAGTTCTTGTGCCTCCGTGCTGTGGAAACATTGCAGAGCTCAGGGTGGAAGGGAGCTTGGCCACACAAAGTGCCTATATCTCAGGCTCACTCTCTGGCCTGTTTGCAGTCACACCTGTTCTTGAGTTGATGACATTGTCTCTTGTATACGATGTCTCCCAAACCATGGGTGCTTCAGGCAGACACAATGACGTCCCTGCAAATGGCCACTTTAGATTTTGTTGGAGATCCACTTACAGGACAGGCTGCTTAGGGAAGGATGCGCCTGGGGAGCACGGATGGCCTCTGTGACTGTAAGCAGCCACAGTTATTTCCCAGGCATCCACCAGGCTATCTAAGCCACTCCCAGCTGAGCGCATCAGTGAACTTGCTCAGCTGGTGAGTCAGATAAAGGTTGTCCAGTTCAGGGTGTTCCAACTGGGTTGATCAGCTCACCATGAATTTGTTTGTTTTTCAGTGTCTCACACATTTCTCTTGGAGTAGCTCAGGCATGTTCTTGGGCTAGCCTGTACATTCTCTTATGACAATCACAGGGGAAGAAGAGAATGCTTCAAATACTATTTTTTCATGACTTTTAAAAATGTATCATCTATCTATTTCTCTATCTCTCGATCTACAATCTCTGTCTACTATTTATCTATCTATCATCTTCCTATCTATCTACCTATCTATCATCTATCTATCTTATATTTAGATGTGGGCTCACTATGTAACTCTGGATGGCAGAGGCTCTGCTTCGCAAGTGCTGGAATTGAAGCTGTTTGCCATCACATGTGGCAGAAAATATATTTTAAGTTTAAAATAATCGTACATATTTGTGGGTTACATTGTGATATTTTGAAACACATATGCAGTGGGTGAAGGTCAATCAGTAATTAGCATATCCGTTGTCTGAAATGTGTAGCGGAAAGCCGCCAGTGGTGCTCTTGTTTAAGACTCTCCTTTACTTGGGGTGTTTAGGCCTCTACCTCCCTTCCACCAACCCCCCAACCTTAAGAAGGAGAGAGAAAAGGTTAGTGGGGAGGGGGCTCAGATGCCTCTACTTCTTCTGGATAGTTAGGGTCAAGGGTTCTTTTAGGGCTCTGTACCAGTGTCCATCAACTGCAGATACTGCTAGGGGTCTCCTCCATGCCGCTGTTCCCTGAACCATTTCTCTCTGTCTCTCTGCTCCAAACCGCCACACTGTCTCTGGTCTCTCCAAACTGCTACATTCCACACACCAACACTGAACTCCACCGAACACCACCAAACACAACACAGTCTCTTTCTCAACCTCATATTTACACGCTCGGAGCCCTAGACCACGCCCCTCTCCTTGTGGCACACGGAAGGCCGTTTCTAGCATGTGGACAAACTATAGCCCAACTAAAATCCCACTCTTGGGATTAAAGCAAAAGCATATTTATATAACATACAAAGAAACCAAAACTTCCATTACAGAAAGGTGAAATATTTCATCAATCATGTTTCTAAAGCATGTCTATAATAAAAATTCTATAATTTTTGTTATTTTTATATATTCCCCAACATTATTGCTAGCTATAGTCACTCACTATGTTATCAACACTAGAGCATTCCTTCTCTCTAACTGTATTTTTGTACAAAATTATCAACTTTCTTCTTATTCCCTCCTACTTCCTACGTTTCCTTACTTGTGGGTGAGAATGCATAGTAGTTATCTTTATAGTCCTGACACACACACACACACACACACACACACACACACACACGATACAGGGTCTCATGTAGCCCAGGCTGCTCTCAAATCCTTGAAATGATTTGAGCTAGAAATGACCTTGAACTTCTGATCACCATCGTTCACCTCCAAAGTGATGAAATTTCAGTCTTGTGCCATCACCTCTGCTTCATGTGGGTGCTGGGAACTGAACCCAGGGCCTCATACATGTTAGCCAAGTGTTCTACCAAGTGGGATCCCCCCACACCTACTTAACAGGTTCTTATAAAGCCTTTTCATCATCAGATTGGCTACTGTCCCATTGACAAAGGATGCCATGCGCTGGCACGGAGCCAAAGCGGACAGGGATGACACGATCTCAGAAGGAAACACACTGAGATAGGTAGTGCAGTGGGTTGACTAAGAACAGCCTCCACAGGCGCATATACGTTTGAATGCTGTTCTGCCGTAGGTGGAACTGTTTGGGAAGGATTGGCAGGAGTTGTTGGGGAGTTCTTGTTGGAGGAGGTGTATCTCTGGGGAGATCTTTGAGCTTTAAAAAGCCCATGCTGTTCCTGGTCAGCTCTGTGTGCCTTGTGCTTACAGATCCATCAGATGTGAGCTCCCAGCTACTTCTCCAGCGCCATGCCTATCTGCTGCTGCCATGTTCCCTACCATCATGGCCATGGGTTCATCTGAAACTGAAACAAGCCTCAGTTAAATGCTTCCTTTTATAAGTTGTCTTGGTCATGGTGCTTTGTCAGAGCAGCAGGAAAGTGACGAAGACAGAGTGGAAGGGCATTGATGGTGGCTGTCAGTCTAGTCTGTCTATCACGGGTCTCCATCATGCATCTCCCAACTACCACTGAAGCCTAAAGGGTCAGGGCTCACGAGCTCTGAAACCAGCTTATCATGGAACATTCAGGAAACTGGTAGATGTCACTGCTGGTGATTAGAGCCAGCTGGCAGAGGTGAGGCAGAGCTGGGAATGCGGGCAGTGTGCATTTCTGTCAGCCGGGCTTGTGACACTGGCTACCCTGGTTTAACAGAGCTTTCCTGTTGAGTCATGTGCTGACTCTGTATTTGCAGACAGGTGATAAAACCTGCATTTCCCCTTCTTCGGACTTGAGTTAGGAAGGGAAGGGTATCTTAGCTTTTACCTGTTGCAGGGAGATGTTGTCAGTTTTGGAGAGCTGATAATGTCTTGTCAGAATTCAAGAGCCACTAAAATGATGTAATACAAACACTGTTTTTTAAATCAAAGGTCAAAGAAACCAATTTATATGTTGTGTATTTCTGAACCTATTTTCTAACTACAGGAGAAAAATGATAAGTATTATTAAAATATCACACAGTTCCAGAGGGAGCCCAGGACCTCTAAGACATTGCATTTATATTATGCTATAAAACATCTCTTTAATTTGGCAGGTGATTTTTTTTAAGTTTTTAGAGTTCACAAAAAAAAAAAAATGTCTTGTGTAATGTGAGTTCCTTATCTCATCTGAGCTGGGACCTGCTGCCTGCACAGGCGTGTCACATTTCCTGCCTCTCACTTATATGCCAGGGGCAACCAGGCTGCTGCTTAACAAGGATGTATAATGGTTAATTGCATTTTGGGCCATTAGTTTGTCCCTGTGATGGTGACAAAAGTGAAGCAATGAGGCTGATTCTGACTCACTCGTGAGCCTGCAAACCACAAACCAGCTCGTTTCCCTGGAATAAGATGTTCCCAAGGACTTGGGCTCACACCATACTAGATTCTGTCCATTGCTAGACTCATTTAAAGTCTGAGTCTGGAACATATTATGAATTTTTTATGTCAACCACCCACTGTTGTAATCCTCAGGTAATACCCAGCCTTTCTCACGTTCAGCTTCCACAGCCTGCAAAGACAGAGCCTGCCTGGGAGGAAGGCAGTGTTTAATCGCTCTAATTAATGGCTTCGGATGGAAGCATCTCCAAGGTGCTGAGACTCTGAGAAGATTTACACCCCAGTTGTTTGAGATGCTCTGCAAGATGGTATATAATCTGCAAGCACAGAAAGGAAGAGAATGCTCAGAATATAGCATTCAAGTCCATCTATTTATATTTGTATTTATTAAGTTATTTATTAATCTCAATTTAGCAGATGTCTTCCAACTCAAAATTCAGCTCCTTATGAAGGAGTCAGTGTGACTGAACAAAGTCATATCATCATCTGAGTATAAATATTTATGAAATAGAACAAACTAGAAAATGGAGGGAAAAGGAAACACGGACCAGAATTTGTGACTCAGTAAATTCTCACACGCACAACATTGTAACTTTCAATTCTAGCCTCAAAGGGCTCTTTCCCTTCTTCCTTTCTCAGTTTTTTTTCCAATAAAACTCTGGCAAGTGTGTGTTTGTAGGTGCAGTTTCATGCCTTAGTCTTGTATTTTATGTACTAGAGGGTTCCTACAGGTTATTATAATATGTGCTTATTATGTTTTATTTTTCGGGAGTAAAAAAGTACATGGAAAGGCAGGTGGCCCATTGGAAAGCTTTATCTGTGAAGGGTGTCCAATGGCTTTCTATGCTTCTCACCTGTGCCCAAGTCCTTGACCTTGAGAGGAGTTTCTGTGCTGGTGGAGCTCCCCAGTTCCTGCTTGCCTTCTCTCCTGAGCTTGCTCATTCTGCATTTCCTCCTCTAAATGCCATTTTGTTACTGCAGATGTGCTTTTGGGGTTATCTTGGGTTTGGTTTCAGTTGACACTCAGATTCCTGTAGGCACCATATTCTAAAACCTACGAGCAATCTTGTATCATTCATCTGAGGCTCAAGGCATCCTGACTCTGACAGAAGGGAAACTGAGATGTCAAAGGACCCTGAGATGACATTTGTAAGTTTCTCTAGAGCAACACTACAATGTTAGCTATGAACTCCAAGATGGAAGCTTCTTGCTAATCTGTCCAAGTGCCTCGCCAAGGGAGAGACCCCGATTCTTCAACCTGATTCACAGCTTTGACTTTTGCTGCCTCTGAAGCTCAGAAAGTGTCAAGAGTGACACCTTCGCATTCGTCACCCTTCAGTCCCATCCTGGCTCTAGAACCTGGGTCTCTGGACTCTTGACTCCAGTCCTGGCTCTAGAAACCTGGGTCTCTGGGCTCTTGACTCCAGTCCTGGCTTTAGAACCTGGGTCTCTGGGCTCTTGACTCCAGTCCTGGCTCCAGAAACCTGGGTCTCTGGACTCTTGATTCCATGGTTAGTGCTCCAGGTTTATAGTTTGCGAGTTTCCATCACCCTTTCCTTCAGTCTCTCGACTTTTTAGATTTGAGACTCTTAGTTGCTATCATTACCAGACAGCATTCCTCATCAAGGCTGTAGCTACTCCTGGGAAGGCAGCCTCCTGCCCAGTGGTTCTTTTCTGTAGATATTTGGAGAAGAGTTGCTTTGCGTTCTGGTTAATACCAGTCAGAACTATCCGCATCTGATGTTTGTCCTCTTCACCCACTGTTTTCCGTAGGTTCATCTGCCATGGCTCATGTCCAGATTTCCTGTTCAGGTAAAACTTTTCCTCATTGCTAAGATAATGCTTCACACTTCCTGATATTATGTTTGACTGACATTTTGTGAGTATATGTGTGTGCTTATTGAGCCCAGGTGTCAGCTTCAAGATGGGAGCTAAATATCATGCTTTTTGAGACAGGGTCTTTCATTAGCACCTGTGACTGACTAGCCAGTTAGGCTAGGCTGTGTGGCCTAAGCAGGCCCCAGCAGTTCTCCTGCAAGTGCTTCTCCAGTGCTAGGGTTGTTTCAAGTGTAATTACGAGTGTCACAGTGCCTGGCTCTTCTCGAGAGGGCGTTGGGGATCAAACTCAGGTCCTCACGATTGCACAGAAACACTTCTGGCTGAGTTATCTCCCTAGTCCCTTAAATTCCATTTTTTTTTGTCCTGTCCACTGTTCTCTCCCCATGGGCATGCTGACCAGAGGATTCACATCTTAGGATTCATAGAGAAGGAGGTGAGAAGTAGAGGAGGAGAAGGCTTCTAAGTTCTGGAATTCAGAGATCACCGGGTGACACAGAGCTGGGTGTGGTCCCAATTTGAATGACCTTGAAACTATGGGAATGGATTAGGTCTCCCAAAGGGGACACCGTGAGGGCTGACATGAGAATGCTGCTATAACTCAATTCACAAAGACATTTCAGGGGAGCTGGAGAGATGGCTCTGAGGTTAAGAGTGCTGACTGCTCTTCCAGAGGTGCCGAGTTCAAGCCCCAATAACTACATGGCGGCTCACAACCATCTGTAATGTGACTTGATGCCCTTTTCTGGCATGCAGGTGCACATGCAGACAAAGCACTCATCATAAAATAAATAAATAAAATCTCTCTTACTTTTGTTTCCCTACATTTTCTTCTGCCTCCCCTCATTCCTCATCTGGAATCCAGAGGAGAGTTGTGCAGGGGCCCTAACACCTCAGCACCAGGAAGAAACAAGGCCTGGCAACAGCTGTTTCTACCCAGTCCTCTCTCTACTTACTGCTGTGAATATTTAATGATTTGTTTGAGAATGTTAGCTCTTCCATGGGAACCATACTTGAAATTCTAAATTCTGATCTGTTATTTTTTAGGGGTGAGGAGCTGGATATACTTTCTCCTACATTTCCCAGATTCTGCTGCTACCCTCTGTCCTTGTAGCTTCTCCAGCATCTAACATGTAATTTTGGTCCAATGCTTCAAACGTTCAATAGGTAAACTGTGCTTTTAGCTGGGTAATAATGGCGACATGTAGCACGCGACATGTTTGCTCTTCTTTCAGTGCGGTGTGATGAATTCCATGAGATTTCCCACGGTCTTGTATTAGGTGTATATAAGTGCGTGTTCTGAGTGAGTCTAAGGCAGGTACAGTTCGCTGTGATGATGACAGGTCAGGCGTGTTAAAGGCGCTTTGGGCTGAAGATGTTCCTTATTTATGGTGGGCTCACGGGGACGGACTGCCAGGAGCTGTGCTTTGAATCTCTATCTTCTGCTTTCACCATTTCTGCCTTTCTAGAGCAAACAGTATCTGTGTGGGTGAAGCATGCTCTCAGATGTTTGTCTCTTGTCCTTACACCTGCCCTTCCCATCACGTCTTCCTTTATTGAGGCAAAAGTCCAAGGGAAGATGCTCGTGAGTTATCAGCACACGCTGGAAGAACCCCCGGTAATGACAGAACTGTATTTGAGGGGACACATTGAAGGGCACATGATACATTTATGCAAGGGGGATGACTCCTCCAGATCCCTCAGAGAGTTTTTAGTTTGTGTAAGAGAGAAATTGACAGGGACCCTTGGGCAGTGATACAGATGGGCAGACTACTTGTAAGGTTTGGAAGACAAGTCTTGGGAGGCATCATTTTCAAATACTGTCTATCAGTCCAACCACAAAGAGAATATGAAGACCAGTTTAAGGAGAGCTGACCAGTCGCCTTAGGAAGAGATAGTACGTGAGAGTTGCAGCAGGTACTACAAGCCAAAAGTTGTCCTTAGACCCACTCAGGAGTGGGTGTGGATGGGCTAAAGTCTCTAAGAACACATGGACTTTCTTCAGCAGAGTTGCACGGTACCTCGGAGGCTGCACTTAGTGTTAGCTCCAGCTCTGAAGCCCGTGAACAATGCCAGCTGCACTGAGGGTTGCCCTACTGAGGGACCATGTTTCATCTTAAGTTTTGCGCTTATGTTCCCTGACATGCTCGCTTTGCTCAGTGATTCAGTGTGTGTGTGTGTGTGTGTGTGTCACCAGGAGTGTGCCTCTGGGAGCATTCTCAGTGATCAGAGGAATTTCTTGATTCGATGTGGTTTATAGATGAAAGAGTTGAATACAGGCATGTTTCCTACTTTGTTCTTCTATCTTAAGATGGAATTGCCTATTCCCAAAACAGTGTGTGTGTGTGTGTGTGTGTGTGTGTGTGTGTGTGTCAGAAATCAGTCTTGGGTGTTGTTTCCAGGAGACAAACACCTTGTTTCTCGAGACAGTGTCTCTCACTGGGGCCTAGGTTCTGCCAATTAGGCCAGACTGTCTCATCAAAAAAGTAGGGTGTCTCCTGTTTTTAATCCCCTAGCACTGGGATTACAGGCACATGCCCCCATGCCTCCCTCCCCACCTTTTTTACATGGGTTCTGGGATAGAACTTAAGTTCTCACTGTTATGTGGTGAGTACTTAACCAACTGACACTCCCCCCCACCCCCGCAACAGAGCTTGATAGAGCTCTGGGGACTGTCTGAAGAATAAAAGATGGCAGGAGTCTCTGGAGCCAGCAGAATTGTCTAGGAAGCTCCAGTTCATCCGTGCATTCACTGTGTGGTCTGTAGCCCTGGGTCCCTGTGCTCTGTCCTCAGTACTGCCAGCTCCTGTCCTCCACACCCTACTCACCTGTGGATACTGGTGCTTTCTTCCCACCCTGCAATTGAGCATAGCCCACTTAAAGCCAGCTTCGTATTCTGTCAGTGTGAATGTCCACCTGGAGGTGTAGCCGAGTTTAATCACTCCCTGAAGGAATGGTCCTTCTGGTATCTAAAGAGTGGTGCGCGTCCAGGCAGCAGTAGCCTTTTCTGCCTCTATTAAGATGCGAATCTTGTCTGTAAAAGGAAACTTTTGTTCTATCTTTTGGGGTTTTCCATGGCAGGATTCTCAGCCAAGCCAACCCACACATCCATTCTTCCTCTTAGGGCATTGCTGTTGGCGTCATCGGTTGAGCCTGTTACAGGTTAAACTCTGTGGGATCTTCTCTCAATGAACAGCGTTAGGTTGAGAGAACACAGTCCTGACTGCACCATGCTATTAATAACATTCATAGCTGGAATTGCAGATTTTCTTGATGTGACTCCTTCTTACCCAGTTCCCATTGGAGCCATCACTCGCTGCACCAGCTGCCCTTTCAACAGCATCATGACCAGGAAGTCCCAAGACTGAAAGAACTAACTCTGTCTAGCAATGCTTTACATTCGCCTGTGTATGGAAAGTCAAATCTAGCCAACATCACCTAGTTGTTACCTTATGGAGATTAATGAGCTCTCATGGCCATTTTCTTTAGCTTCCTCTGCTGTCAAAGATCTGCCTCTGTCCAGATCTGCACCTATCTTGTGTCTACTCTATCTGATGCCACTACTTTCTCCTTCTTAATTTTGATTGGGTTGTGTTGGGTAGAAATGCCTATGAAATTAATTGTGTCTATGAGGGCATTCCCATAGAAGTTTACCTAGGAGGGGAAGGCTTGCCCTGAGTGAGGAGAAGACCACCCAATGGCCAGGGAATAGAAAGAGGAGGAAGCCTACAAAAGCATGCATTCTCTTCTCTGCTTCTTGCCTTCCATGAGGAGCTACTCTTCAACATCCTTCTGCTGTAATGACATTCTCTGCCACTTGAGGGCCACAGAAAGAGTCCAGTTGACCGTGCACTGACTGAAACTCCTGAAGGAATGAGGCAGACAGAAATCTTTCCTTCTTTAAACTGATCTCGCAGGTGGTTGTCGCCATGACAAACAGGCTGACTAATGGAGTGGGCAAGCGTGCTCTGCCAGATGCTGTACTGAAAACTGTCCCCAGCACCCACCTCAGGTGCCTCACACTTGCCTGCCAGTCTAGCTCCAGGTCATCTGGCCCCCTCTTCTGGTGTCGAATACTTTGAAAGTATTTACATTCATGTGGACATTCCGCCCCCTCCCTGACGCATATGTGCAAATACCCAATTTAAAAAAAATTTAAAAAGACATGTCTCTTTTCTGGTTTAAGTGAATGACTTGCTTATCTCAGAATAAGATTTGAGCCCAGTGTGAGTTGGCCCTCGTACTTCTTAAACACCGTTACACTGTTTCCTTCCATTCACCTTTTTCTAAACACACTGGTCTTTCTATGCTGAGCTCTTCCTGCCTTCAGACACTACTTTTGTATTCCATTTCTTCATTTCTTCACAGCTCTCTCACACTCACCTTTCAGGTCTCAGCTCAAATATTACCTTACTGGAAGCCCTTTGCAGACCACTCCCTCTACAGAAGTCTTCTTATGTTACTTTTTAAGAACTCACCTGGAGCTGGGTGTGATGGCGCATGCCCAGCACTCAGGAGGCAGAGGCAGGTGGATCTCTGTAAGTCCAAGGCCAAGCCTGGTCAACAAAGTAAGTCCAGGACAGCCAACTCTGCACAGAGAAACACAGTTTTGAAAAATAAAAACCAACCAAACAAAAAGAACTGGTTCTTCTTTTAAATCCCTGTTATGATCTGTCAAAGCATTATTTATATGGCTATTTCCTTGATGATGCCTTGTTTTCCCCTTTCCCTATGTTAGGTTGCTAGCTCCACGAGAGGAAATCCTGCCGGTCACATAGTCAGCTCTGAAATAGTTGTTGAATAGTGAATTAGTGAGCAAATGTTTTGGAATTGATATTATCAACAGTAATTTTCTTTTATTGCTCAAAGGATTTTCTGCCATACCTGCTGTTGATTCTTACAGGAAGAGAAAACAAAGGGCCAAGTGCCCAATATTATATTCTGTATAAATTTAGAAAACTCTATATTTAGAAAAAAATTGTTAAGCCCTAGCTCTCAAGTTCAATTACATCCTGGTATAGTAAATGGAGGCAGTCAGTTCTAGCTGGGAGTTTCTGCCCATTTGTATCATGGATGTCCATAATGAGCAGGCAGTTCTTTGTTTAAGACATCACAAGAACAATCTAGTAGATTGAAGGAGACTGACTCAGTAACTTGACTCAGACTCTTTATTATGAAGAGTATTGATCATAGGATCCAATTTGATGTGACCGGTCATATCTTAAGAGAACAGCTGTCCAAATGTCTCTAGATAGCCAGCCTTAGAGTGAATAGGCTTATGCTAAAATTTGCCTAAGGGAAAGAAATAGCTAGTAAAGTTTGGGAGCTGTGTCCTAAGCCCAGACCTGTAAATATGACTGTCAATGTCATGTGCAAATTATCATGTTATAGCTAATTTTGCATTTTGACTCTGGGCATTTACAGAATCTTTTCATTACTATGACTTTACATTATAAAAATTACATATTTTATATTATACAGTATAAAGTAATGGGATTCAGTGTAGCATTTTCATGCATATGTGTCATTGCACTTCATTCTAATTTGCACAGCAGTTTTTATAGTGGTAAAGTGATAAAAATCAATTAAGTTTGTTCCAAATGATACAACCAACTTAATATTCCTCTGATTAAAACAAATTAAGCCAATATACAAACCATATATGTAATTCTAGGAATTGTAATATGTGTTGACAATTTCAACATGTAAAATTTGTGTGACCCACTTTGGTTGTAGGGCATAGAAAAACCAAGTCGGAACTGACCTAAAACTTTCCTTCCTGCTGGCTAGCTTTCATAATGTTGGAAGGTGCTGTGCAGGCCAGGAAGGTAAAAAATTCACCAGTGGCCTTACTCAGCACTGGACTATGCATGCCACAGTGTGGATCTGCCAGATAAGATGTACCCACTGGTACAATGGCGGCAAGAACGTTATGGGGTAACCAACCGTGTTTGCTTATTTGTTGTTTCTTTTTTGTTTGTTTGTTTTTGTTTTTTGAGCTAGAGTTTCCCTTTGTAGTCTTGGTTGTCCTGGACCCAATATGTAGATCAGGTTAACAACCTTGAACTCACATAGATCTGCCTACCTCTGCTTCCCCAAGTGCTGTGATTACAGGCATGAGCCACCACACCCTGCTACCAAACTTTTTGATTGCATTTGAGGACAACTTTACAGGGAAGAAATCATGCCTGATATTGTGAATTTCTTCAGAAAGCCTGGCGATGGGAAAAAAAAAATCATAGGGCCTAGGGATAATCTGCTGCTGTTGTTTTCTTAAATGGATGTGTCATTAAATTGTCTTCTAAATATTTATGTTTGTACCCTTAGAGCAGTGCTGCTCCAAATCTGTGCTCTGGTTCTTCCCTCTTGGAATAAGAAAGCGCAGATTTTTTTTTTTTTTTTTTTTTTTTTAGTAAGAGCCCACAGTTGAGAGACTTTCCTATATGTATAAAATGTGCTTTGGTCATATCACCTTTTACCCTTTCCCTAGACCTTCCCCCAACACATCTACCACCTAACATGTTCTATTTCTTTTTAAAAAGCCATTTCTGTAAATTTAAGATTTTATTTATGTATGTATGTGTGTGTGCGCCACTGGGAACCAGAAGAGGGTGTCGGATTTCCTGGAGCTGGAGTTACAGGTGTTTTTGAGTCTCCTGAGGTGGGTGCTGAGGACCACACTCAGGTCTGCTGGGAGACCAGTGTGCTCTTACCGGCTGAGTAATCACTCCAGCTTTTAACTGCTGAGCCATCTCGCCACCTACTTTTACTCACATATATCCAACTTTTGATGTATGTGCCTTATACTTCTTTTAAAAACACCTATTTTTTTTCTTTT
The DNA here is from genome assembly GCF_907164565.1 of Psammomys obesus. Lineage (NCBI taxonomy): Eukaryota > Metazoa > Chordata > Mammalia > Rodentia > Muridae > Psammomys > Psammomys obesus. The sequence goes on along the minus strand of NW_026590062.1, from coordinate 25,720,441 downwards.
TCTTTCATTTAGAAACAAAAACAAACAAAACCTCTTGAGAATCCTGCTGTGAATGCTGGGTTATATTTAGAAATGTACTGTTTAATCTTGAAATGTTTTAGACATTTTTAATTATCTTTTTGTTATTGATTTCTAGCTTAATCCTGTTATGGTCAGAGGCTATATTGTGTATAATTTTATTGATTTGATTTTTAGGCTTCATTGTATGCCCAGAATATGGTGAATATCTCAGGCTGTATGACAGTATGGGCACTGTTTTCTATGTGTGGACGGATCCAGGGGATCATTGAGGCTTCGTTCTTGCAAGCTTTCCATCCACCTTATTACTCAGAGATGATACTGGACTCTCCAAATATAACTGTGTTTCTGTCTTTGGTGGATGGATGGATGGACTGTAAGTCACGTGACTATAGACGTGCTGTGTTTAGATGCGTCATCTTCCACCTCGCTTGCTATTGTACTCCTTTTGCTGTCGTTTCTCTATTGCCCCTTGCCTGTTTCTGTGGATTATTTAGGCGTTTTTAGTACTGTGACTTTTGTGTTTAGAGATGCTGGTGCTGGTGACACTTATTTGAAATCTTAAGGAGATGCTCCTTCAATTACACTTGGAGATGTTTGTGTCTGTGTGTTTGTTTATTATGCACTGCTGTTGTTGAAGATGTGTTCCTGGCATGTGTGGAAGTCAGAGGACAACTTGCAAGAGTCAGTTCTCTCCTTCCAAGGTGAGGACCCTGCCTGGGCACTGGGATTGAACTCGAGTTGTCAGAGTTGGCGGAAAGGGGCTTTTCCAGTCTCACTTTTAACACGGTGATAGTGATGATGATGATGGCAGTAGCAGCTATGGCCCAGTGATCACTGGTCCATGTGGAATCTGTAATATTGATAACAATGCTGACAGTTAAGAATTCTGTTAGGCTGGGCATCTGATCACTTGAGAGGTGGACACCAGGGATCTCTGCTGAATTTGGGGCCAGCCTGTCTACCGAGCCAGTTCTAGGCCAGCCAAGGCTCTCTAGTAAGACCCTGCCAGTTCATTTTTAAAAGATATTTCTTTTTATTTCATAACTGTACAAAATCCAGACCTAACAGACCTTCTGCTCAAGGTCACCTTCATGAACAGTGGCAGTGACTCAGTGGCCAATCCCCATCTTGCTCCAAGGCCTATGTTTGTTTGTTTTTTCACATATGCCTTCAAGTTGCAGAATTTTACTAATTGCCATTGCTCAGTCTATTACATTAGGTGACTTTTAACGCTGTCAAAATAAAACCCTTTTCTTTCTTTCTTATGACACATGTGGTGGGGGTGTACATGGATGTCAGGGGACAACTTGGTGGGAGGTTTTCTCCTCTCACCATGTGCGTACCGGGACTGTATTCAGGTTGTCAGACTTGGTGGTTGGTGCCTTTGCCTGTTGCGTTACCCTGTTGCCATATCCAAAACACACTTTATATTGGAAGATAACCCACTTTCTGTCAGCTTCATGCCTCACATGGGAAAGAATGTTTTCTCCCTGTTGACAGGAAGCTCACAGATCCCTATACTTAGAGTTCCACTCTTTGAAATGTTACAGTTCATAGCTGATCTGTCTGTAGCTTTGGGCACTTCTATGCAAGCAGTTTGAAACTACTACAGTTATTTTTATTTGATTATTCTTCTCTTCTTGCTTCAGATGACCTCCTGGTGTGGTGCTTGAGCCTCACTGTTAAGCTGGGACTGTGCACTGATACAATGGCCTATTGTCTCAGTCTATTGCAATATAAAACTCCAGAAAGAGCATATGGTATGGATTTGATTTTGATGCTGTGTCCTGTACTCATGCTTTGACTTTACTCCTTAATGGTGGTAACGTATAGGACAACACAGTGTAACTGTCTGGCTTTTTATTGCTGAGTAATACTTCAGGTTTCAGACACAGTGATGCATCCCCTGGAAACACCTGATGCGTACCCAGTTGCCAGTGCACAGCTTGCTTTCATGACCTTGGCTCTCCCACTTCTTCACAGATATGTCAGGCTTGGGGTGGGCAGCCCCACTTCCTTAGTGTAGCCCCACCCACCCTCTTCCCTAGAGCCCTATGGCCGTGCACCCCCTTGTAGTTCCTTTGACTTGGGTGCTGGCTTGTGGGAAGGGTGCTTACTTCTCTCTAGTAGCCAGCCCTGCGCACAGATCGTATCTTGGCAACAAGCAGCAACTGGTGGATCCACCTTCCAGGTGTTCCCCTCAGGGAGGGTGCTCCACTGCTGTTTGCCACCAAATCTCCTCTAGTTCCTCCAGCAGGGCCAGGCTCTCTTTGTAGGCTATGCTTAGCCCTCAGCTGATGTGTCGCTCAGAGGAGAGAGATGGGAGCCATTTCCCACCTTGCACATCTACTGCCGAGGGCACTTTTAACTATCGTTTCCAGTCTGTCTGCAGCTAGACCAGACTCACTGCCCTTTGGCGTCTCCTTCCACTCAGGGGCTGGAGCTTTCTCTGCACACAGTGGGAACATTCTTCAGCATAGGAGGCTGCAAGCATGTTGCGATCTTGTCAGGTCCTCCCATTCCCAGGGGCCAGTGACTCCATAAGACCCAGGGGCACTAACATTCATGTCATGTGAAGACCAGGCAGGGTGTCTTTACGTGTCATAGAAACATTTATTATTAAATTAATGACTGAATAAACTGTGAAATTCATGACATTTCAAGGGAGATGTCCCAGTGACACAAATCTCTGATGTGTCCCAGCGATCCAGCTTTCTGGAAAGTTGGCCTGTAGTCCCCACAGGCCCCCTCGGGGGCTGACTTTGCAGGCATGGCAGTACACCTGGGCTGCTTTACCATGTTTACTGGGGAGACATTTTAGCTTCTTCCCAGGTATCACACTTGATGAGCCCTTTTCTTTGACTTATCTCAGTAAGAAATATTTATGGTGGTGTCAAAAGAGAGCAACAGACATTCCTGTGGCCCGCTGGACATGACAGCCCCTTCTGTTCCCCAGACACTGAAACAGAGCAGTTTGTGTTTCCGGTCCACGCCACACACCAAACTGCAGCTAATTCCCACACGGATAGATGGAGCTTTAACAAATCCTACCAAGTAAATGTAACAGAGAATCCACAACTGTGTTTTCAGTAAATTAAATAACATAATGTCATCCCCAGCACATAGCAAGATGCCAATGAAAGAGGCTTTTATGACTGAACACTGTCACCAGCGATTGCTAAGAAAACCAAATGCTGGTAGGGTGAATGTTTTCATAAGCTAGGAGGGAATAAGGTCATACGAATCACTAATTGTTAGGAAGAAGGAAAATAATGCTGATAAAGGGGACCACGTAAAAGGACGAATATAGAGGAGTTAGGAACTGGACAGAACACTAAATGGTACATTTTATGTCATGTGAAGAAAATAATGAATTGCATGCCTATGAATTCACCCTGGAAAACCTCACTCCCTTAATCAATTACATTGTCTCAAATTGCAGTTCCCAAAGCTTTGACACAAAGCAAAGTAACATCTCCAACAATGTTGCAAGGGGAAAATTGTGATTACATCCTTCCACGGGTATTCCGCAGGCTTTCCGGTAAATGCAGAAACCTCCCCTAAAACTGATGTCAGGAGACATGTACAACACAATTCGGCTCACAACTTGGAGATTCTGTCTTTGGCTGTGAAATACAGCCTGTGGTGCTGAGATGCCTGAGCTCCTGGGTGAAGAGAATGTCATTAATCCTAAGATTGGGATGTTTTCCTCGGCTTCCTGATGCCACCATTTTGCTTATGTCATTAGGTATGAAAGTGCTCATCTTCACCAGACTTAAACTAAATTGTCATGTTTGGCCTCAGAAGCGTCTTCTCAAATGGCTGCCTTGTTGATATTAGTTTTTGGGTGCTTGTCTTCCAGAATAAGAGCTTATAACTTGAAAGAATGTTTTATCCCTGGTGACCAGACTGATGCTTTTCACACAGTTGATGAGCAGGGCCATCTTGTGGGAGGCACCATGCAGCTTTGCCATGTCAGCCATGACTAATTTTTATGAGCACAAGATTGAAGGATGGCCCCTGTGACAGAGGAGGTCAATATAGCTCGGGATTTCTGACCAGGCTCACTTTAAAAGTGGTGACCAAGAGAGAGGAAGCTGCCTGCAGGTGCCCGGGGAGAGTATCAGGCTCCAGCAGCTTAGATGAGACAGGGAACTTGGAGGTGATTTTGCTTTAAGCTAAAACAATAACATCTGGGACAGATGGCTTTTGCTCACCTCCATGTAGTTCTATGCTAGCATTAAAAAGAGGAAGAAGAAGAAGAAGAAGAAGAAGAAGAAGAAGAAGAAGAAGAAGA
>NW_026590062.1:25700451-25716113 GCF_907164565.1 Psammomys obesus | reverse complement strand
AAGAAGAAGAAGAAGAAGAAGAAGAAGAAGAAGAAGAAGAAGAAGAAAAAAGGAATGAAAGCTAGAAATAAGCAGTATTTTAAGAAGGAGACCACTGAGGGAGAATAAAGAATTTTTCAATAAATACATCCTGAGCAGAGATGGTTGGAACAAAGCAAGATAATTAAAAAAATGTTCGTAGGCAATGCATCCATAAGACAGAGAAAATCCTAATACCTTCCTTCCTGCAAAGTTTATCAGCTGGCTAACACCAATATTTACATTTTTAACTTGCAGGAAAATACCAGTAATTATATTTTAATCAGGGAAATTTATAAATAATGGCAGTAAAAAAATCCATAAATGCTTTTAAAGCCATTAGCTTTAATAAAAGCAGCACTTTAAGTGAAAATAACATAATTTGCAGCTTATCTCAGTGGGTTGGACTTAACAGGAGTTTACCTTTTAGACAGATGCTTCCCCTCTCACAGCCACACTCTCCTGAGTGCGCAGAGCTTGCTTCAGATTGAGAAGCAGTTCTGAAAGGGAACTGCTAATTGGCCCTGTGAAAAACAATTTATGGTACATTTGATTTTTCATTACTATAAAAGTGGCTTAGAGTAACGAGGCTCGTGACGGGATGTGACCTCCATCATAAACTGTGCTCATTATTAGGGCTGTTTCATCTGTCATGAAGGGGATATCCTCACCTCTTAATACGTGTAACTGTTAAATGTGACTCGTGGTGTCATGCCACAGGTATGCATCCGGCACGGTGTCCAGGCAGAAGGAGATTGTGGGTCGAGACCTTGGACACACATGCCTTTATTCATTGTTTGGTCTGGCTGTCACTCAAATGTGCCTGAACTTCTGCTCAGTGGTGAGCAAGGCAGACATGGTTTCTAGCCTCCTAGAGCTTGTGGATAAGTTCAAGTAAAAACAAATTAGGTTGAGAAAGAGGAGGGAGTTCCTTGGGCAGGCGGCAGACAGGAAGACTATAGCCACGGGCACTCTGGAGTCCACACTGGCTGGGAAAGTGGAGAGCCAGGAAGTTACCCGAACTCTTGTGCTTGGCCCCTGGAAAGCATGGAAAAGCCAGGCAAGCATGGGAGCCTCCTGTAACCCTAGCATGCAGGAAGCAGGGGCGGAGGAGCCTGGGAGCAAGCTGGCTTGTTAGGGATGCTGGAGTCAGGGTCTCTGTGCTAACCGGAAGATCCTGCTGCAAAAAATAAAGTGGAGAATGGTTGAGGGAGATGCTTGATCTCTTGCTCTGGCCTCTGCGTGTGTGTGCATCTGTGATGGTGCATCTGCACACTCACAAACACACAGACACACACCCATGCACACATAATACACACGCGCACACTCAGAGATGCACACACATCCTCAACATAACTTTGAGCCTCCACATTGCACACTGCACAAAGCACATAGGCACATTTGGTATGTGTGTGTTCTCTGCAAAGAATTTTGCAGAGAAGATCACGCAAATTTTAGTACATGATGCCTGTGGGTGGGGATAGCAGGAGACTTTATTTTTTAATTTTCTCCTTCATGTCTTTCTGGGTGGATATTTCTATCATGAAAGTGTTTTATTTATTTATGTGTTGCATCATTTAATTTATTTTTACTTTGTATCTATGTGAACATATGTGTGTGTGTGTGTGTGTATGTGTGTGCCACAAGCGTGCAGACGCTCTTAAAAGCCAGTCAGATCCTTTGAAGCTTGACAACGTAGGTACTGAGGACTGACCTCAGGTCCTCTGGAAGAGTAGGGACCACTCTTCCACTGAGCTCTCTGCAGCCCCAAATGCTTCCTTTAGGTACAAGCTATTTTAATTTTAAAACAAAATTGAAACATCTTAGCAACTTTGGGGAGTGGAACCATTACTAACTGAATTCTCTCCAGACTATTCTTTTACACAGCGAGAAAGCCCAGATATCTTAGCGAGATGAATGGCCTCAGTGAGCAATTTCTCTATAAGCAGCTGTAATCTCCTGCTGAGAGGTCACTTGATAACTACCCCCCCCCCCCCCAAGCACACCACAAGACCTGTGATTTCCCACACGAACAGCTATCTTTCTTTGCGGTTTTTATGCCACATTCTTCAGAGTCCTAGGGCACTAGCTCTTCCCGGATTGTAGCTACTGAATCACTTAGCAGGGGATCCAAATGGGAAAAATAACTCATGGAAATTGCGATGAGCATTTTCACTTTTTAAAGCTTGGGATAAGGGCTATGTCATCGAAGGAATCTGAAGAGTGTGGCTGTTCGGGTGAAGAAAGGCCCTGGGTTGGGCTGACTTTTCTCTTGAGCCCGTCATGTTTGTTATCAGGGATTTGGAGGTCAGCATTGGCGAGCAGCCTTGCAGACAATATGTAATGGCAGGTGATCAGCAGCAGGGGAGAGCTTTTGAGAACCTTCCGGAAGGTGGGGATGAAGCCGGAAGTCTTAATCAAAAGCAGGGTGGAAGTAAGTCTGTGGACACTGTGTCCTTCTCCTCAGCTTGGGGGAACAGAAAACACATTTATTCACTGACAGGGAAACATTCTGTTCTGAATCCATGCACATCCTGGTTTAAAATGACAGGATATTAGAAGGAAATTGTTTTTCAATCTAAAATGCATTCAGAGCTCCTAAACTTGGTTTCACATTCTATGACTGAATTTTCTGGAAGTGCCAGGTAGATTTGGAGTCCATGTGGGACATGCTAAATGCTCTCTCAGGACGATGTAATGTCAGGTAGTTCGGATGAGATCCTAGCTCCCTTAACTCCCTTAACTCTTTGCAGGCTTGGTCAGCTACTCCACATGGAAGCCACATCAGCCTTCCTGCAGCCCCTGACACATGTTCTCTGACTGCAAGATATCTGCCCTCTGCATCATCTGCTGAGATCTTCTCAGCCACCACACTGCCTTTCCCAGTTACTTCTGTAACTCTGCCCCTTTGCCCCACCTTAGGTTGTAGGGACCTATCCCTATACTAGGGTACTTTTCCACCATGACCAAAACATCAGCTTCAGACAAACAGATCTTTCCCTGTATGTTCACCACAGCATTTAGAACTGGGCCTGACAAGGGTAGTTAGTATATATTCATCTCACTGAGGGAGTGAGCAGCAGAAATCCATTTACCCATGGACACAATGCTGAGCAATTGTAAATTTCAGTTACTACAAGTGGAAGCATTTTAAGTGCATCTAGGGGAAAGCTGCTCTTAATGAATTCTGCCTTTTACCTTTTTGGTAACAATTGTTTAGACCTTTTGTTTAGACTTGAGTTCTAGAATTTGCATTTCTTTGCCAGCCAGGTTCACCTGCATTTGGTTCTGAGTGGCGAGGTACTTTCGAAGGGTCATCTGGACACATCTGGGCTTTCTGTACAGATGGCCTCCTGACCAGAATGGTCAAGCGGAACTATTCCTGGGTTCTGTTTACTGGCCCCTATAGAGACCACTAGGACCAAAGAAAGGCGAATGACACTAACACACTAACCTGCCTCTTCCTTTGTCAGGGGTTGGCCTTTCTGTTGTTGGACTATAAAGGTGAGAGCTCATGGTGGCTGGCCTTTGCCGGTGTCCCTGAGCTGGAGGTCAGTTTTCTGGTGGAGGAGTTAGTAGATGGCTTAGACTATGGAAAGGGAGGCTGCATTAGCTAAGCGCTGAAGGTACTTACTTCCCCCAGTGTAAGGCTGCCCTGGGAATACCTGGTGAACCCTTGGTGGGCGCTTACTGTTTGATCAGTGGTCAGTGTCTGTGAGAAAGCCTGATTGAAGTCACCTTTGCCAGGGACTCATGGCTGTTGTTTCTCACAATAAGAGGGTGAGAGGTCCCGCTGCCTCCTCGAGTGGGCAGGAGAGACAGACGGCTGCATGGCCGACCCTGGGTTTGGGGAGCCTGAACTCGAGGAAGCAACTGGACCCTCGAGGGGAACTTCACACTGGTACTTTACATAGGTCTGCTCGGCTTGTCCAGGAACCCTGCAAGGTAAATATCACTAACCCCGTTTTCCAGGTGTAATCAGGTGGCAGCCTTAGTCACGCAGACTATGGAGCCTCTTCATTACTCCAGCTGATTCACTTGCTACGGCTAACACAAAGCCGAGCCCTGCCAATTAATGGCTCAGTCTCTTATGGTTTATGGATTCGCTCCTGTTTAAATAGTCAAAGCTTTCTAAGCCCAATCCCCAGTTTTACTATTAAAAAATCTTAAAGCAAATTAGTTTTGTAGATGTGGCATAAGAACATAAAAGTTGTATGTATTAAGAAGGTAATATGTAATATTCAATTCTACATGTGTACATTGGATAATGTTTACGTCAGGTTAAAACATGTCATTTTATGAAATATTTATCATTTCTTCATGGCAGAAACTTTCTAGGTATTTTCTTTTGGCTTTATGAAATTCACAGCACATAACTGTTTTGGACGGCCTAGCTACCCGGCGATAGCACCCAGCTGCTCTCGTTCCTCACATGTAATTCAGCAACCTTTCCCTTTTCTCAGTGCATTAGTTAACCTTTCCACTGCCATGACCACATTACCTACCAGAAGCAACTGGAGGGTGAAAGGGTTTGTGGTTGCAAAGAGATTTTATCCCATCACTCAGGGAAGGCATGGTGGGGTTCATGCTGGCGGAAGCCCTTACATCTTGGAAAAGCAGGGTTGGGGGACTATAACCTTCAAAGACCCACCCTCAGTGACCTACTTCTGCCAGCTGGCCCACCAGCTCACAAGTGATCCACAGCGTTCAGAATAGCTTCGTCCATTGAGGCCTGGGCCAACATTCAAAATGTAGTCTAATGGGGGAGCGTTGCAGATTTAGAAAGCACCGATGGCCTCCTGCAAGGTTCCTTACCTTTCCTTCTTGCAAAGGTCAGTTCTCTGTATGCACAGGACACAGGGAACAGCTTCTCCCTCACTCTGCCAGTGGCTGTGCTGGTCTCCTCTGTGGGGTGAGGGTCCAGAAATAAAGGAACTCACTTGGTCTTCTGGGATGGCACACGCCTGGTACTGTTTGAGTCTGGTCACCTGTCCTCATGAGGCCTGTGCTGAGGAGCACGGAAGCTTCTGGAACCTCACAGGCCACTCACAGGTCTTGAGGAGCTCAGGGAGCAGCCTTCTGTCCCTGTCACCCCCCGGCCCTCTCCCCTTTGGCCGTAGCTCTGAGATGAAACCCTTCCAAGAGTTTCTAAGCTTCTGGAAGCCTGACTCCCTTCTCAGGTTGATACTATATGCTTCCCGTCCTAATGAAATAGTTTACAAAGATGTGACTTCTGGAATCTTGACATTTTGGAATAAAACTGTTTGATCACTCTTTTAAGATGACTCAGTGTTGTCTCAACACTGTGATGATCTAGCAGCCATGGCTCAGGGAACACCAGGATGAGCTCTTCTGCATCCCAGTTAGAAGTGTCCAGTGCTTTCCTCTTCTCTTTGAGATTGCATTTGCATTTCATTTCTGCTGCTGAACTTTACCCCAGTGTGATATATGTTTATGCCTGAGCGTCTTTTATGAGTCACCCTATCATTCTTCTCTTCAACAAAAATACATATATAACTCCGAAGTTTCAAGTTCCTTTTCTCACCACAGCACTCTGTTAGAAAATTTATTATGGGTTAAGTTTTCATTTCAATTATTTTTAGTGCACAAACGGTCTGAGTTTTATGTATGTGTATGCATATTACAAGTTTTTATGGTTAATTATTATACAAGCTCACTTGTCCTCGAAATGCTGTCTGTTGCTGAAATGAACAGGAGGGTTACTGTGGTGATGCAAGTGGGCCTTGAGGACTTCAGAATCTGAAGGTGTCCTTTTGTCTGTTGTTTGAAGGTGCACTTAGAAAAGTGTATTTTAGTGAGATCTTCCTCTTTGAGTTGGGGAAGGGCAGGCATGTTGGGGTGGGAGAGGTAGGAATTCATTGTGAACACAACAGAATGCTGGCTCCCTTATGTCTACCCAGACCCACAGGCACCATGGAAACTCGGGAGCTTTGGGTCTGAAGACCTTTGTGGAGCCTCTCTGTGGAGCCTCTCTAGTAAATCTCATAAATGTTCTGGGTTAGAGGGAAGCAAGAAAACACTGTAGGTGGATAGGGTTTGAGACGCCAAAGCAGTGGCTGTCAGATGTGACATCAGAGGTGGCAGGGGTCTGGAGTCAGGCCTTGGCTGCTGCTTCTTTCCGGACTCTTTCCAGTGCCTGAGAATCAACTGTCTCTACTTACGCGAATGAGCACTTGCCTGCGTGAATGCCTGTGCACCTGTGCACTGTGTGAGCGCCGGGCTCCGTCTCGGGGCAGAAGAGGGTGTCGGGTCCCCTGGAACTGGAGTTACAGATGGTTGTGAGCCACCATGTCTGTGCTGGGTCCTCTGCAAGAGTGTTCTTAACCTCTGGGCCGTCTCTCCTGTCACTCACTGTCTCTTGTAAGCCAAGTGTAGCTGCTTCTGTGGTGCCTTCAGCTGGCCTGAAGGTGAGTCTTATCAAGAGTTCTTCCCTCCCTCCCTCCCTTCTCCCTCCCTCCCCCTCTCCCTCCCTCCCTCTCTTCCTCCCTCCCTTCCTCCCTCCCTTTCTCTCTGTCCCTCCTCTCTTTCTGTTCTCCTCCTCCTCTTTCTTCTTCTTTTGGTACATTATTCATTATATGGACCAAGCTAGACGAAAAGACATCTTCTTTGTCTGTTCATTGCCGTATTGTCGGCATGCCAGTGGCCTCTCTGAACGTCAGGATCCAAAGGCAACCTGGGATTCCTGTGATAGAGGGTGTGTATCAGGAAGCAATGGGAAGAGCTCTCTTCTGGTTGCTTTTGTCCAGCTTCTGGCAAAGCAGCAAGGGCCTTCTTCATCTCTCCTATGAGGGTGTATGTAGTCCTTGGCAGTCATCTGGATCTATCATAAGGTCTTGGGGTATATTAGTTACTTTAGAAACAGGAGGAGAGATTTACTTTGGCTCCTGATTTGAGAGGGTTTTGTGAATTAGGGGGGGGGGAAGGAGACAAGACAAAGCATCTCAGTTCATGGTGGCAGGACTATCAGTGGAGGAAGCCATTCGCACCTCTTTGGACCAGGAAGCAGAGGATGAAACACCAACCAGGCCATCTTATCTTCAAAGGGCCTCTGCTGCTGACCTACTTCTGCTAGCTAGTCCCACTTCATACAGAGGTCCCTAGCCTCTGGAAATGGTGCCAGCAGCTGGGGAACAAGTGTTCAAAACATGAGCCCTCAGGGATATTTCAGATTCAAAGTCTAACCTGTGGAGAATATCAGCTGTATTTCTCCAAGGTGCGGACAACTAGCTCTCAACTAAGTGCCTTGAATTATCCTCAAAGACCTTCTTAGCTACTTCTTGTTAGCAAGCAGCCTTTTTTCTTACTCCTTGGTTTCCCCTGAAGCTATTGGATATGAGAGTCTTTCAGAGAACTAATTTCCTGCAGGGAGGATGGGAGTGAGAGAGGGTTAAATTGCAGGATGGCTATCTTTATGTTGTTTTGGAAGATCTGGAGGAAAATCAGGTGCTATCAAGCCACCAAAATTCAGGTCCAGCTGGGCCAGTTCTGTGCCTGGACCCGGGGTTGGGAGAACAGCTTTTAACACCTGCCTCTTTCTAACAAGCCGCTCCTAGAAATGGCTCTCCTCTCAGACAGGGCCAAAGGGTGAGTTTTACAGTGCAGAAAGAGATTGTAGACCTATTTATCACCATTTTGTCACTGGGACAGAAAACAAGCTTTACTCAGCTTGCCAGGAGACCCTGGTGGATGGCAATTGAGTTACTAAGTTCTTATCTGAGAAATTGTGCCCAATCCTGGAGCCTTCAGGGGATGTCCATAATGGGAAGTGGTGGCAGAGCAATAAATACGAGGCTGCAGCCTGTGCCTAGGGGCACAGGCCTGAGTGCCGTTGCTGCACACTGGTTTAGCCATCTTTATCTGGAGATTTCAGACCTGGGAACGTGATGTATACTCCAATGGATAGCTCAAGCCTGCCATTAGTCTGACCTGCAACTAATGAGGCCTGGGCCCTGCCACAAAGCCCCAGCCCCTCATCAACTCTTTCTCTCTCCCTTGCCCCTCTCCCCATCCCTTTCCTACCTCCCCCTTCTATTCTCTCCCCTTTCCTTCCTCTTTTCCTCTCTCTCCATATTTTCCTCTGTCTTTGCTATACATTTTCTTTCCCTGTCTCCTCTTCCCTTTTAGCTTCTTCTTTCTTCTCTTTTCCCCCTCTTCTTTGTCTCTATCAGATCTTTCTCCTGAGCCCTCTATTTCCCTCTTATCTTTCTCCCCTCTTCTCTCTTTCTTCCATTTTTCCTCCCTTTCTTCTCTTTCTCTCTCTCTTCCTGCCCCTTTCCACTATCTCCAGTCTTTCAGCAGTTTTGCTTCTCCCTCATCCCTCCCCTGCCCTCTTCTCTCTTGCTCTTCTGTGCCCTCTCTCTTTTCTTTTTCCCTCTCCTTATAACTCTCTCTCCAACCTTCCCCTTCCTCCTATTCCCTTCTGGCAAGCAACTCTCTAGAAACTCTGTTGGGGAATTTGCTCCTCATAAAGGCTTCAGAAGGAAAGTCTAGGATGGTATGGAAGAAGTTCACCTATTGAACAAATTTTCCATTGTGCAAGCTACTTCTCAATTTAGTTGTGCTGCAGGAGCCTCAGAATCCCTTGCTGACTTCCTCAGTGCTGCTCAGATGCCACACACGACATGGAAACAGCAAGCAATGAGCCTAGGGATGTGGCGCTGTCCTCTCCTTCAGGTCCCTGAAATGTGTGGTAAACCAAGATGCTTACAGTAGACCAAAAAATAATTAGATAGTTTAAAGTGTGACTTCCTAAAAGGCACAAGACATTGAGTTTGATAAATGGGTTAGTCTGTCAGAAACAAAGTTATCTTCCTTAATGATAGTTTATACTTAAAGACTAATATGAGCTATGATTGTTTCCCATTCTTCTGCCCAAGACATATGGTCACAGAGATTACTAACTGCCCCCAACACCATGGAGAGCTAAGGACATAACTGCTGGTGCCTTGCCTCCCCAGGGGATATATCCTCCAGAACGCTGGCTTTAAAGAAGAACATTTACGATGTCTCTGTACCACTGAGCACCAAACATTCATTTAATAAACTACTGTGGTGTGCAAATGAGCAAAATGGGAAGGTTCTCTGGGTGACAGCTGGGAATGAAGAAAGTAATTGTATAGTCTAGACGTTCCCAGGTTGCCATCTTCCACATGGTGTAGGTCTCTGAGTAAACTGGACACGTGTTTTAAACTCCTGGAGTTCTAGCCATGCTTCCTTTTTGTTCTGTGGGTTTTCTTTTACTAAGTGAGACCTTTAAGTGTTAGTGTTCTCAAGTGATTCATCCTTGGCCTCCTTCCCTCCTCCCTGAGTTATTTCTTTCTCTTTGATGGCTTTATTTATAAGCCCATAAACTCCAAGAGCCACATAGCCAGGCCAGGTCTGTCCACTGAGCCCTGTGTCCTTGTTGCCACTGAATATTGGATCTTCTTAGTTTGATGTTTGACGTTAAAATCTGAACCCCTCTTTTCATTTGGCTGTCTCCCGGTGCCTCAGTGCCCCATCAACTTGCCTTTCTCCTGTTGCATCTTTCTACTTTGGTCACTGGATCACTTTCCTGCTGGTACCCAGTTAGTATCCCAGGAATTATTTTAGTTTTCTCTTCTTCTCTCAGACAGTGTGTGTGTGTGTGTGTGTGTGTGTGTGTGTGTGTGTGTGTGTGAGACTGATGTGAATGGAGGTCAGAAGACAAACATGGATGTTAGGCCTCATTTTCTACCTTGTTGGAGATGAGATTTCTAGTTGTTTGCCTCTGCAAAGCCCTATTGTCTGGGGACTCTCCTCTCTTCTCATTTTGCTGTCAGAGTATTGTGAAAGATGTATGTAGTCACATGAAGCTTTACGTGGGTTCTGGGAATCTGAACCAGGGTCCTTTCATCCAGTATTTGAAGACTTCCATAATCCAACTTCTGCTACAATTACAATGTCAGTTCATTTTATCCTTGGCAGTTGTCATTCCCACACTTCCCCTGACACCTGTCCTGTGACCACCCTGTTCTGGTGCCCTGGGTTTCACAGCCCTTCTTCCTCTTCCCTCCTCCTCAGACTGTTTGCAAATCCATCCAAAGCTTCCCTTCTCTTGGATCTGTTCCCTGAGTCTCCATGTTAGTGTGACATTCTTTGTATGTTCTTCCCTCCCAGCCCGGTCAGGTACTTTGTTCGCAACACTGCTAATCTGTCAACCTCTTGTAGGTGACAAGCCCCTTGAGAACAGGGACTCTGTTGTTTTCTTCTGTGTGCTCAGCACCTGACGCTCTGTCAACCACACATAAATTTAGCTGAATGAATGAAACTAGTTTCCCTCCTCAAGAAAGATCTGTAAGGAAAAAAAAAACTATAAGCTATAGATTCATATAATTTTGCTCTGACAAAGCACTTATTAATATCCCTCAAGCCAATTAAATGAAAACACACACACACACACACACACACACACACACACACACACACAAAACCTTGACTGATTCTGAGTCTCAGCTGAAAAGGAAAGGACTATGGAACTCTCTCTCTCTCATTAACTGGAGCCTACTTCATCTTGGAATAGCATCCTATTAGACAAATAATTTACATTTAAGGAGAGAGTGAAAACGGCACTCTGATTCATGAATATTAAGCAGCATCTGCATGTCATTTAAATAAGGGAATTACCATCCTGGGAAAATTAGGAATAGAAAGGGCAACACCAAAAACAACAAAAGGAAAGAGTAGGGAGGAGGTCAGAGATTGCCTATCTGCCGCTAGCATATAACCAATACTTGGGGAGGCAGGGGTGCTGCTTGGCCCAGTCTCTGATGAAGGAAGGAGAGAAAGCAGATGGGGAGGAAAGAGACAGAGGCAGGGGCGAGTGGAAGATGGGTGCTTTTGTATAAACACAGGTGCAACTTGCTTTTATACAAGATATTCACGGGATTTTCAGTTGGTGAGTGGGCTGGACCCTGTGTAGTCACTGAGTCCAGTACTCTGTCTTCTGTGCCCACCTCTCCTCCAGTGGGGCAGGGAGTCTGTAAACTACGTGGCTAGCTTATTAAATCCCACTGTCGCTTTGGGCAGCAGTAGCATCAGCAGCTACTCTGAGAGCTCACTGTCCATGAGCCCTGGGATTCCATTACCCGAGGTGATCTTCTAGAGAAGTTTTCAATAGTTCCTTGTCATGGAGCAATTTTGATTTTTTGTTTTTCTGTCTCCTGGAATCCCTCCAGTAGCCTTTGACCTATTGCTTGTGCTAAGTGTCCTTTGCACAAGAATGGGAAAAGTTGCTGTTTTTCTGGTTAGGCACTGACTGCTGCCCACACTGACCCCTACAGCTGGAGGTACAGTGTGTCCATGTTTGGTTAAGGTATAGCAGGCGGCTTTCTATTATAAAATCCGCCAGAAAGCATATGATCCTGGAAATAAAGTCAGTAACTAGGCAAGAGATACTCAAAGCATGATGTACATTCAGTGGCAGCAGATGGGTTCAACCCCAAAAAGCAACAGAGACAGTGAAACAACAGAAGGCTTCTGGGCCAGGCCGTACCTAGCCAGCTTCCGCCTGAGGGGCCCATAGTGACTCCTTTGCTTCTGCTTCATTTTCTGAAAAATGAAAGGGTTTGTTTGGATTAATTCTCAGTATGAGCCTCAGCTAGCAGTGTAAGAATGTTTCCCCCTGAGAAAAGTCTTCTTTGGACAGCGGTGGAATAAATTTCGCTATGTGAGAGGTGATTCTAGTATTGGCTGGAGCTGGCAACTCAGCCTGAACCTGATCTTCCCATGGCTGTTTCACAGTTGGTGTATCCCCCAAACACCAGCCATTGCCAGAAGTTTGTCTTTGTTGTGCACTATTTCAGAAGCTGAGGGTGTCAAGTCATGGCCAAGGCAGTGACCTTTTATGACCCTGCCTGTCAAATTCACACATGCGATGAAGTAAGCTCAGAGGAGGTAGGGATGGGGAAACTGAGAGCCTGTTACAAACAGGAGGATCATGCCAAGAACCTGCAGCATGGCTGAATATAAGCAAGCCCTCTAGGCACTGTGAGCTTTTCTTCTGCTAAGTCTGATCTGATGTATTATCTTTGATTTAGGTCCCTTAATGTGTTCCCCAATCACTGTATATGTTTTGTTAATATTAATGCATTTATGTATCTTGAAATTGCACAATTAATCCCTTGCCTTCCCAATGAGTTATGTAAGTTGGTGGGTTTATATGATAAATATCATAAAGAAAACACAACAGCAGAGCATAAAATACTAACTTAATTTACCATGCCCATGGCAAAGAGTAGGCCATGATTTCCTTCCTGAAATTAACTAATATTTCTTATTGCTTTTCCTAATTAAAACTTATCCCTTTCTTACATCCTAAGGGTGCCATTTTTATTCCTGCAACTGTTTAGAAGTAACTGTGTATCAAGCTACCATGTTGGCGGTTTCAGAGAAATTCTAAATAATAAGCATTCTCCCCACCTCCAGGTGCTTTGATGGCTAAAACGAGAGCTCTCAACATTAACATTTTGGACATTTTTGACAATTGTGCTGTGGCCATAATCCTATAAATTTATGGTGGTTGAGCAATCCCCTGACCTCTTCCACAAGATGCCAATGACACCTCTTTTCAGCTGAGATCACCGAGAACAACTCAAGGCATTGCCTGTGCTCACTCCCTCTGGTGATAGCAGGATATAAAATGGTGACCTCTACCTGATGTTGAGAACCATTGGCTCAAAGAAGTTGTTGGAAGGCTCTGCTATTAAGGTTGCAATCCACCATGTCTGGGTAGCTTTCCAAACTTGGCACAAAAATGGAGGACTCTGTCTCAGCAAGCCTTCCTCTTTCTGCCTGCCCTCATGTGGAAAGCGTCTCTATGCACAGATTCCTGATCTTGCATCAAGGGTGACCCTGGATAGAGCTACAGGAGTCACCACACAGTCCCACTCCTTTGTCTGCCCATATGATAATTAGGTACTGTGTTAGGAGCAGTCAGCCTTTCCCACCCATAACCTTAAAAACCTTTATATACCTCATCCCTAAAAGAATAAAATGAACTGTCTTTCTGAAGCTGACCCCGGAAGTCTTGTCTGTCATACTCCAGGCTGTATGAACCCCATTTGTCAGTTCTGCTATCTTTGTCTTTGTGGGCCAGTGGTCAACAACCCCCGGGGAAAGGGAGGACCACAAGAAGTGACAATTCTCCAGTTCGTTAGCTTGGCAAGGACTGGCAGCAGGCTGTCCTGGTCACCTCTATTGACTCAGCACTTAGCTTGGTGTGTGGTACATAGTTGGGCTACATAATATTCATGGAGGATTGAATGGATATATAACTCAGGCAATGGCCATACCACATAGGCCAATAGAGAAGCATGGATAATACACCACATAAATTCAAAGAACAGGAATGGGGACCAATAAGAGGAGGCCTTGGAGAAAGCATCACGGGTAAAAGAGTAGAGAAGCCATCTTAAGGGCAGACCGGGAATAAGCTGCGAGAGTATCAGGTTGCCTGGACTGTGTAGCTGGTGGAGGGTCATTCTGAAGGTAGCAAAGAAGGAACTCAGATCCAGACCACAGAGGGTATAGGATACCCCACTGGAGCTAAAGCAAGTTCATAAACGAGAGAAATTACAACATTAATTGAGCATGGTCCGGGCCTATGTCTCACCATCAAGAATATAAACCTGGAGGTGGGATATAGGGTGGAGAGAGGACAGAGATGGAGAACTCAGTTAGCATATTTTTCTAGCAGTTGAAAAGAAGACATGGCCTAGGCTAATAATAAGCCCAGAATTCCAAGGTTGACAGAGTTGAATAGGGAAGAGCTTAGAGCGCCATGCTGTGCACCGGCTTTCAGCTTGTACAAGGTCAAAGCCCCTTAGTAGAACGTTTATGGCCCTTCCCAGCTCTCCTTCTCCCCCTCTCTCCACTCTCTCCCCTGTCAATCACCCCCACCCTCCTATTCCTTTCTCAGGTTCAGTTCATGTTGATTGCCAGGACACTGTCTTTTGAATGACATCTGACCTTTGGAGTCTTTCTGGGACACTGCTTATGCCTTCATCTACTTGACAAATTTGTATTCATCTTTCAAAACACAGGTCAAATACCTGTGCTTCACAATACATGCTTTGGTGAGGGCAAGTGTTCATGTTTGTTTCTTGTAGCACAGCTGATTCTTACCCCTTATGATCTTTATGTTTAGGTAGGATTATGTACATGATGAGTACTGAGATTCATCATGATAGAATGATGTGCATATGATATAATATAATCTTATGCAGTTGAAATAGAAGATGAAGAGGTTCAGTATGTGTTGTATGTATTAAATATATTTTAGAGACAGAATTCAGAACCTTGCATATGGGAGGCAGTTTCTGCTCCACTGAGTTACACCACCAGTTTTTTTTTTAAGTATTTATTTTCATTCATGTGTTTGCTTTTATGTCTGTATGTATGTTTCTGAATGTGTATACCCAAAGAGACCAGGAAAATGGTGTTGGATGCCCTGGAGCTGGAATCACAGGTATTTGTGAGTTGCTTGATGTGGGTGTTGGTGACCAAACTTGGGTCAAGCACAATTAACTGATGAGCCATCTCTCTAGCCCCTTATTTATGTTTTTCTTTTAAAATACTGCTTTTCCTTAAATGCATTTTGAGATGAAGTTTAATAATTATATCATAGTTTATGTAGGAGAAGATTGAAACTCATGTAAAGATCTACTCTCATGCAACTGATTATGCACACGATGGTACTCAGAATATTTGCAGCTGTAATAAGAGAATGAAGAGGCTGCATCTGTGGCATAGGTATCAATGTGGAACAGCCACCAAGAGCTACTGCTGATGAAGGCAAGCAAAGCATTTAATTCGGCATCGCATGCCACCATATTGATGCTAAGACAATTTAAAAAAGAACAGCATATAAAGGAGTGCCGATGCTTAAAATCTCCTGAAAT
Organism: Psammomys obesus; assembly: GCF_907164565.1. Lineage (NCBI taxonomy): Eukaryota > Metazoa > Chordata > Mammalia > Rodentia > Muridae > Psammomys > Psammomys obesus. The sequence goes on along the minus strand of NW_026590062.1, from coordinate 25,701,156 downwards.
CAAGCACACACAAAGTATTGACAAAATTGACTGTCCCCAGAAGGAAGGAACGCAGTTGCTGGGGAAGAGAGGAAGCAGAGATTTTAGAAAATAAGCAGTACATTCAGCCTTTTGAGTTTTTAGAATTTAGAACCTGACGGTAGAGATGGAGTTCCAGGAAGACTCTAAGGGACCCACATTGTTTGAGAGACTCTGGATCATTGTTAGGAATCAAACAATGAGCCTGAAAAAAGGAATTCAATCAAAACCATTGAAGCCCTTGGCTGTGCCCTAGTGGCTCCAGTTGTACTCCTGATGTTTGGTTTGGCTTCCTGGTTGTTCTCAGTATAGCAGCAAAGAGAGCATTAGTCAAACACACAACTCAAGTTAGCCTCACTGAGGTTGCCCAGAGCACCTTCTCCTGTCTCATGCTCGCTTCTGCAGAGCTCAGCAGTCACTTTGCATCCGGGAGTACAAAGGAGCAGTTTTTCTTGTATGAAAAGGCTACTAGGCTCATCCTAAAGAGACTAAGTGAGAAGGAAATTTGGGATGAGAAAATGTAGAAACAAACATGGTGGGATGGCAGGGTGGAGCTATCACAGCATATAAGAAACAAGACAAGGATGGCCAGAATGGTCACGCCACACACCAACACACAATTCTGTTTTGAAAACACTGTTCTATCTATCTATCTATCTATCTATCTATCTATCTATCTATCTATCT
>NW_026590062.1:25600299-25700441 GCF_907164565.1 Psammomys obesus | reverse complement strand
TCTATCTATCTATCTATCTATCTATCTATCTATCTATCTATCTATCTATCTATCTATCTATCTATCATCTGTCTATTTCTCTATTTGTGTGTGTGTACCAGGTGAGAAAATGATTTTTGATACTTGTGTCCCTCCTTCTACTGTATTGTTTTTTTTTAATTCCGAGATTTGCAAGAGAAAAACCAGTTGCACAATTTTCAGCCAAATTTGAAGCAAGCTTTGCTGACCAGCATGGACTTTGGCCGGGACCACTCCCTGGAATTCTCAGCTGAGTGGCCCTGAGACACGTGTTGTAAGGGCTTTTAAGGGAAAACCATAGGGCCACCATATTTTCCTGTACGGCTTTGTTAGTTTCTAAGAACTACAATTGCTAGCATTCCAGGGAGTTACCTGGTTGGTGGGCAGGTGGGGCTTACAGGTTAACTTTTGGGTCTTACAGGCTCTGGGGATTGAATTCAGGCAGTTAGGCTTGATGGTGAGCGCCCTTACCCAAGGAGTCATCTCACTAGCCTCCAGGACACAGTTCTATGGAGATTTCCTCTCCTTCCACTTTCCCTCCTCCTTCCTTCTTTGCTTCTCTTTTTGGCAAAGAACATGAAGCTACTTCTCCATGATCCTCAGCTCTTAATTTAGCTGTAGGCATCAGGTCTGCATATTGCTCACTTGGCTATCAGCCCGATCAAACAAGAACACATGCCTCGGTGATTTTAATATGTGTTTAGTGGCATCAGCATTCAAAGGAATAAATACCCGAACTTGTTTGTTTTTGTCTTTTTTTTTTTTTTTTAGATGTTTCTCTGTGTAGCCTTGGTTGTCCTAGAATTAGCTCTGTAGACCAGGCTGGCCTCAAACTCACAGAAACTGGCCTGCCTCTGCCTCCTGAGTGCTGGGATTAAAATTGTGTGCCCCTACCACCTGGCATCTGAACTTGTTTTGATGGTTGACATTGAGAAGGGTGAGTGATTTTTAAATTTTATTTATTATTGGTATGTGAGAGAGAGAGAGAGACAGGTGTGAAGGTCAGAAGGCAGCTTCTTTCCTTTTACCTTTATGTAGGTTCCAAGTCACATGGTTTACAGTTCATGATTTTACCCACTGAACCATCTTACTAGCTCAGAAGAGTGGATTCTTATTCAGGTTGATGCCAGAGTGGAAATGTAGTAACAATGCATAGACTGAAACAATTTTATCGGAGTTGGAGGTCAAGACCAACATGAACTTATCAGCCTTTGGGATCTAAGGAATTTTGAAGACAGGGTTTTGGTTTTGATAAGAGGGTGTGAATCCATCTTAACTCAATCTGAAGTAGCTGTGAAATCCCAACTCAGTCTGAATCATAAAACCAAACAGACCCCAAACTGACAGGATTCTCCTGATTACAGATGGACAGGCAAATGGTTCCCACTTGCCTTGACAGAAACAGCACTGTGTCGGGCTGGTAGGGAACAGTGTGTTATAGAAACAAAGGTCCTTGCTGCTCATTAACACCTTTTTTTTTCTCTCCTGAGACGGAGTTTTTCCGTGTAGCCCTGGCTGTTCTGGACTTGCTTGCATTGTAGGCCAGGCTGGTCTTGAACTCACATTGATCCTCCAGCCTCTGCCCCCCCAAGTGCTGGGACTAAAGGCATGTGCTACCATGCCTGGCTGGCTCATTAACATCTTAAAGCTGATTTTCTTACTATGATATGTTGTGATGAGAAGCAATTCTTTATTTTTTTCAAACTAGTGTTACCCACACTGTGGAGGAATAATTGTTGTGGCCTTATAGCTTGCAGAAATAAACATTGCTCTTGGGTGAACCCACCTAGACATAACTGGTGCTTTGGAGGGTCTAACTGAGAAGATGGTGTTCTGATTAATCTCAAGGTTATGGCTGACGGCCAAAGGTCACCAGGATTTGATGCAGTTATTTAAAATGCTGTCTCAGGAGGAGGTGCCTCCAGGGAATTACATAACACCACCAGCAGCTGTTGCGGGGATTTAAATTGAAATTGGGTTGGAAGAAAATGGTTTTAGCATTGCCTCCTGTCTCACTTGTCTGGATGCTGTGGGCATAGCCCCCAAATCATTTAACTCAACAGGACTCTGTCTTAGAACCGGGACTAACCGATTACCCAAATTATTTCCATAAGGCTATGCTGGCATGGAAGGGGATCCAGAGACTTGGAGCCAAGGCTAGAAGTCTGTGTTTAAGGGCTGGGCTCTGCCGCTTAGCTGCCAAATTTAAGTTCCATGGGTCTCAACACAGAGAAATAGCCTTTAAAACACGTTGATGCTGTATTGTCTTATCCACCCCTTCCCTCTCCCCTTCCTCTGGTGGCTAGGAAGCAGACCTAGGGCTTTGCACATGCTAGGCAAGCATTCTCTCTCAGAGCTACAACCCAAGCTCTGGGGTGTTCATGCCAGGTACCAAGTGCTCCTGGGGGATGTCTTGCCTTACCTACCCCACCTAATTATCTGTGTGTCTGTCTTTCCATCTATCCACACACCTATCTATGTATGTATCTATATTTTATCTTTTATCTAGTGTGTGTTTGTCTGTCTATTTTAATCTAATTTACCTTTTGCTGTTTTTTACTTTTCTAATAGTAATTTCTGGGTAAGCACAGAGAGGAGAACTAAGTGATGCTGCCCCTTGGTTCCCATATACTGGCTTGATCCACTGGCTAAACTGGCATTTAGTCTCCACTAAACTGGCATTTCTTGGCAGCAGGAGACCATGGTTGAGGAGTCAGCAGCATTGGCTGCCTGCTCTGGACAAGAGCGTGTCCATTTCACCTTGGGCAAGTACACCCTGGATGATACCCAGTCCATTCTGGAATACATCCACTGTGGAAGCTGTATGCAGCTTATGTTCCAGGCATTTGTCAAAAGGAAGTCAAGGCAGACTAACGCCTCCGATGAGGCCGTGAAATCGGAGAGCTGGAAGCGCCTCTTGCAAAGTAAATCTCCAAAAGACTGCTTAAGCTGGGTGACTAAACTCTGGCTGTTCCGGGATCTGGGTGAGCTTTGTGACTGGGTGTCCTGTGCAACAGAGGCACACATCTGTACATTCCACAGCACTGAGTTCTCTCTCTGAACCAGGCACTCCAAGACTGACGTGGAGGGTGCCTGAGGCCTCGCTGATCGGCGCTGCTCAATTGCAGTGGCTTTACACTCCTTTGAGGTTCTGAAAGTTCCGAAGGCCTTCCAGGGCTATCCTGACACTTACTCTGGGGTGGGACAAGCTCTCAGGGGACCCTCTGAGGCTCACCTTTGGTTGTCAAAGGTATGATACTTCTTGCTCCTGGCTAGAGCGGCAGCACCTAAAGCATCACGTTTTCCTGCTTCCTGCGGAAAGGACCATGAGATATGGAGGGAGGTGGTTCTGATGATGGAGCCTGGGAGTCTGTCCTGTGTGTGGGGTGGGTACCCAGAGGTGCGTTCAGGACTGTGGAACTGATATCAGGCCCAGTCATGGGTGCAGTGAGGACCACTAAATGGGTCTGAAAGTGAGGCTACACAGCCCAAGACAAGGAGAGATGGGGCTGGCGTTCAGTGTGAGTGGGGCTAGACCTTCCTCTATCCATTTACCCACCATTGCACTTATTAAGAGCGTAATTGTTTTGAATTAAATCCCGCAGAGAATCCCATAAGTCCACTGCCTTTAGGTTATACTGTCTTAGAGCGAGCCAAGAATAACAAAGCTCTTCGAGCTGAGACATGAAGGATGGGAAGAGGGATGCAACATTGCCCACCACCTACCAGGCAGGTGATGCGCGTCACAGTTATGACCCCACTGGAGCCTTCACAGACACCACATGAGGAGACACGATCACCCACTAGCAGCCTCAGAGAGGCCCTTTCTGCAAGTTCATACAACTGAGTGTGGTGTAGAGGCTACGTGCATGGGAACCCAGGTTTGTCTAATTTCCAAAGGTCAAATCTGCCTTTTGGTCCACTCCAACAGCCTTGGGGACAGAGCTCATACCCCTGCCAGCCATGTGCTTATGATACTGGGCCCAACTCAGGAAACAATCAGTGTGTTTGAAGATTGACTCACTGAATGAAGAATGGATGAGGAATGGAGCTTTGTCTTTATTTTAAGATGCTTTTGTTACTAAAAAATTAGTTTTGTTACTTATTTGTGAGCATGTATCTGTTTGGCTGTATACGCACATGTATGTAAGTTCCCTTGGAGTCCAGAAAAAGGCATTGGCTCCTCTGGAACTGTTGTTTCAGCCAGCTGCGAACTGGTAAAGGGCCCATCTCAGGTCCTCTGGACGAGAAGCAGATGCTCTCAGTGACTGAGCCATCCCTCCACTCTTTGTGAATGTTCTTAAAGAATCCTTGGCCTTGATGCTCACCTGCTCAAGATGGCGGAGTGTTGGTTTCTTCTTTCCTCGTTGCTGTGACCAAACACCTGACCAAACAAAGCAACTGAAAGGGCTTATTCTGGCTTTTAGTTCAAGGGAACACAGTCCATCGTGGTAGGGATGCCAGGCGGCGGGAGCAGGGGACCGCTAGGCTTATCACATTCAGAGTCAGGAAAGAGAGGGGGATGAATTCTGGTGCTGTGCTCATTTCTCCCTTTTCTTCAGTTCAGGACCCCAACCCATGGAATGGAGCTGCCCATCTTTAGGCTGGATCTTCTCACCTCAGCCCATTCTAGATACTCCATCACAGACATGCCCAGACATTTGTCTTGTGGGTGATTCTAAGAGCCTGTCAAGTTGACAATCAATATTAGCCACTAAAGATGGAGCCTCAGGTTTTGTGGTTTTATCAATAAATAGCAAAGGCCACATTCTATTTCTTTAGTGTTCTCTACACAGCAAATCCTGTGTTTATTTTCCTTAGTGTTCCTGGTTACTCAAAGCCTTCCTGCCACTTAAAACAGATCTAGTCTCCAAAAGATAACATCACAGTGGGGCAGAAATAATGGGATTATTGAGCGTTTCCCCAGCTACTTTAGGAATACCTGAGACCTTTTTCTTAGCCTCACAGAATCTTTTCTGACCCTTTGATGTACCACGGCCCTTATCTTGACATCAACTTAAATCTTCCAAGGCAAACACACATCATCTTCTATAAACAAAAGTTTATTTGCTGTATATATAAAAAAATGCCACCAGAGGACTAATTTGGCAGCTTTGTTGATTATCTCTTGTAATGAGCCATGTTACATAATTAAAAGAATTTTTTTTCTTAACTGCATTTCACTACTAATTAACTTTTTATACATTCTACAGTGGACTTTTTAGGTTGAATCATAGACTTAATTATGTCATTTCTATGCAAAGAGAAGCTTATGAATTATTAATTAATATTAAATCTGTTGATTAAAGGCTAATTCATAAGTAAACATATTACAGCTTACTGCAGATTGCTCTCTAGAAGTATTCATTTGTAATTTTTGTGGTCCCCTGATCCTTGCTAAATAGCCAAGACAGAATTTGGCCACACAGATCCCAAACAACAAGACCAATCCATTTCAAATTCTGTCTAAAGTTTTAACTGAGCCTTTGCATTTCATTTGCTTTAAAGTTTCATAGCACATGGAGGGTAGAAAAAAAAGCTATGGAAAGTTAGTCAGCTTTATGCCCTTTCTCCTTCCTCCTCTTTCATTTCTTTTCTTTCTTTTTGTTACTTCTCCCTTCCCTCCCATCCCTTCTTCTCTCTCTTTTTCTTTATTTCATTTTGGTTCTTTTGGTCTAACTCAGAACCCTGCCTGTGCTAGGTATGTGCGCTGTCACTAAGCTACATCCCAGAGTTTTTATATTTCCTTAATTCTAAACTGGAGAATTGTTCTCTTATACTGAACAAGTAGCTTTGAAGAAGGAGAACAAAGACACATAGGGGAACTACAGATGAACTTCAGATCATGAGGTGTGGTTCTAGGGCTGAATGACACCACTGCTTCATCCCAAGCCAGCTGGGAAAGAACAATTTCCAAAGACTTCACCAATGTCTTTCGTGTCAGTCAAAGGGATGGAGTTAGCAGAGGTCTGAGCATACTTTGGTGTGCCAGCCATCCACACATTCTTATATCTGTTGATTCACTCAATGAATTCTTTAAAATGCCAACTGAATGAAAAATAAAAAATTAAAAGGAAGGAGGACATGACCATTCCTAAAGTATGGAAAAGTATAATATGTGGGAGAGCATAAGACAAAGAGTCCAGACTGGACCTTGTCAACTTGAGCTGGCGGCCATGAGAGGGGAGAGTAGGAAGGCCAAGAGCCAAGGGGACCAAGAGAGGAGCTGGAGGCCAAGAGAGTGGAGTAAACAAAATAACTGGGTTATATAGGGACCAGAGGAGCTGGTGGGGGAGGGAAGCCCATCCCAGTAGTATGGCTGAGTTCAGGGTAAGGGCTCAGGATATTTCAGGTACTGATGGTGCTGACAGGTATGTTAGCCTTTTGTCCCAGTTTGAGACCTAACACCAACAGTGAAACTAAGCAAGCAGTGTGTTGCAGCCGGATTGAAAGCAAGTTTGGCTGGAGTGCAGAGTCCATGTTTGGTTATAAGATGACTCTGACGGAATAGGAAGAGCAGATAAAAAGAGCCTGCTGTAGACATCAGAATTTTTATGTTCTATAAGAGGGAAGTCCTGTCTGATTGAACTGTCAATGGGGTATAGAAGAATAGTAAGAAAATGGTGGAGGCATGTGGACCAGATGGACGGCAGCTCCCCAAACAGGTTAGTGATAAAGTAACGACGTCTGGATTAGGAGGACTGTTGAAATTAAAAGAAAAATCAAGAGCAAATAACATGAGCATATGAACAGGACATTATAGCTGACCTGACGGGAAAAGGGAGGAAGAATGAGATTTGGAGATTGGAGTCCCCAGTAGCATGATGAATTAAGATTGTGTGGATAACTCAAGATGTGGCTCAAGATGATGAGAAATCAGTGTTAGAAATGAAAGGCATGGGGGAGGCATGATTATGAGTGACATGACTGTGTTCAGAATAGTATATTAAGAATGGTTATAGATACCCCTGAGTATGTACCCAAAGTAATAAAAACCAGCTTGCTCTAGTGATGCCTCCATGCCCATGTTTATTGCTGTGCTGTTCATGGATGAAGGGGTAAAGAAAATGTATATACACAATAGAATTTTATTCAACCATAAGGGAGAATAAAATTTTGTCATTTGCAGAAAAATAGATGGAACTGAAGAGTAGGATGTTAAGTGAATAATCTCGCAGATCTGTGCCACCTGTTTTCTTTCATAGGCGGCATCTAGGAGAAGGGGAGGATTTGGAAGTGAGAAAGGAGGCTTCTAAAGATATGGAACTGGAAACAGGTGATAAGGAACAGAAAGGTGGACAAATATGCTGGAGGCACATTATCTGCATATGTGAAAAAGTCATAATGAAACCCCTTAAAAGTGCACAATTTATAAACAAAGGATGGATATAAAGACAGCAGAGAATGACAGTCATTGGAGAGAGCCAGGTACTGATGAAGGCACAATGATGGTTTCTGTCATGGTGCTACAAGGCTGTTGCCCAGGGGTAGCCAGAGAAGTAGGCACACATCCCTCGTCATTGCCTCTGTTCCGAGTGGACACAAGGCTCTCTTCACTTAACCCTTCTCATTGGTTTAGATCCTGTTGAGAGCGGTTCCAGGGAGGTAGGCCCAGGGAAGTGAAGCCATTTGCTTGTGGTCAAGTCAGTGGCTGTAAGTAACATGGTAACCGCTCGGACCGAATCCCCTTAGTCTGAGACTCGATGCTCTTTGCTTTCATTAAGGAATGTGAAGCTCATGGACAAAGCATGTTGTCGGGTTTCCTGGCACTCAACAGTTATTTTAATGTCAATTAGAAAACCTCTATTGTTGGAATGGTCACACTCTCTTTTATTGCACCCCTGAACCCTGACAGCTAGCCCCGAGGAATCCTTGATGCCTCTGGATTTGGTTACTCTAGTCTCAGTTCAAACTTGCATTCATTTCATCTCTGAAATCTAGTGATCCAATCCCATAAAATTATAAAGGATTCTAACCGGATCAACACCTAATCAGTTTAGTCTGAGAGAATTAACTCAAAGCCCCAGGTGCGCGTACTTCCTTGGGAGACGTTCTGAGTATTTGGGAGGCTGAAAAGCTGGGATGCGATTGCATGAACTTCAAAAGATATGCAAAGAACCTGGCGGAAGAGTGGCGGTTTCATGGCTCTGCTAGTGTAGCTTTGTGTGGAGTGCAGGGCGCTGTGCTCTGGGATGCGGGGGGGGGGGGGGGGCACACTAAGGGGAGAAAGAGAAACCGAAGACCTGATTTGTCACTTTGTGACTTTGGGAATTACTGTGTCTCACCATTTGTAGAACTGAACAGGATAACAGAATAGTGTGGAATTACAGTGATTGGTGGAGAGGCTACACGCCTGCATGTGTGTATTCCAGCAGTGTGTGCATGGAGACACATATGTGAACTTGAGAAGTGTCTATTGCAAAAGTATGTTATTTTATTATGTCACTAATGACTTATGCTGGAATAGTGTATGTATTTGTTATAATTAGGTATGTGATTAGTAATCATTTGTACTTTTGAAATTATATACCATAGGCCCAAAGAATAGGGAAAGGCCACAGAGCCCTGGGTAGACCTGTGTATTCTGGTTGTGTCCCGGCAGACAGACTTCAGGAGGTGAGAAACACAGATGCAGGGTTGATAACTACCCTGTTTGAAGAGGCTCATTGTGAGAACAAAGCTGCAGAGATGAGCCCAGTGAATGTGGTCCTGCAAGTATGTATGAGAGCAGCTTGAGCCACGCCTTATGCCAAGTGTGGACTAAGCTTGCCTCTCAGACTAGACTGGGAGGAACCCTGGATGGTCTTATCACCAGACTCAGGATGGCCAGGTTACTCTAATTTTTTTTTTTTTTTTTTTTTGGACAAAAGTAGACTTTTCTACTGAATTCAGGACCCACTAATAATCAGAGATGACTTCAGAAGGATATCATCTATGTATCCTGCCACCCCCTGAATTGAACATTTGAATCCCTGGTCTGTGCCCTGGACTAGGCACCCAAAATGCAGCTGGCAGCCATCACCCGACCCCTGCGGGTGGGAAATCTCAGGGGCTGCCAGGCCAGGAGCCACTAGTGGAGCCTGAGCTGCAAAGGCTGTTGATGGTGGCAGCCTTCCCAATCCGGGCTGGAAGGCCTGGGGACTGGCATGCCGTTGCTTCCTGGAAGCGTCCTTTTGAGATCATTTCACCTTATCATTTCATTTATGGCACAGGGTCCTAGTGTGGTCTTTGGGTCGAGGAGCTATTTAAAACTTGCGTGACTAAGCTGTCAAAGTAACTGGCATTGTGTGCATATTTGCAAAAGTACTTTGTCCTCCCCAAAGGGAGAGCTGATTGGCATAGAAGAGAAAATGTGTCAGCACCCTGAGCGCTGCCCTTGGAGCGCCTGCCGATTGCCGATGACAACATGCAGCTGCTGCATTAGAGCCCCTCAGTGCCTGTGCTGTTCTAGTCTGATGCACAGCAATGTCTTTGTGGATCAGGGTCAGGTTCCTTTAAGACAGCACTTCTCAGCCTATGGGTCAAGACCCCTTTGGGGTGGCATATCAGATATCTTGCATATCAGATACTTACATTACAATTCATTACAGTAGCAAAATTGCAGCTACAAAGTATCAAGGAAGTAATTCTATGGTTGGGGTCTCCACCACACGGGGACATGTATTAAAGGGTTGCAGCGTTGGGAAGGTTGAGAATCACCGCTTTAAGGCTTCCGCCTGTGTGAGAGACAGCATCTTCTAGAGTTGTGCAGAGAACGGCCTGCACGAGTGAGCAACAAGCCTCAGGTGAGAGCTTTAAATTGCAAAGGAAACTTTTCTCTTTCCTACCCCCTGTCAGTCAGGACTGGCTGTTAATATTGTGGGGATGAGAAAACGTTTGGAACTTGTTATCTCCTTTTTTTTTTTTTTTTCTATGATCTCTATCCAATGAGGTAGGCTGCTTTTATTTGCACCTGTTCTTGGACAAATGGATCTTTTCTGAGCTTCATCCACAATATAGCAATGCAGGAGAAACTTGAGGTGGTAAAACTGATGCCATGAAGGGTTTATTTCATCATAAGCTTGCTTAGAAAACAGTAAGTTACGCAAAGTGGAATTTAGCTAAAGGAGCTCTGCCTCCCGTGTGACTAGAGATAAGTATTATGCTAATCAGACTCCACGAAACTGTAGGAATGAAATATTTGTACCATATTTGAATTGGTACACATGGTACAAGCTTCAATTGTACCATAATTGAAGCTTAGGGTTCCTGAGAAAGTTTCTGCTGGTGTTTATTCACGAAGACTGACCTCCAATTAGGCTGCATTCCCATGACTTAGAGCTGACCCTTAGGCCCATCCCCATATCAAAGGATATGCCTCTAAGGGGCAACTCAATGGGGCAGCATGGGGGCACAGTCCCCCTTAAGTTTGGATCTGCCATTAAGCCCCCTGAGCTGTAGTCAAGAAAAGCATAATTCTACCGGTGGGCGAGATAACCCTGGGACACACCATTCTGAAACAGCAACACTCGTGTGCTTAGGGATAATTCTAGCAATGTCTTTGCTATGTAAATCTTCCATCTGCCCAAGTAGCCAGACTTTCAGTCTCCTGTCTGTGTTTAAATGGTTCAGAATATAACTTGGGGCTGGGACCTGCCAGAGATGTAATAATGGGAGACCGTGTGGAATGCAGAAGCCCAGGGTATAAGTTACTAAAATCTTCCACTCACGGGCTGCTCCTCCTTGAGCAGTAGCTGAAGTGACTAAGGCAACGCCATTTTGTCCTGACTCTATTTTTTTGTTTACTTAGTTAGTTCTCAGACACCTAAGCTATCCAACAGTCATGGCTACCTTGGCAAAAACATTTGGGATTTCCATGACCCTGACCAGGGTTTGAGGCATTAACCAAAATAATTAATGCTTGAATGAGCTAAACATAAACTAAAACAACTGAGGAAGGTATAAATCAAAAATAATTGTCATATTATGCCTACATTCTGCCAGAAAAAAAAAAATGTTTCAAGGCCACATTGACCCTCACATAACATTGATGTAATTGCATTTTTCTTTTTAAACTGCTGTACCCTGAGCTTTGGCACTGAAAGACGCTGAGGCCTGAGCCTGGTCTTGGTCACTGACCAAAATGAAAGGACTCATACTCTTAACTGGCTTAATCACTATGGTTGTATCTTTCTTTTGTGGATTTATTAAATTAGCCAGAGATGGACCAGTACTATATTAAAGAGATTTTTCCTGTATTAATCTCCAGGTATGTGAGTGATTTCTTCCTGGGAAGGGATGTATTTCTCCAACAATGGATTGTGCTGGTCAGCACTCACTTCACGCTCTCTGCACGCCAGGGAGTGTTCCACACACTCTTCGTGTATGTTCGCTAATGAAAACACCAGAGTAAAATAGAAACTGTCATTACTTCAACGCCATAGGAAAACGGTGTTGTCATTACTTTGTTATCAAAATTGGGGACCAAAGAGGTCAAGGTCACTCAGCTTTTTCTTTTTCGTTTTTTAAAGATTTATTTATTTTATGTACATGAATGTTTTGCCCGCACATGTGTGTCCAGTGTGCTTGGAGGCCGGAAGAGGGGTCATTGGATTCCTGAACCAGGAGTTATGGATGTAGGAAGCTACCATGTGCGTGCTGGGAACTGACTGGATCTACAAGAGCAGCAGGTGCTCTTGATGGGAGGGAGACATGGCGAGTGCCATGCCATTGTTTCCTGGAGCGTGCTCTTGATGGCTGAGCCATCTGCACAGCGCCTTAGTCACTTTTCAAGGGCAAGTGATTATCCAAGTTCCCTGGGCTCACACACCCACAAACTTCCCTCCACCACACGCTGGGTTGACAGGTTGCAGTACCTGCTCAACATATATTTCTCATCTGCACTAGCAAATCATTGTTGGCTTTTAATATATTTAGGACATCCACTGTTTTGTGTGTGTGAATGTGTGTGTGTGTGTGTGTGTGTGTGTGTGTCTGCCTGTGTCTCTGTGTGTTTGTGTGATAACGGAGATGGAATCCAGAACCTTGAACTTGGTAGGGAAGGCTATCCTTAGATCCTCACACTTTAGTAAATTTTTATGATTAAAAAGGTAATACATATTTGTCATTTCCCTTTTGATGTAGGAAGCCACGAAGAAAACTAAAGATACCTATGGAGCCAGCCCATAAAAGGAACCTGTGTGTGTGTTGGGGGTGGGGATATTTTGCAGATTCACATCTTATTTGAAGGATGGAGGATGCCTTTGTTTGCACACACCTGTGTCATGCTGGGTGCCTAATTTCTGTGCTGTTTTGCAGCTGCATTTCTTTCTTATTGTTGTCATAACAAACTCCTGCAAATTTAGAGTCTCACAATCGAGCACATTTTTTTTCTCTCCTGCAGTTCTTTGAGTCAGACAGTGTAAGTTGTGCAGAACTCAAATCTAGGTATTGTCAGAGCATTCCTTTTGGAAGCTTAACAGAAGAATAAATTTTTCCCTCGTTTAAGGTGTTAAGCTGAATCTAGTTTTTCTAGTCGTTGAGGACCATGACCCCATTTCCTTTAACTGCGTGCTGAGTTCGGTTCCCAGCTGGTAGGGCCGCCAGCTTTGCTCAATTGTGGTCCCCAAGCCTTTCTTCCATGTCACAATTGGCAGCCATTGCACTTCTCACATGTCTGTCTCATTGCAGCGAGCGTTTTTGATTTAAGGGTTCCTGAGGTGAGCTTGGACCCACCTGGGTGATCTATGCTAAGCTCCCCACTTTAAAACATACACCCATAGCACACCTTCATAGTCGAATTTTCTATGGAAGGTAACCTAGTAATGGGTTCTAGCATTAGGAAATGGGCCCTCGTAGAGGAAAATATCATCCTGGCTGCCGAAATAACCTTGTGTGCATTCATCGATGGGAGTGGCCTTCAAATCCTAAGTGTGCAGAGTCTGGGGGGCCGCAGACCCAACAATCTTTGTTTCAGCATGCTTCTCTCGTCATCCTAGAATAGGTGCCCACAGCTCACACTTAGACTGACGACTGTGAGTGGCTCAGTCAGCAGAGAGCTTGCCATGGTAGATGAGTTTGGGTCTCCAGCCCAGCACATAAAAAGCCAGGCACAGCAGTGAGGGTCTGTAATCCCAACCTCGGGAAGGTGGATATTGGTTGGTCCCTGAGGCTTACTGGCAAGGTAGCCTATGGGCTGCAGGTTGAGTGAGAGATCCTTTGTCAGAAAACAGTGTGAGGAACTATGACCACACACAAATGCATACATGTACATGCAAGAACACGCAGAGAGAAACACACCCTACAAACTACCTACTTATGCAGGGAAGACAGTCGTGACCCAACCACCCTTCTAGAACATGCATTTTAGCGAAGGCACAGTAGATTTTCCTTTTTAGGTCTTTGTAATTGTGTGTTGGTAGCGCTCCTGATTATTTCTCAACACACTTTCCCCTAAACCTAAACTTTCTCATTTATGAGCTGTGCTGTGTCTGGTGCATAGCGTCTTGGCTCTGTAACTAAGGGTGGATGAAGGATTCCTTGTGTGTCTGTCCTTCCAAACCTCGAAGCGGCTACAGCATTATTGATGGTCTACCTGGCGCAGGCACTGGCCGAAGGCCTCTCCTGCAGCCTGTTCGAGCCTTGTGTCTCCATGGCTGATGGCTCAAGCTGCCCCAGGGATGGCAGAGGACACATTTTGCAGAGTTCATAATTTACCAAAACCTCCTGGGTGCCACGTTCCTGCCTAAACTGGAAACTTTGGATGTGAAAGTCAATTTGTTCCTAAAATTGAAAAAAAAAAAGTCTGTTGCAAAGAAAAAGAGCAAGAAAAGTCTTACAAGCAGCTCCCAGAGGTGGCAGACACATCCTGGACACAGCATGCAAAGACTGAAGTAGAAAAGAATAGTGGCAGCGACCTCTGTAATTTACTCAGCTCTAAAACTGGAGAAAAAAAATTTTAAAGGGAATTTGCATTTTCTTATACTGTGGAGTTTGAAAAATAATGTCTGCTAGCAGTAAGAGGCTCTGATCCTCTCCACAGGTTCAGGAGCCAAGGACATATACTCTAGTACCTACTTTTAAAAGAATTCATCTGCGTGTCTTTAAAAAAAAAAGAGCTTAGAATTTGTATCTCAGAAATTATTATTTTTTGTTCAACTTTATTTATTTATTTTTTTGTCCAAGCAAATCTGGTTATGTTGGAATTTTTGGAAAAAAGTGCACCAGTGGTTTTTTTTTTTTATTTGTTTATTTTGAGTCAAGATCTTATAATCTTATAAGAAAATGCCTTATATGTTTTCTTCATTTTGTTACAGACCAAGATTTTAATTTCTAAGATGGGAATTGATAGTGTGAGAAGAGATACAATATTTTATGAAGCAATGGAAGTGTTTGCAAGGATAGTCAATGGCCAGATACTTTGAAGTTAGTTGCTAGCATGAGATAGAAGCCAAAAGGGACCAAAGAGTGACTTTAGGTAGCAAATAAGGAGGGACAGACATTGTAGATTTCACTGTCCTGGCAGGAATTGGAAAGCAGGTTCTAGGGACTAGTGGTCTATTGTTTAAGAAACTATGTTTTCTTTGATGGAAAGAGATTTTCTAGATCCATGCTTGCTTGAAACATGGGGGATTCTGAGCATGGAGATTTGTATGTGTGGGTTGTGTTGAAGAAAACAGGAGCAATCAGAGGGAGAAGTTCCTGAAATCCTTTATGTACTGTCTTTAAAACAAGGGCTGGAATCCAATGCTAAGCATTTTCACCTTGCTCTGCCCTCCAGACATTAAATGGAAGGATAGAATTTCTAGAAACTGGTAGCAGACAGAGACAGAAGAAGAAATGCTAGAGAGATCCAAGGGAAACAGAACAAAGACTCATTAAAAAAACAGTCACAACAATCGCAAGTTAGAAGATACATGGAGCCGCAGACTACTGCAAGCGAGAAAGAGAACTGCCCTGGCACTCTGGAAAACAATCTGCAGTTTCTCAGAGTTAAATGCACGTGTCACGTGACCCAGCAATACCATTCCTGGGCATTTGTGAGAGAAATGAAAATGTGCTCAAAGATTTCTTTGTGAGTATTCTTAGCAGCTTGATTCAGAATGCCCCAAAACTGAAAACAACCTCATTTGTTTTTAATAGGTAAATGGGTATTCTTTATCTTACAGTGTTAACAATAAAAAAGGAAGCAGACTTTTTATGATATGTGTGACACAGTGACACAGTGGATGAATCTCAAAAACATTCTTTTGCACGAAAGAGGCAGATGTAAAAGATTATATGCGGTCTCTTCCCACTTAAATGGAACTCTAGAAAAGATGAATCTAATCTATACTAGATTTGACTGACAGTGATTGTCTGGGTCTGGAAGGGCGGTTAGTATTGATTAGGAAGGGCGCAAGGGAGCCTATTTGGATGGTGGACATTTTATCCATCTTGATTTAGGTGGTAGTTAGGTGGTAGTGTTGACATTTGTCAAAACCTAGAAAACTACACCAGCAAGGGTCTTTCTCATTGTATGCAAATCATACCTCCAACAAGACTGAGTTTTAAAATGAGGTTACAGGAATTGATAAAATGATGATTTCATGGTTCAGACCCACTTCACTAAATTTAGAGAAATTATGACAAGAAGTGGGGGGAAAACCTTTTGAGGATTTTAAGAAGTGTTAATATGAGCTAATTGCTCTGTCATCAGTGAGTGAGTTGTTAGATATTTCAAATCTCTGCAGGGGAATCCCTTCCATTTTTTTTTTTTTTAATTCAGGTGAAATACAGTCTGAGATGTTCAAGGCAGACAGTGAAAATGAGAAACACACTGCTCTTCTTCCTAGACTTTTAAGGGATGGTTTTATTGAGTTATCACTAACTGGCTCTGCCATGTTGTGTTCTGGGATGAAAACACGGCACCCAGAACAGCCTCATAAAAGTCAGCTATCACCCCAATGGTGGGGTCAGTTCTTTCCCAGCATCTCACCCTGAAGCAGGCACCAGGGTTGACACAGCATCTCACTGAATCCTCATAGCAGTGTGGCTGTAGGTGCTCAGCTCCCTAACTTACAGGAAGCACATCTGAGCTGGGAGCTGTTTTGCTGCCCAGGATCACACAGATATGGGTCAGTATGGCAGGTTGGTTCATACTCACGTGCCACAGCCCAATGATAAAATGTGAAATGATGACAGGGGAATGATGACTTGGGGCTTCAAGAAAGCATTCCCATTTGTGCAGCCTGTCTAGAGCTCCCTCCATTTCCAGCCAGAGAAACACTGGTTCTTTCTCAGCAAGCAGGACTGCCAGTGTGGTCCCCCCTGCCTGCTTCCCCCCGCCCCCACTCAGCTCTTCCTCAGGCTTCCAGCGCTGCAAGTCCTGTGGCTGACGGTCCTGCCACCCAGGAGGGCTGCAGACCTGAATAATGCTCTTGGATTTGTGTCTCTCATCTTGTCACTGATTAGTCCTAACTCTTCCTGGCAAGGCTCCTGCCGGGCTATTTCAGGAAACAAAAATTCATTACACACATCCTTATTGATTTTCTCTCTCCTCCGCTTATTGCTAAAATGCTTTCGCTCCCCCTCTTGAAGAAACTGCTGCAATTACTGGAAGCTTCGCTCCCCCTAGAAGCCTTCCAAGAACCAACTGGCTTTGAAGCTCCTGGGAGGAGGGGGCTGCCAGCATCTCTGTGCTCACTTTACTCAAAGGGAGGGAGTGGGGCATGTGTTAGCCACTCATGCTAAGGCAGTTCTCCAGGGGCCTTGACTGCAGCGTTAGATAAATGCCAGGGCTGCCTCGAGTGAACAGCTGTGTTTACTGGCTTTCTCCATCTCCTCTCCAGGACTTTGAAGTGACGGTGCTGTCTTGAACATCCCAAGATGCTCATCCAACTTTGGTGGCTAGCTCGGGGTGGGGGTGGGGACCTCACTCACCTGTGGGGTCGAAAGAAACTGTCTTCTCTGAAAAGAATTAAAATTCAGCGGCAACCTTGTTATTGAGCATCTCTGCTGTGTTAGATCTGGGGACATACGAGAACAAAGAACTATGGTCCGTTCCCATGGATTGACAGTCTGGCACTATCGAGAATAGCAGCTACAGCAACCGTGCAGAAAACTACAAATAAAACAACTTCAAGTTCCAAGGTGCAGTAGGGTCTGACACAGATTCTCAGGTATTGCACGACTCCACTGTGCAACCCTGCCCATCATGTACAGTGCCGGTAGCCTGCCCCTCCCCCACCCCACATGATGTAAGCATTCTTCCCACGTGCAGGGACCTTAAGTAGCTGGTTCCAGAGGACCTGGTTAAAGCCGGATGCAGGGTCAGATCTGTCTGGCTCTCAGATCAATGAGTTCTCTTTCCACTCTGCTGAGTCTTCAGGCATAGACAGTTCCCTCCAGGACCCATGGGGTGTGGTGGAGTTTGCAGCGCTGGCCAACCCTTGCTGTTGCCTGTTCCTGTCTACATGCGGGTTCATGTCTGCATCCAGAGAAAGGAGAAACTCAAGCCTTTACCTTGAATCCATGGCAAACTGAGCGTAATGTGTCCCTGGGGAAGGTCTTATACTCTTTGATCAAGAACTCCATCTTGGTTTCAGGTGGGCAAGATGGGTGTGGCTTGCCTTGCAGGCCTGCTGTTTTTCTGGACCTGGCACAGTGTGCCCTCTAGGCTTTGGCACAGCCTGCCCTTACTCTGCCAAGCCTGCCTCATATTTATTCATAGTTATTCATATTTCTGCTCAGCGTCTCCCTCACAGCAGACCCTAGCACCTTTCCTCACACAGCAGTATAGGTTAGGGAAGAAGCCACCTGTGCTTTTGAGAGATCAGCTGTGGTCAAATGGGCACACAAGGGGTCTTCTAATGAGCCCTTAGACATGCTGCTCAAGAGGGCAATGCCATGAGGCTCTCGGCTCTCAGAGCCACATCATGGAGGGGAAAAGAGAAGTTTAGAGTCTGGGAACCATTCCCTTAGGCAGGTACAACCCTACTGTATTGCTGTATCCACATTCCTAAAGGGCGCTCAGAAATCTGTCTTGCTGGAATGAAGAAAACATGGACACAAGGGAGCACCAGGATGTGGGCTTGGGACACGCCACTGTTAGCCCACCAAACAGTGCTGTGCTGTCTGCCTCCCCATCTGTCCCCCATAATGACAAACAGCTGACTTGGAGCACACAGAGAGAGCCATGCAGAAACACTTCATGAGTAACAATATAGGTGCTCAAAGCACAGCCAAGGCCTTGGTTTCTTATGGCACCCCCCCCCCCCCCAGGGAAGAAAACTGGCTGTTTCCACACGGGTTTGCCACTGTAGCACTTCTCAGATGCGACTCCTTTTCACTCACTGTGCGCCTCACTCTCCTCCCGGGCCATCTGAAATGCCCCACCCCCCCCGGAAGCGCAGGTAGGCTTGGCAGGTGTGGTGGAGCAGTAGGGTGCTGAGTCTTCTGTTTTCCACTGAACTTTTATTTCTCTCGATCTGAATTAGACGGTTGCCCCTGTGCAAACTGTGCACTTTCCTTTCACAATTCTTATCAAAATTTGCACACATGCATGTGTACCGGAAATTCTGTATGCAAGGACCGACCCTCTCTGCTTCTCCATCTTCTGCCATCAGTAATTCAGCAGAGCATAGTTCTGTTTACTCCTGAATTGTCAGTAGCTTGACAAAGACTTGGTACATAGGGCGCGCACACACGCACACACACACACACAAACACACACAGTGGGTGGATAAAACTTCAAGCCTCACCAGTATGTGACTTGTGCGTGATCCTGTGGCAATTAGCGGAAGAATAGCTCATGTAATAGCATGAGCCTCTGGTGGCTCATAATACATCTCTTTCCAATGTGTGATGCTGAGCCAGGCTGCCTGTGACAGGGTGTTAAAAATCTGGATAAATTTTCTTCAGGTTTTAAGGACTTGTTTTTAAATTAAGAAATAGCAAAATATTAGATTGTGGTATAAGGAAG
The DNA here is from genome assembly GCF_907164565.1 of Psammomys obesus. NCBI lineage: Eukaryota > Metazoa > Chordata > Mammalia > Rodentia > Muridae > Psammomys > Psammomys obesus. The sequence continues at coordinate 25,681,483 of NW_026590062.1, read as the reverse complement.
GAGGTTCCAATAGAAAGTGACTTTGCCTTGAACTGCTTAGAATTATGGCCCTGCTGTAACTGCGAGCCCAGAAAATCCTGAAGGTATACTTGAAATAGAAGGGCATGCCATGCTTGAGTCAGGAGATCCCTAAGTCATGAGGGAATAGGGACATCTCTCCATTTCCTGTGGGGGAAATTGTGTCCTGCTTGTATCACCAGACAAGGGCCGTGAGTGGAGAGGAGGTGGGGCTGACTTCCAGAGAGGCTGATTAGAGACGCTCCTGCCCTCGGTTGTCTGGTACCCAGGTGTCATGATGGTTCTTGGGCTGGGTATGATGGAGATGGGTGCAGACAGAACGTAACTTGATGTCTTTGCTGAATGACGCCTCTTCCATTTGCCACGCTTGATCTTGATTTTGAGGGGATTCATCACTGGAAAGGTGAACTGGAGCATGCTTGTTATTGCAGGGTGGCTTGCTTAGTGATGGCTTTGGCCAGAAAGCTTAGAATCTGAGTCGCTCAGTGCACGCATGGAGCCTGACAGTCTGGGTGCCACGCTTCTTCCTGAAAAGAAACAGTTAAACAAGGCCAAGAATAACCAGGACATTTGCACTTGACCAAGCCGTACTTGGCCTTCAATTCAACGTCTATTTCCTTTGTTCTGCCGATGTCATGGTCTCATATGCAGCATGGTCACAGTAATGCTGGGTTGCCACTGTAATAGCTACAGTTGCTACATGTTTTACATAATCTGTTGACTCTTGATTATTTAGTACTAATAGTTAACAGTTGATACAACAGTAAGTGTTATAGTTTGAAGTTTTAAATTTGATTCACCTAGTATGTGTTGCTATGTCTGTGTGTCTGTATGATGATGTCTCTGGCCTTGTGGGTCCCATGGGACACTTTTAAAGACCAGAGGACAATGTTTGGGAGTTGTCTCCTTCTGCCTTTACATGGGTTCTTGGCACTGAGTTTGGGTTTCCAGGTTTGTTCCCCAAGTATGTTTAAATGCGGAGTCACCACACAAACCCTGTAGTACGGGTTTTTAAATATCTCCCAAAGACATGCGTATTTGTTAGTAACATTCTCTGTTTTGTGTGAGTAGGGTGTGGAAACTGTCAACAGATAGGACCTACCTGGAAGTCTTTCCATCTTATGGAGTTTGTCCTAAAAGAAGGTGGTGGGACTGGGCCCTGGCCTATCTCTTCTCGCTTCTTGGCCACCATGTGGTGACCAGTCTCCTCTGCCATGTGCTCCTGCCATGATGTACTGCCTGCCACAGACCAAGGGAAAGAGGCAAGCGACCATGGACGAAAGCCTCCAGGAGGATTGGCTAGGACAGACCTCTTCTCCTTTAGGTTGGTACAGTGACTTTGCTGCAGGGATAAAAAGCGGTAAGGAACTGCTTGCGTTGTCACCCGGGAACACACTGATCTGGAACACACTGGCTTAAGTTCTTTCATGTAAAGAAACAGGGACAGAAGCGATGAGCTAGGGGTTGTACGGCAGCTGCATCAAGTGTATTCAGGACATGATTTCTTAACCGTGAGATTTCTATGCCTTTGAGAAGCATGCTGCTGAAGCTCTAGGCATGTGTTCATGCAGGCACAGAGAAAGAGGCCTTATTTCCCCATATTGTCCAGCATCTTTGAAGCTCTTTAAACAGTCTTTTGAAAGTCATATAGGATGCTGTCAGTTAAGTCAGACGCATGACTACAGCAAAGCAGACTGGGAAATGCCTTCCAGCTGTGCGTGTTGGTGAGCCTGATAAGTTTAAAGTTATCTCACTTCCCTCCCCCACGCAAAAAAAAAAAAAAAAAAAATCGCAGAGTAGAGAATGAAAAGGAACTGAGTTTCTGTCACATTCTGTTTGTATATCCTGGGATACTTTGCTCTTCTATCCCACTGCTATAGGGATTTTTACAGAGAGAAAAGAAAACAGAAGAAAATGAGAAGTCATACTACAACATTTGGATATTTTCTTTCAGGTCTGACCTCAAACGTGTGGCTGGGAAATCTCTGTCTCTCTTCATGTAGACATAGAGTTTCCCGTAGTCTTAGGACATCATGTCTTCTTTTCTACTCACAGGTTAGAGGGTTTGGCTGTGGACATCCAGGGCATAGTTCAATGGAAGGCTAGATAGTGTTCTAAAGCTCCAGGGGGTGCTCAGGCCTGAACACAAACTCAGGTCCCCAGCTCAGAAGGAAGAGGAATGTGAGAAACCTGGACAAGGGACCTCACAAGGTCCCCAGGGAAGCCCAGGATACTTTCCTTTCTACTGTTTACCCTCTATTTGTATGATGTCTCTGGCTATACATCCCATTGGGGAGTTTCCATGACAACTCCGGAGGAGCTGTCAAAATGTGCTTTGAACTTCCCAGAAATCAGGCATTTAGCCAGCACAAGGGGTTGGTACAAACTTGTGGCCACACTTCAAGAAGCTCTCAGAGTGCACATGCTATTTATTTTCCTGGAAGTAGCCATTTCTTCCATAAGAATTTCCATCTCTAATCCCCAAGCTTCACACATCAACAGATTTACTCGACAGTGTGGAGGACCATCTTGACTTCCAAGCGAGAAGAAATGATTACAACAACTGGTTTTATTTTGTTACAAACCAAGATTCCAACACGCTAATAGTGATGGATCATAAAAGCCTTTCTCAGCTCTCCATTCCAACCCCTGTGCTATGATCTTTCACAGGCAACGGCTGATGGCAGAATGGCTTCTTAGAGGCATTGTAGGGCCTCCCCAACTTTCCAAAAGCACGCTCTGGGCATCTGCTCTTATGTTCCATTCTCTACTGTGCCAAAGTGCTATCTTGTTATCTGTTTCAATATCTGCCTCTCCTGCTGGCCTACGGACTCTTGGAAAAGAAGAAACACTCTTATTTAAAGTTTGTGTCTTCAACATTCATACAGTACCCGAAACTTTCCAGGTTCCTCATTAAATATTTGTGAGGTGGATGGAGGAAAAAATATGAGAAAAACATCCAAATCAGATAGCTGCTGTGGAAACCGAAAGCACTTCTGGTAAGACACCAAGGCTAGGGAACAAGCCTGTGTGCTAATGTGGTTGACGTGGCACCTTATTTAATTGCTTTGACTTCTGACGTACTAGCATTTGTTTACAGCATGCCAAGTGCAGATCACGAGACTTGTCCCTCCCACAGACAGAACCAGAGAGAGGGAGAGACAGGGACAGGAGCTGAGAAGAGAAAGCCCAGAGTGTTCCAAATCCCATGCATGTAGAAACATGGCACTGTACTTTGCCCCCGACTCTCACAGGTCCCGAAAGCCTGGGAAGGGGTTGGCCAGGTGCTCACTCCTGAATGGCACTCAAGCCACCTGCCAGGATTCTTTCTGAACTCTTTGATGGCCTCTTTCTTCATTCCATGATCAGAGGCATTTGCTTTGGACTCCGGTAGAATCTGCTTTCCCTCCTGACTAACTCCTAAATGATAAAAATGAAAATTCCCGTCAGAGGCTGGGACGTATAACGTGAGAAAGGACTTCACAGCTGTGCTCTGGGACCACTGGATCCTCCCACAGTGGCAAGCCTGCTGGCGGGAGAAGCTTCTCCACTTGAAATGTAGAGCCGTAACCTTTGCCCCCTTATTGATTTGGCCACTTGGCCACAGGCGAGCCCTTAGCCCTGCCTCAAATATAGATTTTTATGAGAAGAACTGGATTGTTCCTGGGGTTGGTCAGTGTGACCCTGAGACCATGCTTATTTGTCATGATGCAGTTTGGAATGCAGCGAGCAGCACCCCCAGGAATAATGATTACAATGTAAGTTCCTGGTGGGTACCCATGACTTAATCAGGACCTCTTAGAGCACCTGTAGAATGCCTATACAAGAGCAACTAAGGAGCATCCATCTGCTTGGTAAAGAGGCTAGAAGTCTTATTCTGAAAATGTCTTTTAAAAATAATCACTGTTTTCACCCAGACCATGTGTAATTGAAAGAAAAAAAAAAAAGAAAGAAAGAAAGAAAGAAGGAAAGAAAGAAAGAAAGAAAGAAAGAAAGAAAGAAAGAAAGAAAGAAAAAGTCCAAAGCCCATAAATTAGGTGGATGGGTGGATAATTATTGTAGCTCAATGCTCACATGGGATTGGTTCCCAGGCTCTCCTTGGATACCAAAATCTGTGGATGCTCAAATCTGTCATATAAAATGATGTAGTGTTTGCATAAAAGCTACACACAGCCTCCCATGTACTTTAAATCATCACTTGATCACTTATTCTACCCAACACAAAGTGGGCACCGGGTAAAGAGGTGTCAGACCGCATTACTTAGGGAATGGCAGGGAAAACAGTCAGGGTGGGATCAGAACAGAAGCAGGGCTCGCAGAGCCGATGTGTCAGCAACAATGTAACATTGTCCGGGAGTATTTCTGATATGCCCTGGTTGATTCTGCAGGTGTGGAAGCCATGGATAGGAAGGCCTGTGGGATAGCTCTACAATGGATGGCTACTTGTCGGTAAAAGGGATGGACCAGTGAGAACTCGTAGATTCACTAACGTGTGAATCCAAATGCTGTGCTGAGCAGGAAGAAGCCAGACACAAACACTACACATTGTTTGACTGTGTTTGTAACCAGTGGAAGCCTCTTAAGGCTAGAGTGGCCAGGCCCCACCCCACACTAAAGGCCAGAACAGCTAACAGGTGCTTACAGCCCCTGGAGACACAGGTGGCCAAGCTCCACCCTACAGAGAAAAAAAAGAAAGCCCAAGATCAGGCCACAGAATCCCACCGATTTGTGAGTCTGTCCCAAAGGTTAGGCCATAAAATCCCACCAATCCCAGACCACCCTGGAAATCTCTGCCCCTCCCATTCTACCCCTCCAGAAACCCTATACAAAGCCTGTCTCCTGCTCAGTTCTTTGCTGCTTCCCTCCCAAATAGAGGCAACTATCATCTTGTGTCTTTCCCAATAAATCTCTTGTGTGAGGTTTATTGTGTGGTGTGACTTTCTGGTATTCCTTGAATCTGGACTGCCAGGATACCTTCAGAGCTGCGACACTGCCATCAAGAAAACATCTCCCCTCAGAGCTGTAACACTTATGAATAACCTTTTCCGTAGTGACTGCCTACATTCAGAATGTGGGGTAACATTGACCGAAGGAAAGCATAAAGGATAATTTGGGGAAAATGTTTAGAAATTATTTTGCTTGCAGCTGCATAGGCATATAACTCTGTAAAAACTTGCGTTTTGATAATTTAAATATAGATTTAAAATTTATGTATTTTATGGTACAAAGGTTATATCTCAATAATGCTGACTTTTAGAAAAAGGGAAAGTTTTCAAATGATTTACTTTAAAGAGCAATGCTGAAATTTCAATTGAAACCACATCCTATCATTGCTTTTTTTTTTAATATAAAGTCAAGGTGGCTCTTGGAGATTATGGTAAGGGATTTAAAGTACACTCCTCCTTATTTTTAAACAAAACTCTAATGGTATTTTCAATGTTCCTTGGAGCTAAAGCTCAGAGTTCTTGACTTGCACAGGATTCAAGGTGATTCTGCAGTTTGAGCCCCTTTTCTTGAGTGACCCAGGTCCTGAGGACTTTTGACCTGTTAGTGAGAATTTCCTGAATTTATAATCTCACCCAGAATAAAAAAGACTGGGAGCAGAAAAGCAAACAAAAAAACCTTTCATTACTTAAATAAATTTATAACCCTTTAAGTTGCAAAGCCCTCTTTAAAGCCAGCTGCACAATGTTTTTTGGCTAATTTCTGTACACAAATCATCTTTGTGTATCATGAAATGTTACTAATTGTTTTGTTTGTGTAAAACAAAAGTATTAAGGGCCAACTTTAACATCGAACTGTCATCCCAGCCAACCAGTCTTACAGGAATGTTTGGACAGAGATTGACACTTTCCCCAGCATTGTTCTGAAGTTTTCTTTTGGGAGGACAAAGCTGGTGGGATCCTTCTGTGTTACTGGCTTTCCATTACTGTAACAAGATAATCCAGTTTTGAAGTTTTTCCTTTTGCTTTACAGTTTGAGAGGTTCTGTTCAGTTCATGGAATGGTCAGGTGACCGCACTGCTTTTGTGCCTGCAGTGAGGTAGACCATCGTGACAGCAGTGTGTGGTAGAAGAAGCAGGAACCCCAATCCCCTTTGAGATTACACCCCTAGTGACCAAAGGCCTCCTGGCAGACCCTCTTTCTGAATCTACTGCCTTCCAGTGGTGACACTAGACAATTAAGTCTGTGAGGCTTAGGCTTTGGGAAACATTGCAGATCCAAATTACAGCATATAGTGATTTGATGTAACATTTACTGAACACTTACTGTGAGTGCTAGGTAGTCTGTAGACCCCTGCTATCTCAGTGTCTAACCAACAAAGGAGACTCTGAGGCTCATTGAGATGAAGGAATTGTCAGAATGCTCATAGCCACATGGGCACCAGTGTTAGACTTGAGTCCAGGTCCAGCTCAAAAGATGTGGGAGAAAGTTTCCAGGGGGTTTCCATATTTCTTCAATGAGGAAGTTATAATTTACCTGACCTCCTCACAGTGTACACACAAATCAAGTCTGGTACAGACTCATCCCAAGTGCGGAAGCACACTTGGGCTGTTTTCTAGGTCTACAGCTTAAGCACTGAGAAAGACAAGCTGACGCAAACCCAGGCATCAACCCTGTGCTGGGGGCATCACAATAACAGCACTAGCTGCTGGGGTGACCGGTATGCTGTGCAGGAGCAGAAGGCTTAGATCTCTGCTCACTCAGAGCCCAGGTGGCCAGTTGAGAAGAGGCCAAATTATCTGCCTCCTCCAGGCTTTTGTTGCTGCAACTCCACACAGAAACCGGCAAATGCTCACTTCCCACCGTGCCATGATTTATGTTGACAGTTGCTTGGTAAAGCAGGTGGGCGGAAAAGGTTCTCCCAGCAGGAGAAGGCTGTCTCTGTTGCTTCATGACCAGCTCATCTGCATTAATGAGTTTCACCCAACGCTGGGGCAGCTTCTCCTCTAGCAGCTACATCAGAGAAGTTACTTCATTGATGGGGAGGGTGATGGCGGCCAGTGTCCCGAGTAGGTGAGTGTGCACATTCTGAACTTGGCAGATGATTATTAAAGGATGATCACATCCATCAGATTTATGTTTGTATGATGGAATAACAGGAGAGCATTAACACATAAAGAGGAAACATAGACTTAGCTCTTAGTTTTAAAGTTCCAGTCCAAGACTGGGTAGACCTACCACTTTGTACCTCAACTGGGCATATTGGATGGTAAGGGCAGGGATGTGTGACAGAGGCAGCTGCTCACATCACTAGCCAGGAAATGGAGAAAGACAGGAAAAGACCTGGGAATCCCCCAGGATTCCTCTCCTCAGGGTTCTGCCAGTCTTCAGTGGCGCCACACTGGGTACCAAGTACTTTGGGTACTAAAGAGAGGACATTATACAAACAGGTGTCACTACTGCCTATTAATACTTCTGCTGGGAAATAACCCCCTCATTTCTTAGAGCACATTGCTCTGGCATCTACCCGCAATGTTTACAAGAAAGGTCTTAGGCATTCCTCTTCATTTGTGTTAGTTGTCAAAGAAACAGAATGAACAGGATAGAGATGTGTAGAAAGACATTCACTGGCTCAGAGAGTTATAGAAGCTGAGAGGTGCTGCAATTCGCCACCTGTAAATGGGACCCCACCAGGTGTGTAGTTCCAGATCAAACCTGAAAGCTTGAGAGCCAGTGGAGCCCACGGTACAAGTCCAGACCTGAAGGCCTGTGAGTTGGGGAACTAATGTGTTAAGTTCTGGTCTGAGTTTGAAGGAACAAGAGCTGGGGTTCGCATTTCTGGACGCTCCTGCTGAAATGGACATCAGTTCTGTCCTTGCTCTGTCTTTTGTTGTATTCAAGGGAAACAATAAGTCCCCTGGCTTCCCTTCTGACACACCCAATGTTTTCCTAGCTACGCCAGCATCGTGTAGCCCAGTCAAATGAACATGTAAAATCAGCCATCTTCCTTTAGTCAGGGATTCTTCATTTGTCTCTTTACATTCTCAATTTCTGCAAACTCAATTTCTCCAACATGACAGTGAACTGAAGGCTCCAGCAGAAAACTCAGAGTTTTAAAAACCAAGCATAAAGGCTGGGCCAACAAAGAACTAGCTAGGAAGCCTATCGTACTGACTTAAGGGTGCCAGAGAACTGGGGTTTCTAACCCCAAGTGTTCATGTCATGGGAGAATAGTAAAACATCCTCCTGCAGAGGGACAGGCCACTCTGAAAAGCATTACAACAGTCCTCCCTCGCTATGCTCCCCGGTAAGTATGTTTTGCTGTATGCATGTAAAGTTTCAGTCAGTGCAAAGACGGTAGGAATGAAGGGTCGCATACCCATGTCTAGCTGCTGCTTACTGGGTTAGAGTGATTCACGTTGTCACTGGAAATTTAGCAGCTTACGCTGGTTCCAAAGAATATGTCTGATTTAGAAAACAACAAAGGGAAAGTGAGGAGGGAACAGGAGTTGTAAAAAATTAAAGATCTAACTGAATGCATTCTAAAACTGAAATGAGGCTGCACCTGGAGAAAAATGGTTTAACATCTCTATCTACTCTTTTTCATAATTTGTTTTATGCAGTCTTATTCGTGGATTTGCAATTCTATGCCTGCATTAAATTCCTGGACTGTAGGGGGAAAGAAGACTACTTATTTGAAGTGACAGTCAATTATCAGTTTGGCCCAAGGAGCCCAATGCCAGGCCAGATTCTGTCTTGGAAATAAGCACTCATCCCTCGAACTCCTTCATCAGGCCAGTACCACTGGGCTCCAGACACTGTTCCATGCCCCTTTCCAGCATTCCTTCCCTCAAGAAGAGCTGTGATCCCAATCACCCATATTCATTTTCTTCATGTCACCTTGCCTGCATTCTTCCATTTCCCATTTCCCTCTTAACTCCAAACCACTCTCTAAAACACAGATCAGATATCCCTTCCTCTACAAAGGCCCCTGTAGCATTCCCAGTCATCTGCCCTTTCTTCTTGACCTGTCAGACTGCATCGTGAAACTTTATCAAAGTGATTTCCATTTCTTTCTTGAACCTCAAACTCCTGGAACTGTTGAAGCAGGCCTTCCTTATCTTTACATCTAACGTGCCCCACAGGGTTCTAGACACATGGTAGTTGCTCAACAAACATTGTTAAACAGGTAAATGTTTTGATAAGGCCTCTGATAGTTCTGAAATTGCATTTTTTATGACATACAAATGCAAAGAAACAACAAAATCACTGCTCTGAGAGACCCTCAGGCAGCTTATTCTAAAGGGTATTGTCTGAGAACAAAAAATAAAAGGCCGTAGATCATGTTATGAGTTTTGAGGAGCTAGTTTGTTGATATTTGGTTTTACTCAAGCAACTCCAGCAGTTTCTTGGAGACCTTCATGCACAAGCCCAGGACAGAGGAACAAAGGTTGTATCAGTCACTCTTGTGTTGCTCTGACAAAATGTCTGACAGGAACAGTGTAAGGGAGGAGAGGTTTGTTTGGGTTCATGGATTCAGAGGGATTTGAGGCCCTCCTGGCAGAGAAGACAGGTGGAGGGGCTGTGATGGCGGAGCATGAGGCAGCAGATCATTCGCAGGAAGACAAACAGGAAGCAGAGAAAGCAGTCTAGATTTATGGCGGGTACAGCCCTCAAGGCCTCATACATATTGAAAGGAGCCTGCAAGCTATGGACTGAGCATTCTAAACCCCTGCCTGTGAGGATCTGTTTGATTTAAGCCATGGCTGTGGTCATCAGCTACTTTTAATTTGGGTGCACAGAGGCTTACTGTAGTTAAACCGATAAATGGGCAAAGAGTGAATCCAGGTAGTTATGCCCCTGTTAGACATTATGATGAGCTGCACAGTTAGAAGGAAGAGGAGTAAGTGAAGTTTTTCTGTGCCGTTGCTACCATGTGATTCAACAGATGCTTCTGTGTTCTTGTCCTTTCCATCTTTCCCTAGACTTTCTCTCCTTGTCTCTTTGCAGTTTGGCCTTTAAAATAATGTGGTTACTCATGACTGTGTATAGGAAAGCTGTTGGTCTTGAGGAGCTAATGGGAGGTGCAGCTCGTGACGGTCAACAGTACACACGTACACTGGAGTCCTATAGTGTACAGCCTAGAAAACCTACAGAGGAATCAAAAATGCCAATTTTTCATTCCCACAAGTCACTCTTTCAAAAAAGTAAAATAGTCACTAATATGAGCTCTGTGGCCTTGAATTCTCCTAGGAACCTTGTGGGCTTTGCCAACCCACCTGCAGATCTGGTGGCTGTGTCACACACCCTCCACTTGGTGGCTAGAGATAGGACTTCCTCTCTTGTCTCACAGGTCAAGTAGAGGCAATCCAGGCCCGGCTCAGGGTTCTCCTGTGCCAGTGACCTAAGCTGCTCTGGTCTTGCTGCTCTGCCATTCCCAGATGTTCCTCTTCCATGTCATCCAGAATGGCTGATACCGTGTTCCAGTTGGGGGACAGGGGGTGAAAAGGGAAAACTGTGTTCTGCCTCTTTCCTTTTCCTTGATGTCTAACAGTTGCATGTACCACTGCCGCTCACCCCGAGTCGGCCAGAACTTAACCACATGGCTACATGCTGGTTAACAAGCAGAGATGGCTTATTCTCTAGGGTACCTGTCTTCTAAGCATGAGGCCTTGAGCTGGATTCACAGAACCCACGGGAAAAGCCAGATGTGGTGACACACCCTTGTAACCCAGTGCTTGGGGTGGAAGCAGAGAAAGGAAGATCCTGGGGCTCACTGGCCAGCAAGGCTAGCCTAACCAGCAAGCTCCAAGCCCTGCAAGAGACCTCGTTTCCAACCAACACCGAGGTAGGTGGCCCCTGAGGAATGACAGCAGAAAAGATCCTCATGCTCTTGCTCCTGTCTCCTGATAATGCGTAATAAAACAGGGATTCTAGTACTATGGAAGGAAGTGTGTGTGCGGCCCAAATGGGACAGTTGCCAGTTTCTGTCACATTGTCAATTCATGATGTTTCTTCAGAGTTGGCCTTTATTACATTCTTCTTCTCTCTCTCTCTCTCTCTGAGAAACTTCTTTGCTGACATCTGTGAATATTCATGAGCTCTTTTCTAGTTCCTAATGGTTGCCTTAACTTTTCTTTAAGGGGTACTATCATTAGAATATTCAGATCCAACAGCCTAAAGGTCCACTGGGATTTTACATTCAAATATAAGCAGTTAAAGATCTAAGCAACATGGTTATTGCACTTAGCACTTTCCTCTGAAGACGAGACAGACATTTTCTTCTCGGTGCTCAGGGTGCCTAGAGAATAGTCATTGATCAGGGTTTTCACTGTTAATAGTGTCTACAGCTTGCCATCTGTATATACACCCCTCCTCCACCTCAACCTGTGCTCCTACGCTCTTTCACATGATTTCATGTCTGTTAATTCTATCTCCGCCATTCTCCCTGGCTATACCTCTAAACTTTCTTTCATTCTTTCCCATAAAATATGTTGTCCAGTGGAAGCAGCTTGATCTACTCTCTGTAATACCCTCATCAGCTCTCAGCTGTGTTTCTATTTTTTGCCAGTAGAGTCTCCTTTGAAAAAGATCATCGCTGCTCTTGTTTCCCTCTCTGGGGAGAATAACACCTGAGGAGCCATTAACACACCAGGTGTGTTAACATTTTCAAATTAGCTACACAGAGCAGGATTTAAGGAAACAGAGAGAGGTATGTTCTGATGAGAAACTGTGTGTGTGTGTGTGTGTGTGTGTGTGACAGAGAGAGAGAGAGAGAGAGAGAGAGAGAGAGAGAGAGAGAATTCCACTGTAGAAAAATACTGAAAGCATGCCTACAAGTTGTTGAGGGCCTATGGAAGGCCTCCCTCAATGGCCTGCCCTCCTCCTGTTCCCTCCATATGGCCAACTATTATTTTCCCCAAAAATGAACATCTATGGTTTTAAGTTTCAGCCCCTCTCCTAGAGTTTCAAGGCAAGCTCATGCAAATTTTAGAGATGACTCAGTCAGAAGACACCTAAGCTGGGAAAGGTGGATGTCAGAAGCAGCAGAGACAGAGAGCCAGGGCATACATGGGTAGACTTTCCTCCCCTCATGATTCACCTACATATAGGCACAGTATGTTCTGATGGTGTCTACACAGTGTACAAATTGCATAGTGCTTCCCCGTTGTAAATGTTCTTTCTAGTAGAAGCAAGGACACTTAGTAATCTTAATATTTATGTCGGATTGAGCCCTTACTGTATGCCCTGCTTTCTATACACACTTTCCACTCATCATCATAATAGATCTTAATATAGTTAATTGATAACAGTAAAAACAACAACAATGCAGATGAGAAAGCTGAGGTCCTTAAAGATGAAGTAATATATTCAAGGTCAGAAAGCTACTGAGTGGCAGGCCAGGGATAGAAAGCATACCTGCCTAACTCAGAAGCACTTATGCTTAGAAGGGAGGGGTCTGTGGCGCTAAGGGATGAGTGCTTAGCACCTGTTGGTAGTTGTGGTTCCTTATCAAGCATTCAGCTTTAGGAGTTTAAAGTCTCTATCCACAGCCAATGGGACAATCTTGTCTCTCCTCTTCCCTACCTTGCCACCCACCCCACCAGGTTAAGGAGTACCTGCTCTGGTCCACAAGGATGCTACAGCTTGGTAGGAATGAAGACCTGCCTTTCTGGGTGCCAGAGAGCCCAGTTTCCTTTCTGTGACAGGAGACCACTGCATAGGAATTCCAAAGTGGTTTTTCCACTTCAAGAAGCTGGGGTGAGGAAGAAGGTCAGCTGACAAGCTTTACATGCTGTGACTACCCAGAATCCTTCACAGCTGGTCTGAGTCTGCAAGATGTGCAGGGCACATGAGTCCAAAGGATACGAATGAAAATGAGATCAGCTTTATTCTACTGTTCCACAAGGAGCTGAATACAATGGGCACTGAAGGGAGCCGCGGGGACGGCTGGTCACCGACCTGGAGACGTGAAAAGGACCAGAGAGCAAAGTGTACAGGAGTGATGGCAGATGTTTCCTTAGAAACTGAAAATCTTCAACCGTGGTTCCAATTAGGCCCGCACAGGCTGGGCCAGAGGTGTCCCAGGAGGCCCAGGGAGTCTTTTGTGAATCACAGACCCCTTTAGGAATAGGGGTCATCTCAGCACCTACCGTTTGTCTATATAATCATTTATTTTGTAAGTGTGCTGTGGCTTCCTCACCCTGGCTGGGAGCCTACATCGATCCACCCCTGTCCTCTTTCCTGTTTTCTTTTCCTCTCTCTCTCTCTCTCTCTCTCACACATACACACACACACACACATTCTCTCTCTTCTCCTCCTCCTCTTCCTCTCCTCCTCCTCCTTCTCTTTCTCCTTCTTCATCTTGCTCTCTTTTGGTATTTCAAAGAAACTATGAAGTCTCAGATACTTTACCTTAATGGTAGGATGACTTCACACATAGCCGTAATAACTGACCTTCTAGGAACAAACGCTTACAACCCTCCACCCTTCCAACACAAATCACAGACCTTCCCAAGTGAGGGCTAGAGTGGACAGAGCTGTGTAGGGAAGTCCTCCAAGCCAGCGAGGGAGGCCTGCTTGCTATAGTGCCAGAATCGGGATAAAAACTGAGAGGGAAAGTAAGGGCCAAGGAGGAAGACAGAGCACGCTATGTGTGTGTGTGAGGCAGAGCAGGAGTGTGGGAGGGATGTGAGACAGGTGGCTATGAGGACCCAGCCTGGCTTATTGGCAGGTCAGAATTGCCAACCAGAATGATCTAGTGTCTCAGCAGACAGTCCATAGAAGTAGGTCAGTAGTTTGGGTGATTAATACTACTAAAATTAAAGGCACAGTGTAACCTCAGCACATAGGAGGTGCTTTCAACACTTCACTCTCGCCATGGACAGCTCATCCAGACAAAAACTAAACAGAGAACATGGAATTAAGCTACACAATAAATCAAGTGGACGTAACAGACCTCTCTAAAAAGTTCTACCCAAACTCCAGAGAGACTAGACATTCTCAGCATCCTGTGGCACTTTCTCCAAATTGATAACATGCTAGGACACAAAGAAAACCTCAACACACAGGAAAATTGAAATGACATCCCGCATTCCATCAGACCACAGTGGAGTAAAGCTGGGACTCAACAGCCACAGGGTTATTAAATACAGGGTTATTAAAGAACACACTATGGAACAGTGAAGAGGGGACCTGAAGAAACTGTGAAGGAAATTTAGCAATTCCTAGAACTGAATGAACACAAATTTATGGGACACAAAGAAGGCAGTTCTAATGCAAAAAGGCCTATACTGAAAAAGAGAGAGAGAGATCAGAGAAATAAATTATTATATGTATTTTAAAACCTTGGGACAGCAATAACAAACCAAACCCCAAACAGTGTCTGGGAAAAAGCAAACCATAAAGGGCAGAGTGGATAACACTCACACCTGTTGTTGGTGGCCTAAGCTCTCAGATGTGTAGGTATAGGGCCCAAACTCTCACAGGTGTACGTATGTGGCACACTTGCTTTCCTTTCTGAGCAGTCCAGAATACCAAGAGTTTGGGGGTCCAGCAGTACTCTTACAGGCTTCGAGCAATCAGCTGGAATCATTCGAGCCTTTTGCAGCCGGGGGATGAGCCGCTTGGCAGTCATTCTCTGTGCCTATTTCTCACCAAATATATTAGCAGGTTTGGATAAATGGGTAAGAGTAATTAAGGCTGAATACGCTTAATTAATTAATTCCAAACCATTTTATGTTAGTGCAGCCTCACTGGGAAATCGTAAAGCATGGTGGATAAAACTGAAAAAGTTTAAAACAAAACACAGTAGGGACATGATTGATATTTCAGCTTTATCCATCCAACACTCATACTGAGCAAGGATCTTCTTGACCCACCATTGTCACTAGTTGTTTTTTAAAGACAGTCATGAAATTGGGTCTCTAAGCATACGACACATTGATTATGAAAAGATGGGCGTGCCTGACCTACAGATAAGAGACACTTTTTCTGACTTCCGTACTAGCCCCCTTTCATGCAGTAGAGGCAAAGAGAGAGAGAAACCCAACAGATATCCCTTTGTTAACAGATCATATCTCTCTTTTCAGCAGCTGCTGGCTTCCTGCTTAGCCACAGTGAACTGCTGCTCATTAATAGTCATCAAGCTGAGAGCTGGTTCGAGAAAAATATGCGCACTGTGGCTCCCTAACAAGATTAGAGCCGATGGAGCCTGGGAAATGTTTTTCTAGCCACATATGTTGCTCACCCAACATACTTCTGACAACAAATGTGAAGATTTTCCCATCACACAACGAGCAATTCTTCAAGGGAACAGCACCTCAAGTTCTGACACTCTCCACTTAGAGATACTATCATACCGAAAAACGCTAAGGGCTCAGAGCTACTAGGCTGCTCTCTTCTTCAATTGTCAACCAAAAGTCGCAGGTTCTCATCCGTGCTTCTGACCGACCAGCTTACAGACTCCTGGCCTTGGTGTGATTAACTTGCTGAAGTGGCTTATGAACCCAGAGAGATGCTTTCCTTACGTTTGCTCATTATAATAAAATGTATTTGAAAGGATGCAGAAGAACATCCAGACAGACGAGGAGCACAGGGCAGAGTGTGTGGGAGAAGGAATGCCTCTCCATTTCCTCAGAGATCACCTCACCTTGCCGGAATCTCGGTGTGTTCAAGCCATCTGTAAGCCGTTCCTCATCCC
Source organism: Psammomys obesus (assembly GCF_907164565.1). Classification (NCBI taxonomy): domain Eukaryota; kingdom Metazoa; phylum Chordata; class Mammalia; order Rodentia; family Muridae; genus Psammomys; species Psammomys obesus. The sequence goes on along the minus strand of NW_026590062.1, from coordinate 25,665,820 downwards.
ATCACGTTGAGTTTTTATAGAAGATTTACTATGTAGGCATGGCTGGTGACATCCCTGGCCGCTGCTGATCAACTCTGCCTTCAGCTCTCTCCTCTACCAGAAGGCTGGGGGTTGAGTGGGGAGCAGCAGTTCTTTAGCCAGATTTGAACTTTGTGATGGTCACTTCATCCTGAAGCTATCTAGGGACCCCAGGCTCTAGGCATTTTAGGAGAATACAAAATATACCCTTCCCACTCTGGGGAATCTCAAGGATTTCTTGGAATGAGAATGGAGAAATACTGTTCCACAATTTTTCCCTTGTGGGAACATCCCTTACTGTACTTACATTCGACTCCATGGAATGCTGCCCACTGTACCCGTGCTCTGTCACGTCGCCTGCCATCATTGCGCCTAGGCCATGTATCTGTAGTGTGTGCTATTGTCCTGAACACTGTAGGTAATTGGAACATGATGTAAGAACTTCTGAATATAAGCATATCCAAACGTAGAAAGGTACAATAAACTATGGCATAAAAGATGAAAAAAGTAGCACTCCTATTTAGGGTAACTTCTACAAATAGAGCTTGTAGGACTGGAAATCGTTTGGGGTGAATCGGTGAAGTAATGAGGGAATGCGAGGGGTCAGGACCCCAGAGTATTACTGCTCTGAAGCTATGCCAAATTTATTTTAAAATTCTTTTTCTTGAATAATTAATTAACCATAGCTTGTTTGTAATTTTTACCTAGTAAATTTTGAACTTTTATGAATTTTTCTTGCTTTTATTTTTCCAAACATTATTTAATTGATTATTGAAGTGTTGTGTGTGACATGCTATGCATGGGGAGATCAGGGGCAACTTTGTGAAGTCATTCCTCCTGCCCCACCTTTATGTGGGTTACAGAGTTGAACACGCATAGTACAACTGTACAAAAATATTTTCTTCTTTTCATTTCATATTTTATATTTTCTTCTATTTTAATTTTCTACTCATCTTTTTCTTTTTTAATTTTAAAAACTAAGTCACTCGCATAATTGGTAAGTGGAAAAGCAGGGGTAGGAACTGATTTGATCTGAGATGTTTCTGACTGCCAGACTATCTCCCAGAAATTACTCTATAAACCAGTGGTCCTCAGCCTTCCTAATGTCGCGACCCTTTAATACAGTTCTTCATGCTGTGGTGACCCCCAACCAAAAAATTATTTTTGCTGCTACTTTGTAAACTTGCTACTTTTATTAAACATGATGTAAATATCTGATATGCATCCCCGTGAAAGTGTCATGTGACCCCCCCAAAGGGGTCATGACCCACAGGTTGAGAACAAGGGCTATAAACTGTAACTCAAATACTGTTGCTCTTTGGTTCCTTGCTGGCACAGTAGCACAGCTAGGAAGAACTGGACTAGCACTGCCCAGCTCTGAGGTTGAGCCTCATCCAGAGGAAAGAATTCTCCTTCCCCACTTCACAGCTGCTTCTTCAGAACTTGATCCCACCTTGGCAAGCCAGAAAGCTCCTGCTTGGAGCCTCCATTCCACTCAGGCCAGAAGCTGCAGGCCGCTTCCTCTCATTTAAGACTTGTCACTGAGGAGATTTGTTCTGAGAGTCCAGGACTGGTCAGCTGGGTGGTCATTTGGCTAAGTCATATTTACTATTATCATATTTTACATATATTTCCCTATGTAGTAAAGTATGATAATTATGGGCAAAGCCTTGTTCAAGTCCATAACACTACACGATCAGTTGACTCAGTTATAGATCTTTCCTCGATTACTGTCTACTGAACACTCATTCAATGTGAGGAACGACATGATGTTCAGTAGAACAGAGGTGTGAAGAAAATGAGGAAGAGCGATGGCTTGGGGTGCGAGGGGTGCTGTGCTATAGAAGCCTGTTGTCTACTAGTAAGACACAACAGACACATGTTAGGAAACGTGACAATTGAGAAAAGCCCCAAAACTTCGAGCCATACCTGTAACCTGGGTCCTGCTGCCTGGCATGTGGGCTAAAAGAAAGCACCCAATGGCCAAGAGGCATAGCAACAACAGGAGAGGAGATGATGGTCCCATTTGCCATCATCCTAGGCTATGATATTAGATCATCCTGTTACACACCTGCCTTCGGTTGTTCTATGGTCTCAGGGATAATTTAAAGTTCGTTCTCCTCCATCTGGCAGGAAGCATAAATGTGGGGACCATTTGTGGACTTGTTGGCTACTGGCCCAGTCTTTGTGCTTTCTCCCCTGGCAGGGCTGTGCTGAACACATGGACATGACTAAATGTTTGTTTAATTCTTAGTGGCCTTTGGTGCTTGGTCATTCTCTTCCAAGTCATGTCAAATGAAAAAGTACGTGTTCAGAAGGTTTGGAGTAGCTTTGTGCCATACCCAAGAATGCCTGGAAACAGCTAAAAAGAACTCGTGGCTTCTTCCAGCACCTGGCTGCCAGCTGCCAAGCATACAGTTTCACATCTGGGCTGGGTTTGTGAACTTGGCCGTCAGCCCCAGGGCAGAAGATTGTTTTCGTGACTGTGAAGAACTGTACACAAACAGTGGCGTGGTGTTAGGGTAGTTAGCAAGAACCTCCTGGGAGAGTGCCAACAAGCTGGCACCAACATGCCTGACCCATCAGTCAGGAAAGCTTGGAAAATCAGAGTGTTTGGGACAACCTTGAATCCTCTTCCAAATGCAACCTCAACTCAATTCCACAAATAATTTTTAAGACCCTACCCATGCATGCCTCTTTCAAGCACATAGAACATATCAGTGAAGAAAATGGACTAGATTCCCGATGCCAAAGAGTTCCACAGGAAGAAAGAATGATGAACAATAAATATAATTAAGATAAGTCTTTGTGGGGAGCTTGAGAGGCAAGTGCTTTGGAGACTCACAGTTGGGTACAGGAGACCAGGGACAGGGGCCACAGGTTATAGTATTAGATTTGTGTTTGCTTTTGTCTGCTCTTTTACAGCCAGAGCACACTTCCAGACAGCAATTCAGGAAGCTCACCCACTTGACAGAAGGGGTTTAGGACTGTCATCAGTCTTCACAGGGTGTGATCACAGAGTAGAGAAAGGTCCATATTCCAGACCACGCATAGCAAAATCTATCTCCAGAAATATCCTCAGCCACCTTGACTCAAGCGTGATTCACCACTTCCTCTGAAGGCTGGGCTTCTTCCGTGGTACCTGCAGGCTATCTGAGTGTACCCCCAAAAGTCTCTTCACCTCCCTAGTTTTCCTGAGTTAGGAAAAATGGAATCAAACCTGGGACCAACATGGCTACTTTCATGAGAAAAGAAGACAAAGATTTCAAGCTAATAGTTACAAAGGCTGAGATTAAGGACTGAGTCAGGTGTGTATCAGATGCAAATACATATCGGGAATCTCAAAGCTCTAATGTAATGGAATTTAGAGGTGGAGGCTTTAGAAGGAGATTAGCTTTAGATGAGGTGATAAGGTGGAACCCCATTATTCTATCAGCATTTTTCATGACAATAAAAATAATGATAACTTTCTCTCTACCATATGAGAATATAAGAAAGTGGCCTCTGTAAGCCAGGAAAAGAAAGCTTACAGGAAACCAAACTGTCAGGTTTTATCTTGGACTTCTAGAACCAACTATATTCAAACCAAGTATCCAAATATATTAGCCTATGAAGGCCATTCTCACTCAAATCATCACAGCTGGTGATGGGATGTGTAAAGTCAAAATGGGGGAGGGGGTAGCAAGAGTAAATATTTCCTAAGTAGGAAAAACGGTTCACGTAGTACTGTAAGATAGTTTAGTCTTGTGTGTCAGCAACAAGCAGTTGAGAAAATCATGGCCTAAAGCAGTGGGATCTGTGAGTGGATGTGAGAGAGGGTGGTGGTGGTACATGCCTTTTATCCCAGCACTTGGGAGGCAAAGGCAGGCAGATCTCTGAGTCCTAGAGCTGCATGGTCTACATACACAGTGAATTCTAGGACATCCAGGGCAATCCAGAGACACCTAGGACATCCAGAGAAATCTTGTCTCAAAGAAAGAAAGAAAAAAAGAGGGTCTGTTCAGGAAGTTGTCTCCTGAGCCAATGAGTTCCAGACTCTTCCCCACTTTTTCTTCTAACAGGTTTAATGTGTCTGGTTTTATATTGAGATCTTTGATCCACTTGGACTTTAGTTTTGTGCAGGGTGACAAGTATGGATCTAAGAGCAACAATCAGTAAATGGGACCTCATGAAACTGATAAACTTCTGTAAAGCAAAGGACACTGTCATCAGAACAAAACAACTACCTACAGATTGAGAAAGTATCTTCACCAACCCTATATCTGACAGAGGGCTAATATCCAGTATATATAAAAAACTAAAGAAGTTAAAAAGCAACAAATTAAGTAATCCAATTAAAAAATGGGAAGCAGAACTAAACAGAGAATTCTCGATAGAGGAATATCGAATGGCAGGGAAACACTTAAAGAAATGCTCAACGTCATTAGTCATTGGGGAAATGCAAGTCAAAACAACCCTGAGATTTCACCTTACACCCAACAGAATGGCTAAGATGAAAAACTCAAGAGACAACACATGTTGGAGAGGTTGTGGAGAAAGGGGAACCCTCCTCCACTGCTGGTGGGAATGTAAACTTGTACAACCACTCTGGACATCAATCTGGCACTTTCTCAGACAATTAGGAATACCGATTCCTCAAGATCCAGCATACCACTCCTAGGCATATATCCAAAAGAGGCTCAAGTACACAATAACGATATTTGCTCAACCATGTTTGTAGCAGCTTTATTTGTAATAGCCAGAAGCTGGAAACAACCAAGATGCCTTTCAACTGAGGAATGGATACAGAAATTGTACTTTTACACAATGGAATACTACTCAGCAATAAAAAACAAGGAAATCATAAAATTTGCAGGTAAATGGTAGGAACTGGAAAAGATCATCCTGAGTGAGCTATCCCAGAAGCAGAAAGATACACATGGTATATACTCACTCACATAGACATATAATATAGGATAAACCTACTAAAATCTGTACACCTAAAGAAACTAATCAAGAGGGAGAACTCTGGCTAAAATGCTTAATCTCCATCCAGAAAGGCAAAGACGATGGACATTAGAAGGAGAAAACAGGGAACAAGTTAGGAGCCTGCCACAGAGGGCCTCTGAAAGGCTCTGCCCTGTAGACTATCAAAGCAGATGTTGAGACTTACAGCCAAACATTGAGGAGACTGCAGGGAATCTTATGAAAGAAATGGGAGTTAGTAAGACCTGGAGGGGACAGGAGCTCCACAAGGAGAGCAACAGATCCAAAAAATCTGGGCACATGGTCTTCCCTGAGACTGATAGTCCAACCAAGTAGCATGCATGGAGATAACCCAGAACCCCTGCACAGATGTAGCCCATGACAGTTCAGTCTCCTAGTGGGTTCTATAATAATGGGAACAGGGACTCTCTATGACATGAACTGATTGGCCTGTTCTTTGATCACCTCCCCCTGAGGGGGGAGCAGCCTTACCAGGCCACAGAGGAAGACAATGCAGCCACTCCTGATGAGACCTAACAGACTAGGATCAGAAGGAAGGAAAAGAAGACCTCCCCTACCAGTGGACTTGGGGAGGGGTATTTGTGGAGCAGGAGGAAGAAGGGAAGGATTGGGAGGGGAGGAAGGAGGGAACTACAAAGTAAATAAAGTGTAATTAATAAAAAAAATTAAAATAAAAGAAAGAGGGTCTAGGTAGGATAAAAGCACAAAGAAAAAATACCCTGACCTCAACTTGACCCCAAGACCAGGGCCAAGGAAGAGAACACTGACCCTGACTTGCCTCCAAACCCAAGACCAGGTCCAAGAAACAGAATCACACCAATCTCTGAACAGAAAGACCCACCAATCCTCACCCTGGAAATCTCCATGCTGGGATGCTCTACCCATCCTGCTCAATCCCCACCCCACCCCCACTCCAAGAAATAAATCCTACTTAACTCTTGCCTTTTGCTCAGTTCCCTGATGCTTCTTGCCGGAGCAGAGGTAGCCACTCTCCTGGGTTCTTCCCTCCCAATAAATCTCTGTGTGAGGATTGTTGTGCAGTGTGGCTTTGTGGTCTTCTTTGGCTCCGGATTGCCAGGATACCTCTTGGAGCAGAGCTGTACCACTCTCCCTGAGCGGAATTTGCACTGGGGAAACCTTCCCCTTCAGCAGCTGGAGCAGAGCTGTAACACTTCGTAGTGGGAGCCTTTCCACTCAGAGCGGCAGCACTTACAGTCTGGCTTTGAGACAGCTGAAGAAGAAAAAGATCAGGAAAACTCTTTCAGAGAAGACCTGCTGCGGGGATCATGTGCCCCGCCTACAGCTGCTCCTTACTGTGTGAAACAGTGCCTTTCAAATTGAGCCTTGCTGCTGGTTTCACAAAGCAGCAGTTGACTCTGAGTACAAATGCAGAGGGAAGGTGAGTCTACTTCCTTGGTCATGTAGACACCATGGAGCCAGCACAAACCACAAGGCACAGACTGATCAGCCTCCAGCAAGTCAAAAGGTGGCACTTATTAAGTAGGTTATTAACGAAGTTGGAGGTGTGTAGGTAAAACCGTATCAGAAACGCCAGGCCCAAGAACTTCTCAAACACAACAGATCAATGAAGGCTATAATAAATACCCACAGAAAGACTGAGAGCTTTGTACCCATCCCAGGATTTACTCTGGTATTTGCCTAAATCATGTATATGTTTAGCTTTTTAATAGAAGCCTAATCTTTGATTAATGAAAATCAAGGTCTTGGAAGCTTGAGAGAGGACTCAGAGGTTAAGAGCACTGGTTGTTCTTCCAAAGGTCCTGAGTTCAATTTCCAGCAACCACATGGTGGCTCATAACCATCGATAATGAGTTCTGGTGCCCTCTTCTGGTGTGCAGGCACACATACAGGCAGAATACTGTATACATAATAAAAAATTTAAAATTTTATCAGTGGACTAGGGCAGATCAGGGAGGAGGAAGGAGGGAGAGAGGGACCAGGAGGAACTGAGGGAGGGGGCTACAGTTGGATACAAAGTGAATACTTGTAAATACTACTGCTACTTTACTACTGCTAACACTAATAACAAATAAAAAAAACGAAAGAAAAGAAAATCAGCGTCTTAGCGGGCTCCGTGCGGCATGCAAATCCAGTACTCCAAGGAAGGCAGAGGCAGGCGGATCTCTGGAGTTCAAGGTCAGCCTGGCCTACAAAGTGACTCCAGGTCAATGAAGGCTACACAGAGAAACTCCGTCTCGAAAAACCAAAACCCCAAATCAAATCAAAACAACAACAAAAACAACAAATCAGGGTCTTAAATAAACCAGGGACTCCACATGGCAAGCCTTATCCTCCACCTCAGGTATCCTAATGGCAGGTCATCTTTCAAAGGGGATAAAACAGTGAAGTTTTGGGGGCAGCCTTGTGGGCATGGTTGGATGCTGGGAGGAACTGTAGTCTGATCAGCAGCCAGACAGGTCATTCATAGACTGTAACATGGTTTTGCTGTGGCAGAGTAGAGGGAGTACAAATAACAGAGTCATTCCAAACCAGCAGTGGGTCCAGAGGCCGCCATTGCCGAGCATTTTCACATCCACTGTATTGTTTTCTTATTGATGATATTTCAATAAGAAAAGGTAAGAACATTAAATCGAAAGTGAAGGCTGTCTAAGTTCTTGCACGTCTGTTTCCAGAGGGAACACTTAAAATGTAATATTCATTGGTTTCTTTCTACGGCAGCTATCAATGTGAATTATACAGATGCATGTGGCTTGAGCTTTTCACATACAAATGGAATTATGCACTAGCTATCATCTGAGATGTTGTGCTTACTCTAATGGTGATTCCCCTTCCTCTGACCATACAAGTACCTTTCCTCCTCTTGAAAGCTGCTGTGTTTCCCTTCCTGAGCACAGCGTGGAACGTGTTTGACAGGTTCTCTCTTAATGGTTCTGCTGATAACTCCACTTTTTCTTTTAGCTATTAAATATCATGCTGCAAAAAGCCTTATTTATCTATGTGTGTTTAAAACACTTGTTGACTATTTCCATAAGGTACATTCCTGGTCGTGGCAATGCTGGTTAGGTGATCGTGAATAATTAAAATTATGTTTATGTTGCTGAATTGTTCTAAAAAGATTGTTGGACCAATTTGTGTTTCTACCAGGGTGAATGGGTAACTTTTCCCCACATCTTTGCTTTCATTTTTGTAGTCATTATTCATGTCCTATGATGGATAGTTAGTCCAGCATTAGGTATCTCTGTTAGAAGGGAAAGCTCAATATATATGCTCTATGGTTTGTGTGAAGAGCTTCCTGCTGCACTAACTTACTGTGGCAGAGCCACAGATCTGCAATAGCCCAGAACATTCTGTCTCAATGGTAATCTTTATGTGCAGTCGAAGCCTGGGGCCATTCTTGTTCACATGATAGCTGCCATTGCATAACACTACTCTAGTTTTATGCCAGGAAAAACGTGGGCAATGCATTTTTCTTTCTTATCTGCCTTCAAGTCTGATAACTATCATGGAAATTTTTTCCTTTTTGGTCTGTCTCCAGGTGTGACCAATATTGCCAAGATCCTTTATGAGACTCGGTATTCATAATTAACTTTTTTTTTTTCTTGGCCAAGATTGAGTGCAAATGATTAGAGGTTAGGGTTTGCTAATGCAGATTTCTCCGAGTCAACTTTAGGTATGAGAACAGATTGAGAGAAAGGTCATGTGTGTCTCCCCACCCACCATTTCCCCAGTGGATACGAACACACCACACAGACCCCTCCCTGCTTGACAAGGTGGAGCTGACTATCCCAACTCCATCTTCTCTGGGGCTAGGGTAGTATTTCTGTATTTGTTAAGCACCGGGTTTGCAAAGAAAGTTTCAGTTTGGCTTTACGTGTTTCTAAAATGATTGTTGGAAACCAGTGCCTCCAGCTTTGGACCTCACTCAGTTCTAGCTTATTTTAGGTCTGGTCTGAGAGCTTTTAATTACAGCTTGTGGGCCCGGGAAATAGTCTCTAGTGCTCTGTGGTAACTGGCCACCAACTCGCCCTGTGGTGTTGCCATCAGATCCTCTCCTGTGAGCCCAGCTGAGCAGATGTCCGGAGGGCCTCCTTCTCTTCTCGGCACCCTTCCTCCAGTACTCACCCTTCACACCTAACACGCCGTTGTGTAGAGCATTTAAATCTCATCTTGGCAGCCAGTGTTATCACTAACTCTTTGCATATTCTAGTCTGTCTCTTCCTTAGGTCTGCATGGCTCTCTGAACCTTCCTGGAACATTTGAGCACTTTTTCAGTAAGGCCAAGCTTGACAACATGTTTACTAATTGGCACAAATTTAAGGCTAGAGGGATGTTTCCAGGAAGCGTATGAAAGCCCACTGGACACTTTAACAGCTTTTTGTGGTTGGCACTCCGTTAGGGGCTGTGATGACTTACCCTGAGATGGCAGTGGTTGTGCAGCCAGCATCTTAAAGGCCCACACTCTCGTCTTAAGTAGTTCATCCCGATCCCTCTCAACTTTCATCATCTGATGAAAAGTACACATTTTCTACACTGATTGTACCAATTTGCTTGGTGTCTTGTCTGGCTTCTGCATTTGTTCGTACTGAATTTTCCTTGCATTTTTTCCACACTTTGTTCTGACTCTCTGGCCACAATAGGTAACTGACACTTCACAAGTCCTGCAGGAGCTTTAGCACCTAGCATTTGAGCAGCCTCTCCAGCTGATGGCACCACCCATATGCCTGCCTGCTCTCCAGGTTTTAACTTTCTTTTGGATTCCAGTCCTTCCTGCCCCTTGCTTCAGGGTCTGAACACATGTTGGTCCTTCTACCTAGAAGAAATGTCTCTACCTACCTACTCTACTGGACTAATCCCTTCCTGTCTTTCACCTCTCAGCCTCAGCATCCCTTTCCTGGGAGGCCACCAAGTCCTCCTAACCTCTCATTCCTAGCATCCATCTTCAGGTGTCATTGACTGACTCTTGGCTGAGTTTCCCTAGTGTTCAAAAGTTTCCTGAAAGTATCACAAGAATCCCCCATACAGTGCTTTGGGCATGGTGAGCTCTTGATGAATGAACAATCTAGTGAATGAATGAACTCAGGAGAGAATGCCTCGGTTAATGAGCTTCCTGGGAGAAAGAAAGACTCTAGCACATGTCAGTCTTAGGGCCAAAGGATTATATTCCTCAACAGAAAGAAGATGGTATTCCCTGTTAAGCTCTCTAGCACAGCAGGACAGTGGAAACAGAACTCAGAGACAGAGAAAGGGTGAGAGTTCGCAAGATTATTTATCAGGACCTTTGTTGGGCTTTTGTGAGAGTTAGCTCCCTTGTTATGACAGATGTAGGAGGGGGATACAGATGAAGAATCCAAGTTTCACCAGCAGTGAAAAAAAATAAGGATTTAAAATAAACTCTGTCTGAGTGTGCTATTTCCATCACACTGCAATATATCAATCTTAGAATTCATTTGTTCCTTCAACAAACATTTAATATCTGTTCTATGTTAGGCCAGTACTACATGCTGACAAGTATTAAGATGAATTTGATGTAGTTGCATTCTCAGGATCCCATTCTCCTTTGAAAAGAAAGAAATAGAAATAATCAATAACTATATCATTATTCATAATATTCAAAAATATTGTCAGATGTGGTGGCTTCTGGCTATAATCTCAGTACCTGAGAAGTGAAGTCAGTTGAAATTCCATGAGTTTGATGCTGAAATGGGTCACACAGGGCCAGTCAACCTTGGGCTACAGAGTGAGGCCCTAAATCAAATAAATGAAAAGAAAATCCATCACTTGGTATACGTCAGGCACTGGGCATACAAAGGAACGCTAATTAGGTGTGCTATTTCCCTCATGGAGTTTACCGTCTAGTGGAGAAGAGGACTTTCGAGGAGTACCTATAGAGCCACACTAGTGGAAAAGTGAATGTGCAGGTTTCTGCCATAGTCAGCTATGTGAGGGAAAAGAATATGGGACCCAAGATAGCCAGGTGTAGAACCAGTGCAGGAGGATTTTAAAAGCACAGTGGTTGATAGCAAGAAGGAGTATAATAAGTTCTGGAAATAGGAACCAGGATGCTGTGCTTAGAGGCAGAAAGCATAAGGCTAGACCAATGAGTAGTGGCAATACTGTGAAGTCCCTTGTGATCTCTTACTAAAAGTGACATGACCAGATTGGAATTTTGAAAATGCTGTGTTGATAAACGAGTGGATGGGAAGGGGTGAGTCCAGAAAGGAGGCTGGGAGAATAGTGAAGAAGCTCGTCTACACAGAGCTACACAGTCTACACAGACTACACAGTCTGGGCTGTGAGCAGCCTGGCTGGAAGTGGCCATGCAGAGAGAGATGCACTATCGGTCTGTGGGCTAGAAATGGGGGCTGTTTAGAGCAGAATTCCTAGCAGAGCAAGGGATATGGCCATGGTGACTCTATTTTCTGCTGTACGTAATTTGAGGAAAGCTGGCAACATTTCTTGAGTGAAGGACTGCTGAAAAGGGACTAGCTTTGAGGATGGACAATTTTGAGTTCACTTCTGGCCCTGTAGAGTTTGAAGTTGCTTTGAGATACTCCCACTAACATATCAAGCAGGCAATCCGATGAAGATCAGAGGCCTGTGAAGAGAGCTGAATAGGTGGTAAAAGTGTACACATCAACCCTTAACTAGCCATAAGGGACTAGTGCCAAGAGCCGGTTGGTTCAAAATTTCTCAGATGCTTAAGTTCGATTTAGAAAATGGCAAAGTATTTTCATTTAATCCACAAATCCTTCCATAGACTGTAAATGAGCTCTATATTGCATATAATACCTAGTAAAATGTCATAAACACCAGCAGGAAAGTCTGTATATGTTCAGAACACACACACACACACACACACACACACACACACACACACACTAATTTTCAATCTACAGTTGGTTGAATCTACAAATGCAGAAGCCATGGACAGAGAGTAGAGCTGCTATGGGAGGGAATCTGAGCCATCAATTGCGGGCGGTGGAAAGAAACGGGAGTTTCATCTTTCGTAATAACATCACCTTATTATGACCTAATGCTTCAGCAGTTTATCCAGCCCTCTCAGCTCTGTTATGTAATTTGAGCTTCATGACATTTCACAGAATTTGCTGCCGAGAAGACAGATGTTCAAGTGTAGGAGAACAGACTAGAGCCAGTACGCTGTCCTCCTTGTCCATTCTTTTTCTGATTTCTCTATCGTACCCAAGCGAGTGCCGTGGTTAAAATCACGCGAATGCATATATTGCATATTGCAGCACCATCTACTGTGGCTTAAGCTGGAAACGCTCCTCCCCAGGCCTGTGGACTGCTTAGTTTGATGTCAGCTTGACACAAACTAGAGTTATCTTAAAGGAGGGACATCCCCTCAACCAGATCTGGCTGTAGGCCATTTTCTTAACTAGTGATTGATGGGCATGGCCCAGCCTATTATGTGTGCCATTTGTGGGCTGGTGGTTCTATAAGGAATCAGGCTGGGTAAGCCATGATGAGCAAGCCAGAAAGCAGCACCTCCTGCCTCCAGGTTCCTGCCCTGTCTGAGCTCTTATCCTGACTTCCTTCCATCATGAATGGTAATATGGAAGTACAAGACAAGTAAACCCTCTCCTCCCCAAGTTGCTTTCGTTATGCTGTTTCATTGCAGCAATAGTAACCCTAACTTCAATAGCCTGTGTTCTAAACATTTGTGGGTTCTTTTGGGAGTCTGTGGAACCTTTACCAGATAAGATCCAGCTGGCGAACGTGGGTCACTAGAGGAGAGCCTTGGAAGCTTATCCCTTCCCTGGTTCTGGTCTTGCTATTTTTTTTTTCTTTTGTGGTCCTCTAGCATGTGACCAGTGTCTAACACATGCTCCTGTCACTGCTAGCAGCTCCATCAAGCCTTCTCTGACATGATGATAAATTATACCTTCCTTCCCTTTGGTTGATCCTGTCTGGTGTTTGGGTCACAGAGATGGTAACCAATATATCAGTTTCAGGCGTCCTAGATGAAGAATGCCAAAGTCTAAGCGTCTGTCTTTCCATGCAGAAGTGGTAACCCTGGGTAACTCTGTACAATGAAGAGTTGGGGCTCACATACCACACGGTGAAAGCACAGCACGCACACTAGCTGGGGTCCTTCAGTTTTCTAGCAGTTTACGTCAGTTGCTCAATAGTTTGACCTCCCAAAGTTTGGAATCCTCACTCTCATGCTGCACTGTACCTTCTGCTCCAATCAAAAAACCAGTGTGAAGCTCCTCGATACTGTTCTCTTGGGACCTTTTGCGAGGCTCATTTCTTCAGGCTCATCAAGTGGTGACCCACAAGCACGTGTGACTGAGAATCCTGGATGGCTCCCAACTTTCTGTGCTCTTATCAGACACCGTGTGCTCACGTCAGAACATAGGGCATCAGTGATACCGCCAATATTCTCATGGTGTTTGCTCTAAAAGGGACTAGAGTCTCCACCAGGCACTGAAATTACACTGAGCCTGCTCAGACAAGCACAGGGAAGTCCCACTTGCCTTTGGACATGTGGCATCTACTAAAATGAACACTGGTGCCAGACCTGCTTCAGGAACCTACTTCTGCTCATGAAACCACCAAACGAGAGTCAAGACCAAACCAAAACAACAAAGAACAACAGCAGGAAACTTTAGGCTTTGCACCAACAATGCTACGAAGCAGTTGCTATGGTTTGTTCCTCCAAAACTCATGTGAAAATCCGATTCCCAGTGTTCCAGTGCCGAGAGACAGCGAGACAGTAGAAAGTTTCCCAGGCCACTGAGTGAGGTGGAGCCTTTCTCACAGGACTGCTCTGATTCCCAGGGGACCCAGTGAATCGAGCTGCAGAGTTAACAGAGGAGTCATATGGAGGGCAAGAGGTTGACACTGTGTGTCTTTTTCAATCTCTTCTCTACTTTTTTTTATTTTTTAAACAGGATATCTTGATTCACAAAGAAGCAAGAAAATGTGACCCATTTCTCAGGTAAAGGACAATCAACATTTGTCAATGACAACTCCAAGATAATGTAGATACTGGACTTATCAGAAAGGAACAGTATAGCAACTCTTACAACTGTGTTCAATCAGTTCATGGTAGTTACATTTACATCGCTGTGACCAACGCCTGACAGAAAACACTAGGGGAAGTGGGAAGGGTTTATTTTGGACTAAGAAACAGAGAGTGCAGAACCACAGGCAGGTCTAACTTTCAAGGCCCTCCCTCACTGACCTACTTTTGCTGTCTAGATCCACCTCTCCAAGGTTCTATAGCCTTCAAACTATCACTGGGAAGAAATATTCTAAAGATGAGCCTGTGGAAGAGACTTCAGGTTCAAAACATAACATGGGTTTACTTGTTTATACTCACTGTGCATATTATAGCACAGCAAAATATCCACTGATAAAGAAAGGGGAATGCTATGGGTTTGTAATTCCTAAAATAAAAAGTATAATTGGCAAACAGATATATACATTTATCTAGCTGTTCTTCAAGAAAATGCAAACTGAAATTGTGATACCACTTCTTGCTGATTATTCATAAAAGGTTGATAATTAATATCTTAGATTCCCTGTTTTAGCTTACCTCTCAGGGTTGGCCAGAGAGACCCTGGGATCTGCATGTCTTTGTCTCCCAGCACAAGGATGTCAGTCACAACCAGCTCTGGTAAGTGTGTGCTGGGATCTGAATTCAGTTCCTCCTGTTGCACAGCAAAGACTTCACTCCCTGAGCTGTTTCCTTGGTCCATCAACTTGGCCCATCAAAGATGTGTCTTTGGGTACTCTGAATTTGTTCTTGTTTCACTGTCCCTCTTTCTTGCTCTTCTTATCCTAACTGAGGGGTCTTCCCAGGTGCGGTCTCTTTAATCTCTAGCATTGGCCACAAAGCTTATTCCATCCCAGGAATTCTGCGGCTCATTTCTGTAGGAATAAATGTCAGTCCTTGTCTCTCTGATCTCTCTCGTTTCTGCTGTTTACTGAATTGAGGAGTCTGATGAGTCTTGCAGGGTGAGCATCCTTAAGATGCAATCCTCTCCCTTTTTCTGTTCTTACTGAGAAAGGGCTCAGCTCTTCCCAACCACAAGAGACTAAAGTCCCCAAACACCTTGGGCATCTTTCTCTCCCACATCTCTCACAATCAAAGGCAAGGTACTATTGTTGATACCCTCTTCTCAATCAATGCTTTTTTCAGTACTCCTGGTCCAACCCCAGACCTTTATAAACTCTTGCCTAAACTTTTTCCAAAATGACACATTATGGTTTAAAATAAGAGGGGGATGAGGAAATCACTCATAGCCTTAGCCACCTCACATGGTTGCTATCTCATTTGATCTTTAAAAATGAGTTACTTACTCTTATTTTATGTGTGTTGGTGTTGTGTTTGCATGTGTGCCCGTGTGACAGCATTGGATCTGCAGGAGCTGGAACTACACAAGTTGTGAGCCACTATGTATGTGCTGGGAATTGAACCTGGGTCTTTTGGAAGAACAACCAGTGCTCTTCACTGCTGAGCCATCTCTCCATTTCCATTTTGACTTATTTTTAAAATGCATTTTAGAGAGTTACTATTATGGTAGACATATACTTCTTTGGACAGCTTAATTCACTTAAACATATTTATATTTATTTATATGTACATATTATAATAATATAGTATAATTTAATTACCACATTATATTTTACATTATATTATAAATAAATAATTATATTTTACATATAGTTATATGTTATATGTGCATAACACATAATTATGTAAATATATAATTATGTAAATACCTAAAATAATAGTCATATACAAATTCTATTATTATATTATTAAATAAATTACATATTCATATACTATGTTATATATAATATAATATATAATAAATATAATTATATACATGTTGTTATAGTATATATGATATATTTACTCATTCATATTTTTCAGTGTTACTCTATAGTATTCGTAATCATATTTCAGTAGCTATACAATTTTTTACCTCTTAAATGTGTCCCAATTTACCGATTTGCTCAATAACTCTAGGTTAGCTGTTTTTCCCAGCATTACCGTTAAATTATTTTGACTGTTGTTTAACGTGGTGATGAGCAACAAATGAAAAGCTTAATTTATGTAAATGTTCTAAATTGGTATTACTATGTTTAATTATATGAATATTTTAAAGCTCCTGGATCATATTACCAAGTACTTTCCAGATCAATTGGACTGTTTCAGTTTATTTTCAAATCAGCCAATTTTTGTATGTGACATATGAATGAATGCCCATTTTTCTATCTTCTCAGTTAGAACTGACTATTAAGTATCAACCTTTTGTGAATAGTTAGCAAAAGTGATACCACAATCTCAGTGTACATTTTCTTGAAGAACAGCAAGACAAATGTTCTTTTCTGAACAGTCCAATATCTACATTATCTTGGACAAGTGTTGATTGTCCTTTACCTGAGAAATGGGTCATGTTTTCTTCCTTCTTTGTAATTCAAGATACCCTGTCTCAAAAACAAACAAACAAACAAACAAAAAAACAAAACAAAAAAACCAAGGTAGAGAAGTGCTTGAAGGAGACACCCCAATGTCAGCCTCTTTTCTCTATGTGAGCCATAAGGTCTAACACATCATTCCCATGCATGTTCACACACCCAAACCCACCCAGCCCTGCACATCACCTCACTGAATTCCAGCTTCCCTTCTCAGATGAGTGTGGCAGCTACTCACCCTGGCCACCCCTTGGGAACATGTGCCCATCCCTTGAACCTGAGCTAGGCCTGTGATTTGCACTAATCAACAGAATGTGTTGGCAATGGTGGGTTTGAGCCCTAAACAGACATTTGCTCTTTAGGGAGTTCTCAGAATCCATATAAGAAATCTCAGTGCCCTACACGTATAGAGGGAGAGGTCTGGAGACTAAGCGGAGAGGGGCCAGACGCCCCTGCAGCACAGCTGAGCCCAGCCTTTTAGTTTGTCCCCAGTCAGGTGTTAAATGTGCATGTGAGCCATCAAAGACATTCCAGTCTCAGCCACCATCTGATGCAGCTTCATGATAAATCCCAAGTGATGCCTGCAAGAGAGTGTCCAGATGAGCCTCGGTCCACTCACGCGATCATTTGAAATAATAAAATGGGTCATCGTTTCACGATGAGTGTACCATGGATTTTATGTAGCACTAGGTAATTAAAACCCCATGTTAGTCTAAGAATCCATCTTACATTCAGCTTCCTCATCTGGAAAACAGAATAATAATTAGGTCTCCATCATAGACTCGTAATGATGGCCAAATAACATACTCAGTGCTTATGAAATTTTCCCACCAAGATGCTTCTGCCAATGAAAGACAGTGAACAGCACACATTTAGAGTTTAGAGGGTATGGCTTACAGCATTTTCTACATATGTAGTATTTCTTGGAAGTGGTTTCATATTAAATCTTTCAGTCAACCTTGTTTTCTACACAAAGTGTCCTTGTGGTTATTCGTTAATGATTTTATCCCAGTTACACATACACACTGTTGTTCTGCATGTCTGTCCTTCTACAGCATTCCGACGAAGCCTTGGAGTATGAGCACCCCATTTGAAAATGTATGAGCAAGTAATCTATCATAGCCTGGCAAAGGGAATCCCTTGTAAGAGGAGGAAGACGTGGAATGTTCAAGAGAGTCAAGGAAGGCCTAGGGATCTAGAGTAGATCGATTAGTAGTTAATTGTCATAAAAGGCCTGCCTTAATGTACTTTCTAAGGTAGAAAACTGGAGACTGGAACTGAAACAGCAGCCATGCAGAAAGGCTGCCTGCTGGCTTGCTCTCCATGGCTTGCTTAGCCTGCTTTCTTATACCACCCAGGCCTACCCACTTAGGGGTGGCCCCACCCCAGTTGGCTTGGCTCCCTGTCAATTATTAATCAAGAAAGGGATCTGTGGACTTCCCTTCAGGCAAACTGTTTGAGGCATTGTCTCAATTGAGGTCTCTCTTCCTATTTGACTATAGTTTGTGTCAAGTTGACAAAAATCTAACCAGGACAAAGTCATTGAGTTGTATGACTAAGTAGTTCATGATACTTGAGGCAATGATGTGTTTCCAGGGAGAAATAAGGAGCCAGGGGCAGAATAAAAGTGGAGAGATTGCTCCCCAAGTAATCTGTTAAGAGAACAGCATTTCAGGAGGAATAGGTACATGGAGAAGGATTCTGGTCCCCTGAACTTTTTAGAATAGAAAATGCTACCTATATTTTTAAAGATAGAAAGAAATGTAAAAAGGAAGAAAGAATGTGAAAAACATGGACAGAGGGCTGAGAGGATCAGAACAAGGACTCTGGATGAGAAAGAAGATTTGAGATAGTTAATATGAGTGATGGGGTTAACTCAGGAGGTAGAATGAATGGATCAGTTCTGTAGTGGAAGGGAAGCAAAGTGGGGGAAGAAAGACTGGGGAATATTTAGGAAAAGGAGGGAATGAAGGGAACACTCTCATCCTGTGGGCTCAGTCCATACAACACCAGGGCACCCTAGAGAAATGACGGCTGGAGACTGCATGCATGGAGAGATAAAACAGGCAGTGGAGAGACAGGAGTCATTGGAAGTAAGCTAGAAACTTATTGTGGGATCACCTGTTGGCTTTATTTGACAGCTTTCTAGGATATCAAGAGAAAGAGAGAGGAAGAGAGTCCCTTCTCAGCAGTGAGACTAAAAGACAGGTAGGTTAAGAGGCAGTATCATGGTGAGCATCATGGTGTGATTCAAGTTGAGTACATGGGTGGAGAAGGAGCAGGTGACAGAGGCCAGTGTCAGAACACAGCAGACATGAAGAAACTCTTGATAAGGACATGGGAGTAGGAAAAGTCAAAGACAGAGATATTCTGTGTTTACAGATCTTAAAATATGAATTGTATTCCAGAGTGTGACTGTAGTCTGAGTGGCTGAAATAGAATGAAATGAGGACAGGGAAGTAAGACAGTAAGCTTGAAGATTCTTGTAGATGGTGTGATAGTTTTATGGGTCAGCCTGGTGCCAGGCTCCAGTCCCTCATTCAGACACTGGGACAGTCGTTGCTATGGAGATACTTTGCACCTGTGATTGAAGAGCATAATCAGTTGATTTTAGGCAAGTCCTGGGTAGTCAGGTTGGTCTACCGCAAGACTGAAAGTGGAGCTGACGTCTCCTCAAGGAGGAAAAGGTCTGCCTGAGGCCCAGGGCTTCGGCCAGTGCCCAAGAACTCCAGCCTGTTGTTTTTCCTGATGCTGCTCTCTGCCTGGCTTGCCCCCACACTCACCTAAGCCCTTCCCTCTGGGAAATCTCTCAGCGTGTTACCTCCCTCAACAAATCTCTCATGTGTCCCCTCCTGGGGTTTCGGTGTCTCTAGGTGGGTCCTGACCAATACAGAAGGGGTAATAATCCAAGCAGAAGCAGTAGAAGATGTTTCCCTTATCATGCTCACTTTGATTTTGGCACTTTGTTAGTACAAAGACAAAAAAATGACTGTCACTCAAGTTGAGATGGAAAAAATAAAGGATGGGTGGGTGGATGGATGCATAGATGGATAGATGGGTAAATGATTGGGTGAGTAAAAGAGTTAGTGTATAAATGCTTAAGGAAATGGTGCTATATGCTACATAGGAATAAATTCTTTGTAAAATAGAGGAAAAAATTCCTACTGTCCACACATCTTGCAAACCTTGTATCAGTGCAATAAATGCTAAAATGTACTCTTGAAACCTAAGATTTTGGTAATATAAAATATTTTCTTTCTAATTTTGATCATCAAGTTAAAGTGTGGAAATCACAGAAACATTTTCAGTTTTTGTTTTTTCCCCCAAGCACTTAGAGCTGTTCTGTGGACTCCCCGGTTAAGCGAGATGTGAAGACATACTGCAGGGGAAATGCTGGTGGTCTCTTATAAAGCAGAAGGGTGGCCCCGAACTCAGCACTCTACCAATGTACAAGAAGCAAAACTCCTGCTCCCCCTCTGCTGTGCTCCTTGGCCTCTTTTGTGGTAGAGAAATGAACCAGAGCTTGTTGTTGCGTTTGTTTTGTTTGTTTTTGTTTTTTGTTGTTGTTTCGCTTTGTTCAGCAAGTGTTTTCTGAGTGGCTCCCATGAGCAGGCCAGCCCAACAGGTAAAATAATGGAAGCTCACAGACAAGCTGGAAGCGCCTACCAACCAGCCCGACTACCGACTATCCAGACGCCATCCTTTCCTTTAGAGCTGTTGAAAGCTTTTGAATTTTTCATCCAACTTCAAGGCACCTTTCAGAAAATGAAATGCAAAGCCTCTCAGCAGTTTGTAGAAGCACTGGGCCAGATGAAGCAAATAAATGGGAGAAGATCATCTTGTTGACTCCTGCCAGGAGCCGCAGAGCATCATGGGACATTCTTTCTGAGGCTTTGGGAGTCTTCCCTACCTACAGACGGGAGGAAGCCCTGCTCCACCTGATCTCTGGCTAATGCTAGATTTATCTGGTCACCTGCAGGATGAGGTTACCGCAGCCACTGTGCATGACAGCTAAGGGAACTCTTGAGAGAATGTAGCCTCAAGGAAAAAGAACCAGGCTTGGTAAGTAGATCCATCTCTGGAGTCCTAGGGACTGAAATCCCTAGAAACCAATCAGAGAGACAGTGTCTGCTCTTCTAAACACTCTCACCCTTAGGCAGCACAACAGCAAGGCTTTAGCAAACATTACTGAAACAATAGGAGAGAATTCTACCATACTTACTCACCAACCACCTAATGGCCATGGCATCATGGGGCTCAAGGCACGGGGGGTGGGAGCGGGGGGGGGGGCGGGGGGTGGGGAGTGAAGTGAGGTGCTAGCTCTGGGGAGAACAAAAACAGTGCCTAGATGGAGGGAGCTTGTTTGAGAGTCCATGACAGATACTCCAGGTGCAGCTGCTGTAGGTGCATCGCCATCACGACAGCCCCAAGTTTAAGCACAGCGGGCGTGAGGAAGGTCCACCTGGGGATGGATTCCTCTGTCATGGGAAACTGGGAGTACCTATCATGGATCAGGACATCTTGTCTATCACAATTACTCACTTCTTCCCTCAAATCTTTTTTTTCCTGACTGCCCTATTTATTTCCACACATAGCTCGCAGCAATGCCAGCCTGTTCTCACATGCCTCTTGCGTCAATTTGTCATTTTGACTGAAGAAATTGAATGACAGTCACTTCTGCTTTCTTCTGCTGTTGGGTTAACTATGTTTCAGTAACCTTAAATGTCCCTTCAGGTTCTACCTTTTGTCTTTCAAGTGAGGGGTGGTAGCCTTGCTGCCAGCCTGTTGACATCAGGGAATTGGGCTGAGTGGCACTGAGGGGCAGAGGATGGCTCTGTCCGCTCTTGAAGAGCTGCTGAATGAATGAACCAGCACTTTCATCAGAAGTTCTCAAAACCCTGTGTGTATAGGAACGGACTCCTTCCCTACTCTGTTAAATCTTAGCCCTCTCTATTTTTAAAAGGGAGGGAGAGAGATTGTGACTCCTGGGAATTTTGTTTTCCCCTGTCCAAAATGTAATGTTATTTTCATACCTGTCTTATGGAAAAGGACCTGACCAGCCTATGAATATTTGGAAATGTGCTTTTGATTTCGGCTTTCAATTAACTTTCAGGATTTATTGTTCCTGGATTTGAATCCTTAGATAGAAGTGATGGATCAATAAAACTTGGAATTATCTAAACAAGAGGCTAGTTTCTTGCTTATTATACCTGAGGAACAAAGTCCTCCGGGTAGCAATTGTGTCTGAGATAGGCAGCGAATCAATAATGAATGCTCTTATGGCCAAGGTAATACGATACCTTGGAATTAAATGAGTGATGGGGGCGGGGTGGGGGGAGAAGCAGGCAGGAAGCAGCACCAATGTTCCTAGAAGGGTCTCATGCTTTTGAGGTTGACACTGAAGAGAAACGTCACATCCTCCCCCCTGTTCCTTTTCTGTGTATAAAAAATTATTTAAAGATGGCAAAAGCTTCCCGTATGACCTTCACAACTGCTCATTTGCAGTGAGTTTTGGCTGCTTACCGAAGAGGAAAAAAAAAAAATCCTGGCGATGAATTGTCAGGACATTGGCTGCTCTTCCCATTAGCTTTAGAACATTCTGTACTTCATGCGCGTGAGTGTGTGCTGCTGATGAAGTGCTATGTCCATGTTGCATAGTAACTCATATTCTCAGGGCTGTGCTCGCCAGCCATTAGGCTCCAGCTTCTCTGCCTCTGAGAGCTCTCCCTGCATGCATTGCCCTGAGAATTTCCCTCCACAGGAAGGCATAAAATGCAAATACTTTTGAAGACCTCCTGAAGAAAACCCTCAGCTGCTCTTGCTTCTCACTGATGCCCACTGTGTAAATCAGTGCCCTGTTAGTATAACAAAATACCGGAGATCATCTACTTAGAAGGAGGAAGGTTTGTACTCGGGGCTTCAGCGCTTTCAGTACAGGGTCAGTTGGCTCTGCTGCTTTGGGTCTGGGCTGAGGTTGCACCTTCCTGGTGGGAGCACATGGCAGAGAAGGCTGCTCACCTTCAGGAAGCCAAAACCAAAAGACAAAGGAAGTGTGGAGCCTAGGGTTCCACTACCCCTCTCCAGGGCATGCCGTCAATGATCTGACTTTCTTCCTCCACACCACAGTGCCTCAAGTTTCCATGGCCTTGTGGTAGTGCTGTAGGCTGGGGACTGAGTCTTCAAAATATGGACCTTTGGGAGACTTTCTTTAAATGTTTTTTTTTGTTGTTTGTTTGTTTTTTGAGACAGGATTTCTCTGTGTAGCCCTGGCTGTCCTGGAACTCACTGTGTAGACCGAGCTGGCCTCAAACTCACAGAGATCAGCCTGCCCCTGCCTCCTGAGTGCTGGGAATAAAGGATCACCTCCATTGATCGTCTTTGGGAAACTCTTAGACAAGGTAAAGCAGAGGTTCTTCTGTGTGGCTTGCCCTCCCATCTGTCCAGGAACGGATGTCCATTGATCACAGAGGAGCAGGGCAGCGTAGAAAAGCGGTAAAGGACAGTAAGGGCTTGGAGGTTATTGTAGGTGGCGGGTGAGTAGGCTGGGTCACTACAATTACAGCAACCAAAAGCTACTGAATTCCAAACTGCTTCTTGAAGCCTTTCTCATGGAGAGACCTGAAATCCACAGAACATAGTGTTGCTTGCTGCGAAGGAAAATTTTGGTGACCTTCCAACTCCTACTTGGAAGTAGCTTGTTCCTGATAGGTCTTTTATGAAAGAGCTCCTTCTAAGGGCAAAGTTATAACCAGACCTAACAGGAGAGTTAAAAAAAAAAAAAAAAAAAAAGTCTCAACGCTGACCTTGGTTTACAGAAAAAAATGAGAACCTTTGTCCTGGATCTTTTCTGTGAGGGAAACTTGACAACCTCCATGATGCTCATTCGAAAGACAATGTTAAAGTTGAACAAATAAACAGTGCTGTCTTTAGCATTATTTATGGAAGAAAATGTTGACATCAGGGACCATGTTGGCTAATCTGCTTTGGCCAAGTTCCCCTTAGAGACAGTGCTTAATAGAAGGAATGGGCAGAAAATTAGCATACAAAATGCTGTTCAGTAAAAGGGATAAAATGTTAATGGGGAACTCTTGGTGTCTCTGTTTCTGTTTATTTCTCTGAAAGTTAATTAATGGCCAAGCTCAGCACTAGGAGGAATCTAAATCTGAGTCCATCTCCCTGATCAGTGCTATTTTGACCATTTCTGCAGCTTAATCTCAAAGAAGAGCTGACCTCCACTTCTAGCGCTGCCTCTTCGGCCTCCGCATTTTGGACAGCAGAAAATTGCAATCCTGCAGCTAATTAGCATGGCCACACAGCCTCTGCGGTTAGCAAGGTAATTAGTTTCAGAGATAAGTGGAGATCGGGGAGGTTTGAGACACAGCATGTTTATTGACTGATGTCCCCTGGACAACAGAGCTACTACCTACTTGTTAAAGAAACTTGAATTATTATCTGCCCAGAGTTCCAGGACCCAAGGACGAAGCAATGTGGTAACCGGGGACTTTATGGAAGCAAAGGATAAAAGCAAATTTGTGATTCAGGCAATAACCTTTAGAGAGAGGACAAGGGATGCTTTCTGGAGAACATTGCTTTCGCATGGAGAGGACAACAGACTAAAAGGACATGCTGAGGCTTTAGTGGAAATTCCTGACATTTGGGGAGAAGAAAGAGCTCAGATTGAATTGAAATAAGTTGGCATTGTTACAGGGGAAAGCCGTGGGGCTAACCTTCACAAGGCATGCCTTTTCCAGAGCGGAACTCTAGGCAAGAGCATTTGGAACAAACGTTGGGTTGATGCCGACGCCCTATCTGCAGTCTTCCTCGTCTACAGAATGAGCCCGTGATAGTACCGAGGTTGCAGAGTTATGGGGAGTAAATCTCATTTTATGAGCACATAGTTAACCCTACATATGTGTTGGACGTTATTAATCACTGTTATTAATAATCACGTTATTAATCTCACTGTTTATCACTAAGGGATTCCAGGGGCTTTAGGTAGGAGATTGGACTAAACAACCTCAGAATCTCTACTCTTGGGCCTATGACTTAGTGGATTAATGGTAGAAATACTTTACAGCTCAGAGATCCCTTGTGAAAAACCCTGTCTATGGCTTGCCTGTTCTTTTGAGCCCTGTAGATATCTCTAAAGCAGTGATTGTCTTGCACGTGATGCCCTTGACCTCACCATGCCTTGGCTTTTTGTTTACTTATATACCCTTCTGTTCCTGAAAGATTTTAGGCAACATAGATTTTTTTAAAATTATATTTGATTATTTATTTATATTGATTAATTTGTTTTTTTGAGACAGGCTCTCTCTATATAACCATGGCTATCCTGGAACTCACTCTGTAGACCAGGCTGGCCTCAAACTCACAGAGATACCCCTGCCTTTGCCTCCTGAGCGCATTCATTTATTTTATTCTGTGTGTGGGGGCCAGAGAATAACTGGACAATGAGTTCTCTCCTCCAACTCTATGGGCCCTGGAGGTCGAACTGAGGCCATCAGCATTGATGGCAAGCACGTTTCCCATCTCCCACCCTAGGTAACATATTTAAAGTAACAGGGGCTCTTTTGTAACACGTACAAAGCTAAATGTTCATCCTTTTTTTAAAGTGAGTTTTCAAACCATCATTAGCTATATGCTAGATTGTGGTGACTAGATCAAATATTTCCAAAAGTCGTCGGTAGAGCTGAGAACCAACACAACTGGATAAGCCAGCCCTCTTTGCTAATGGTCCTATCTATGCACCCCACTCATTTACTTCCTGGGATCAATAGGAAGTGCCGTTGGCAGCTAATGGCCGTCTCCTAATCAGGTGTTGGATGGCAGATGCTGACGCTCCCATTCTATTTTACTGCTTCATCATTATCCAGTGTCTCTACCAACTCCTACCAGGGAGACTGTCCTAAGTTCCTTGCAACTCCACTTGGCTTTTTTGTTTACCCTGGCCCCTTCCTGATGCCTGATGTTCTAAAGGAGTTCCTAACTTTCTTAATCTGATAAAGGACATCTACACGACCTCTACAAACAACACTATAGTTTATAGTGAAAGACTGAATTCTTCACCCTAAAGTCAGGAACACCACATTGTAATCACTCCTATTTGAGATCATACGGAGGGGTATAGTCAGAGCAATAAGGAAAGGAAATTAAGTTGAAAGGACACAAAACTGTCTTTACTCATAGGTAACACAATTCTATTTATAGAAATGGCTTAAATCTACAAATCAACTACTAAAAGCAAGAAAAATCATCATCAGAGAGGCTGAAAACAGTGACAAATGTAAACATTTGAGTAAAAATGTTAAATATTAATGAATTAGGCGCTTCAGCTTGAAGACAGAGTATCATAACTTCGTTGAACCTATTCCAGCCTCCTAATGTCTGTTTCTACGGTTGGATATTTATGCCTTTTATTTTTAAAGTGAAGCTCTTTGGGCCTTGTATTGTGGTGTTCATATTGGTAAAGTATTCAATTTGTTAAGAAAATACAAGAATTATAAATGTGCATCTTACAAATAGCAATGGTTAAATGCATGTATAGAATGATAGACAGAAGCAACTGGACAGGTATCAGCCTCATGCCATAGTAGTATGGCCCCATGACTTCAGTTTAGGCTAGCAAGAACTATTTAATTAGCTTTATGGGCAGTGTGACATAAGATGATGGGACCCATATCTTCAATGAGATATAATTTCCCTGGGACATGAGATTGCACAGATAAACCAATGGAAGAATAAAGAAACTGTAGAGTTGAGAGAAGACTTCCCTATTGCTGTGTTGGACAAAATAGCCTTCCTGGAAAGAAGAGTGCAGATTTAGGACCCAGACTTGGACCCATACTAAAGAGAAATGTAACAGGTATTGTTCATGATCCTAATTGCCTGTGGTCCCTGTACATGATCTCACTGTCACTGACACCGGTCTCAGAATAGGAATGAGGTCTGACTAGTCCATGAGTGAAGTCATATTACCATGGCCATGTGACTGTTGGATAAGTGGAGTTGGGGGCAGAAGGGAGAGATGCTTTCATTTTTCTGGTAGAGGAACTCTGTAGAATCAAATCAGTCAGTAGCCTTTGCTTGAGGATGAAGCCTCACCAACACATCTAAATTACTTTAAACTACCCCCATACAGAGGAAGTGCCTTAACACGTGGGACCCTTCGCTGTGGTTTGACTGTGTTCGCTCCCTTCACATCTTGAAACGTAACCGCCAAGAACAAGAATGTTGGGAGATGCTTAGGCTGTGAGAATGAAGCCCCCTGGATGACACTGGTTCTCATAAAGGGCCTTAAGGTGGGAGATCTCCTCTCTCTGCTTTTACCTTTCAACCCCTTTCTCCAAGTGAGGGCATACACTCGGCTCTTTCATCTCCAGGTGCAGACTCAGCCGCCGGGCCGGAGCAGAGTGACAGTCTTAGAAGCACAGAGCCAGCCCACCAGACGTGGAACCTGCCAGCACCGTCATCTGCTGCTGGTGCTTTGATCTTAGGTTTCTTAAACCTCCAAAATTGGGAGAAGTAAACTTTTATAGCTTATAAACCACTTAGTCTAAGGTATTTTGTTACACTACAGGAAATGGTGTGGGATATCTGTTCATTATAGTTTTTGTTGTTGTATATTTTTAAAATGTTTTCTTGGAAGGCAGAACAGAGAGACCAAAGCAAAACAAACAAAGACTATCAAATTTTGAGGACATGATTGAGACTATAAGTCAAACCAGCCTTGAAGACCCCTTCAACCTCTGAACTTAGCACTAAATTTCTTTTATGGTTTAGGTCAGTTGCAGTAAATAATTTTTCCTCTGCTTCTCTCTCTTGTTTCCTTTTCTCATTCTGTTATGTCCTGATAACAGGCTATCACTGTGTAGCTCAGGCTGACCTGGGACTCACAATCCTCCTGCCTCAGCCTCCCTTTCTGGGTTTGTAGGTGTTTGTTACCATGTCTGACTTAGAGTCAGTTTTGGGTGTTTGTTTGTTTGTTTGTTTTACTTTTTTTTAACGGTAAGGATAACTGGTACTTAGAGTCAGTATGACTTAAGCACAAACAAAAAAGAATAGTTTTAGAGTGGTGATCCTCTGCATCTGCATGATGATCGAATTTATGTCTCATATAATTGTATTTACGAAACGAAGTTATGGATTCTACAGGACAGGTGAATTTCCCAACTTCCATCCTCTTTTCTCTTTTGCTAATTGATATTGTGTTGGGCGTTTTGCCAAACTTCCTGGCCATGGGCCTGTCTGTCTTCTAATTGCATCCTCCACGCAGCTGCCTGAGCTACTTTTAAAAGCAAAAGCAGACCATTTTACAAATGCACAGCACACACATGCACACATTTTTTGTGTAGCATCTACTTAGCCTCTTTCTGTGGACCCTGACTGCTAACTGGGCTTCATTCAACCTTGGTGTGAGCTTAGTGTGGTCTGCATGATTCTTAAGTCCTACCTCAGTCCCCTTTAGTTTCATCTTCCAGGACCCTTGCCAACAAACTTGGTGTTTACTGCATTTCCATCACATAAGCTCGAACATGCTTTCCAGGCTTTGTATCTGCTATTCTCAATTCCCTTTCTTCTGTTTTCTGTCCTGTGGAACTCCTGTTCTCCTATGAAGAATTTCTGGGAGAGCCACTAGACACCCATGTTTTGTCACAGGCAGCTAGGTAGTTGGTTAAGCACCTCGTGGCTGATTGTTGTGTCTGTCTTCAGAGCAAGCAGCTGGAAATGGTAGACGAGAAGGGAAGGCAGATTTGGACCAGAATAGTGTCAGTGAAAATGAGTTAGAGCTTGCACTGTGTTCCAGGCATCCAAGCTAAAGCAGTTTGCCACAGCCTCTGAGATGTGCAGGCACCAGGGTCAGAAAAGCTGAAGGAAGCTACAAGGAGCTGAGGTCGATCTGGACTGCCTGTTGTAGCTATTCTCGTCACTACCGGAGGAGCCAGCGGGCAGCAGGTGAGCAACCATGTATGTGATACTCCACAGCATCATGCCTGCCCCACATGTCCAATGTAACAGAAATGTGGCTCTTTCACATCTGCTTTTCATGTTTTCCATAAAGTTGTTATGTGGTCAGTGTTAACCTTGCACTGTTGGAGGAAGAGGACTCTCAGGAGCATAGAGGCAGCTCAGCTGAGACAACACAGTACAAACCACTATGTCTTCCTTGGATAAGAACAATTTTTTCATGTTTCCACCATTAGGGAATATGTCTCATGTGTATGTGTATATTTGTATTTGAGGCATCTAAAATTTAATTGGTACTTAATGTTCAGTAAGACAACTAATTAGGAAACATTTTTGTGAAGTATCAACACAGAGTTATTAACATGCATTTCATCTACACTATTGTATGTATTTCTTTTTTTTGTTTAATTATCTTTACTTCTACTCCTCTGAATGTGTGTCTTTGTATGCTACACGTGTGCAATTCCCCAGAGGGCAGAGAGGGCATCAAATCCTCCGGGGCTGGAGTTATGGGCAGTTGTGAGCTGCTTGACATGGGTGCTGAGAATCTAATTCTAGTCCTCTGGAGGAGCAGCCAGCACTCTTAACCCCTAATCCACCTCTCAGGCCCCCTTTCTATTCATCTTTTTAGCACTTAAAAAGCTAGTGTTTAGCACTTGTTTGTACAACCATTAGAACAGCATTATAGGAAAGAGAGATTTCTTTTTGTTTAAATTTAACTTTATTTTTAAAAATTTATTCACTTTACATCTCAATTGTAACCCCCTCCCTCATCTCCTCCCAGTCCCACCCTTTCTCCCCTATTCCTCAGAAAAGGGGAGCCCTCCTCCCCTACCATCTGACCCCAGCCTATCAAGTCTCATTAGGACTGCCCGGACCCTCTTCCTCTGTGGCCTGGCAAGGCACCCCCACCCAGGGGAAGTGATCAAAGAGCTGGCAACAGAGTCCATGTCAGAGGCAGTCTCTGTTCCTCTTACTAGGAAACTCACATGGAGACTGAGCTGCCAATCAGCTACATCTGAACATGGGATCTAGGTCCTCTCCATGCATGGTCCTTGGTGGATGCATCAGTCTCTGCAGGCTCCCCAGGGTCCAGATTTTTTGGGTCTTAACATATCCACAGGGATTGAATTCCAGAGGGGGGGAAATACTATTTTATTGGTGGATTTTGGTAGGTGCTATCTCCAGTGATTACAGAGCAGAGTGTTCCGTTAAAACGCTTTTCAAAGTCTCTTAGAGAGGTGGCAAAGGTTAATTATTTTAAGCTTTTGGAATTGGCAACAAATAGGGTGGAGTATACACACTGACTAGACATATGCTTCTGAGTAGCTATACAGCTCTCTGCCTGTAACGGCTCACACAGAAAGCCAAGCATATGGCAGGATTGGTGTTTCTCTGGAATCATCTGTCAGGCCTACCTAATTACATACTCATACTCTACTCCATATTTTTTAATTTTTGTCTGGTTTCTCAAAGCCTCCAACCAAATTTTAATTTTTAAAATTATTTTATTATTTTGTATGTGTTAGGGATTTGGTGTGCATGTATGTCTGTGTACCAGATGTGTCTCTGATCCCTGAAGAAGCCAAGAGAAGGTTTCAGATCTTATGGAACTGGAGTTGTTATCACAGATGGTTGTGAGCCACCATGTGGTGCTGGGGATCAAATTCCTGTCCTCTGGAAGAGCAGCCAGTGCTCTGAACTGCTGAGCCATTTCTTCAGCCTGACAGCTTACTTGTATTTTTTAATATTAATTTATTTCATTTTTTATGTGAACTAGTGTTTGATCTGAATGCATGTCTGTATGAGGATGCCATATCTCCTAGAACTGGGGTTACAGACAGTTGTGAGCTGCCATGTGGGTCTTCTGGAAGAGCAACCAGGGCTCTTAACCACTGAGCCATCTCTCCAGCCTGATAGCTTACTTTTAAGAGAATTAGTTTTATATGACGTACAAAATAATTGTGAGCGTTTCCAAGAGGCATTTTCAAAGAATAAGGAAGGACTGAGCCTGTACTTAAAGGAAGAGCATTACCAAGCATGTACAAGAACCTGGACTCGGTCCCCTGCACTGCAAATAAACAGATGAGTATGTAAATAAATAAGCAAATAAATGAATGACAATAATTTGAGCTCTATATCCTAGCACTTAGGCTCTACATCACACCAAGGAAAGTCTTGTCTTAGAAAAGAAACAATTTACCATCCCACTGAAGAAAAGGGGCCAGAATAGGAGAACGGGAACTGTTAGGTTCAAGCTTCTCTGGGTTTGTGAGTACTGGGTGGGTAAGGCACCCCTCAAGAGAACCAAGTTTCTTTAAGCATAATAGCTCTTGAGGACAAGGTGAGACCCAATTCACAAGAGCAAAGACTTGAGGGGCTGGAAAGCTGGCTCAGCAGTTCAGAGCACTGGGTGCACTCCCAGCACCCACGTGGCCACTCACACTGTCTCTAACTCCAGTTCCGGGGAAATCTGACAACCTCACCCAGACATACTTGCAAGCAAAACATCAATGCACGTAAAATAAAAATGAATAAATCAGAAAAAGGCAAAATAGACAAAAGATTACAAAGAACAAGTTTCTGTACTTTGGTTTAGCCAAAGACTCCTTTGACTCATATATGCAAATGATGTATAATTGTATGGATTTCCATTTTTGCTCATGACTGATGGCTGCTGTCTAAGTATCCACAAGGCTTGCCAAAATGTGATATTCATGAATGAACACATTAAAGGGGCTGATAAAGGAATAGCATAGTTATTCTACTCTGATGCTCTATTACTTAGGAAAAGCTCCTAGTAGTCATAGGACCCTACATATAATTAGAATTCTTGAAAAAATCTGGGAAAGAATGCATTCTTCACAGTACAGAATGAGCTTTGCTTCGAGTGGTTGTGAGTTTTTGTTGTTATTCTCCTCAATTAGTCAGCTTGTACGCTCAGTTTTTTCATCAAAATCTTGGTGTGTGTGTGTGTGTGTGTGTGCCTGTGTGTCTCTGCATGAGTGTGCACATTTGTTTAATATTGGGTATATCTTTGTTTCTTTCTCCATTGAAAAGTGGGAATGGATGGGTTTCATGGCTCATAATTTGTTTTACTTAAAAGGGCCTCATTCAAGTATGCTAGTGGTTTTCTGCTGATACAGAGAGACCACAAGCTCAACCATCAGAGAGAGGGCAGAGCCAGAGACTTGGCACTGTCAGGAGTGAGTTTATTTTCACGGTCATCATCTTTGTTGATGCCTGTCTATGTAGTAATTGTCTTTAAGACCAATGTTAATAATAAAACCGTTTTCTCAGAAGGGCAGCATTTAGCATCTGCACTCCCGTCCCAGGGAGCAGGAAACAGACCGGCCCTCAGCATCTTGTCTCACACCAGGAGAGAGTGCTGAATGGTTCTGAGTAGTAAATGCTGTCGTGCTTTGCCACTTAAATATTTTGTATCTTTTAAGCTCTGCTAAAGGAAGTGATGTCAAGAATATCTAATGGCAATGGCCTCTAGTGATGGCTTTTTATAAGAAGGGTGGTACCAGTCACCTAACTGATGATGGAGAGAGGGAAGGTATCACCTCACTTACTGGGTTTATTATCTTAGCCCCTGAAATGGTGGGTTGTTGATAGAAAGGTAGGGCCTGAGAAGGAAAATTTGCAGGCATGACTCAGCTGAAATAATCTGTATCTGGGTTTCCTTAGTGGAGAGACAGTGGTATAGACACAGATTGTCACTGGCAATTTTATTTTAGTAAATGGCAGTCTTCGCTAAGTCTAAAGAAGATCTACTGTTCACGGAGCAAAGCCATCCTGTGTCTCCCTCCTTTACCTGCCTTCTGTGTTGGGTGGTGGATGAATACATCTTCACGCTTAGACTTGTTTCCAGGGTTGCTGTCCGTGGTAAAAGACAGGCTTATTATTCAGCATCAATAAGAGAATTTTAGGGGCTTTAGGAATCACCGTAATTTCTTTTTAACCGAAAGTAAAACCTCCAAACTTTTTGTCAAAGAAAATATTTTCATATTTAATATTAATCTTTTTATGTGTGGAAAAGTGGTTTTAATGTTTTAAGACAGATTGTCATTCTATAGTCGAAGGTGTCCTTGAATTCCTGGAAACCCTCTTTCTTCAGCTTCCCATATGCTGGGATTATAGGTATGGGCCACCAAACCTATTTAAATATTATTATATTAATATGGTTTCTATATTTAATTTTAATTTTTAATTACTTTTATGGATGAAGATGCCCACAGAGACCAGTGTGTTGCGGGCCCCAAAATTTCACAATGCAATAAGTGAGAATTGGCAAATTCTTATTGATTGGAAAGTAATGTTTGGACCCTTCAGTGTGAGCTTCATGAGGATTCAGTCATGCTCATGGTTGCCTATGAGAAAGCTCACTGCCCAGCACAGAACACTGGACAGAGGACCTGGGATCGGCTCTGATCTCTGCCATACCCACTTTTGTAACATTGGGAAAGTCACCTGGGCTGCAAAGAAGGCTTTGAATTCTATTTCTAGTATCTTGCTCATTCATTTAGTAACTCCATTGTTTGGGGCTAGAATGGGTAGCTGGAGCTGAAGCTCTATCATAAAAAGTTTTAGCCAGGCAGAGAGAGTAACACTTATTTGTTACTTCCTGGATGTAGCGCAGGCATTCAAGCACCGGGCACTGAGTGCAGGGCTTCAGCTTTAGCAGTGCTGGGTTCTCCTGGGGGACCCAAGTGCAGGCAGTGGGGCTGCCTGTTCTTTCATACTCACATCCCTTTCCAAAGTTGTGATTCCTTTTTATTGAGAAAAGCTTAATGATGTCAGCTAACTGGCATTCTGCCAGTGTATTCAAATCTAAGTTGTCAATACAATCTGCCATTCAAGGGCCCTGTAGAATGACAATATGCAGGCAAGGATGCTTACCTGCTCTGAATATTCCTCGGTCCACAGAGTACTCAACTCTGAAAGCCTTGGTGAAGCTCCTATTCCTGGGAGTTGTAGCCTGGTGGGGCTGAAGATCTAATGATCTTCTGGTTTCTTTATACAGAACCCAGAATCAAGATGGATAATGAGAGGAGTTCCCTTTACCCCATCAGCCACTTCAGCCATCTTTGCCACTCACTGAGTCTATGGAAGACTGCTTGCTAATGCTCACTGTCTGGTTTCTTCTATGTTTTCTTAGAAGTTACCCAAGACTGGGTGATTGACCAGGGTGACAGTTTATCCTTACAGTTCTGGAAGCCGGGAACCCCAATATCAAGGTGTCAGCACCTGATGAGGCTTTCTTACACATTCAAAGGGTGTCTTAGTTGGGGTTTCTATTGCTGTGAAGAGACACCATGACCACAGCTACTTTTATAAAAGAAAACATTTAATTGGGACTGGCTTACAGTTTCAGAGGTCTAGTCCAGTATTATCATGGCGGAAAACAGCCAGCCACGGTGCTGGAGAAGATGCTGAGAGCTCTACATCTTGAATTGCAGGCAGCCAGGTGGGAACCTGCCCCCACAGTGACACACCTACTCCAACAAGGCCACACTTCCTAATAGTGCAACTCCCTATAGCCCAAGCATTCAAACACTTGAGTCTGTGGGGGCCATTATTATTCAAACTACCACAGAGGTCAAAAGGGGGAAGAGAGAGGTGAAAGAGGACAAAATTCATCCCAAGAAAACAAACTCACCCTGTAGGAACTGCCTCTGGCCTCCTTACTATTGTTTCAAGGACAATTTTATTTCAGTATGAGTTTGGGAACTGACAAACACTCGGGGGAGGGGGGAAAGGGAGGCTATCCAGCCTTTCAGGTTCCTGAAACTATAAAACCCTAAACATGGGTGTGAATTTTAAAGTTAGTCTTTACTGAAATCATATCAGAGGTGACTGGATAAGCCTTATTCCCTAATGCCATGAAAGTCTCATAGAAAAGCAAGGAAGATCTGGTGAGAACTTTCAATCATATTCCCTCTAATGTAGCCTTAGAAGAAAACTCTGGACCTTGAGAGAATGCCTTGCGGGGCCCTGTACCATGAGGGCTCAGCCACGGCGCATGCTGGGACCTCAGAGAAGGCATGCCTGTGGAGACCATCCAGAACGTGAGGCCTTGGAGCTACAGGCAGGGTTGCCTGATTGTTTCAGCAAAACTCAAAGTTCTGAGGGCAGAACTCTTGGCCAGATATTAGCTTTGTACAAGTTGCTCAGGAAAAGAAAAGACTTTCAAACCGGAGGAGCAGAGCTATGCTCAGAATCCAGGGTCCAGAACACCACTCCACTCTCTGGTCATGGTTATAATGCCTATGACCTTCCGGGCTGCAGTTTTTGGTGTCATGTGTGTTTTGTGAAAGCAAATGCTAGGGGAGGTCGATCCTCTGGGGAGGATCCTCTGCCTGCTCCCGGATTGATGCCTTTCTTACCCAGAGAAGACTCCAGAAATACTGGAAGTAGCTTTCTTCTCAAACCTCAGTAATTTCTGCTTGGAAAACCAACCAGTCTGCCTCTGGGCTTCACATGGGGGATGTGCGCACGATGCCTCTGCATTGCCTCCGTGGACAGAACTGCTCTTTTACACTTTGAGCTCTTTTTCACTAACACTTACTTCTTAGTGCACTATAACACAAACAAACGATTTTATGCTATCATCAGCTGCCAGATAGGTTTTAATGACGTGATAGACCCTTGGAGCTACAAGGGCAGCTGAATATTAACAAGAAGCTGAGTCTTTCTTCTCTGATGCAGACATTTTCAAATCATCCCTTCACCACTGAGCTTTAGTGTCTCTAAACATCCAATTTGACACATTTTGCTGTTTCTTTTAAGTCCTGATTAGACAGTTTGGTCAATATTTTTGCTGTTTTCTACTTCATTACTTTCCATTTTTGTAAGGTTCTTTAGACAATGGGCAGGCCACATTTCACTAATAGTTTCTGCTATGCTCTGAACAAAGCAAGGGTCTGGTTTACTATTCGCACGCAGATCTGCACAGCCCACAAAGCTGTGGCAAGCACAGTGAACTCTGTAAATGTAAACAGAACCCAGAATGAAAATGTGCGGCCTCACAACAGGCGTGCCAGACAAATGAAAATGCCAACTGACGTCTGAAAAAACATATGAATATTGTTTTCTTGTTTTGCAGGGCTCTGTTCTTTCTTGATCCTCAGAGAATGGCTGGCAGCAGAATCGCATGGGTGCGTTTGTGCATGCCCGTGTACGGGTGTGTGTATGTGTGTATGTGTGTGTGCGACTGACAGTCAAATCCAGGGCCTCATAGAAGAGTGAGGCAAGCACCCAGCTTCAGTGCTATATCCAGGATTTATTGACCAAGTGCCAGGCACTCTACTGGAAATTTGTTGCAATGCATCTAGTTTCATGATCACCTCAAGAGTTTTATTAGTTTTTAGATAGAGAAACAGTTCATAGCTATTAAGGTATTTAAAGTAATACCTTTAATTAGTAAACAAAGGTCTTCTTTATCAAGTCAGCTTCATTTTGAAACCTATGTTCTTTCCTCTGCTCTCTCTTGCCTCAGGAGAGAGACAGTCTAGTAAAATATGAATGTTTTTTTCAGTAATAAATGTCTTAGTTCTCTGAATTTTTATATGAGTGCTATTCTGGGACTATTATATGTCATATATAGTATAGAAAGATATATAAATAATGTTTTTGTTTAATTAAATACTATTTGTCTCTAAATGTCAATGTGAGGATTAGGGATCAATTGGTATGAATCCTGCCATCTATTAAACATCCAAAGCTACAGGATCAATGCGACCCAGCGTAAAAAGGGTGACCCCAGAGAGGGCACAAGCTGTGGTAGGGAGGGCTAGAGTGAAAAGGTGGCTTTTGAGATGAGTGTTGCAGTCTGAGCAGAATCTGAGCCCACAGAAACAAGAAAGTCAGGATCCCAGAAAAGGGAATGGTTTGGCACACAGTGGAGGAAGCCCTGTTTTATTGGGTATCCCTCGAGTGCCATTACTAACGTGTTATCCTGTTTAATTCTAATAAGAGCAGTATTGGGTGTGTTGTTGTTTGTCCTTTAAGATGTTCAGGCTGAACACACCACTTTCTTCAGTCTCATCCTTCACCAGGTCCAGCACAGGTGGTGTGACTGTCACAACACGGGGCATCACCGCCCGTCAGTGGCACTGCCTAAGCCTGCCCCTGCTCATGATTCCCGGCTGACCTCAGAGCTCAGCAAAGCTGAGTCCAGCTGAGTCTATGCTGCAGATGTTTCTGGAGTTCCCCTCAGTCCCTTCCTGGCTCCTGCATTGGTCCACGTGTGGCCTTCACTTGTGACAACCTGCTACAGATCTGGCTCCTTCTGGTCTTTCCCACCACCTTCTCCTCATTTAATCCATTCTCAAACAGCATCCAAAGAGATTACCTCTGACTGTATTGGGTTATGTTCTTGCCTGTGGTTAGGCCTCATTTTTCTTCAAATAAAATGGTAGATTTTTGGTTTATTTGTTTGTTTGTTTGGACAGATCTTCATGTAGCTTAGACTGGTCTTGAACTTGATGTATAATTGAGGATAACCTTGAATTTCTGATCCTTCTATTTCTACCTCCCGAGTTCTGGAATGATAGTTTTATGCCACTAGCTTGATTTATGCAATGCTGAGGACTGAAACCAGGTCTTTGTGCATCTTAACATTCTTCCAATCCAAGTTACATCCCAAGAATCCCTGAAGTCCAAACTATGGAATGAAGCTTCAAGAGCCTTTATGATCTGGCCTCTGCTTCTCTCCTAATGGAGAAAATTGGTCTCCGTTAGGGACCAATTTTCTGTGATTCCTCTATCCTCCATGCACTGGGAAGGTTCCCAGTTCCTCTCTGCAATCCTCTCTGGCTATTTTCCACTCACTCAACCAGCAGCAGCTGCTGCAACCCAGAGGCGGGGTTCCTGGGCAAAAGAACCATGTCGTCCTGTTCAACAATTATTTTTAAATGAGTGATGTAACTTTTAAAAGCTGAGGCTCAGGGAACTCAAATTACTTTTACAAAGCAAAACAGCTTCTTAGTAGTGGACATAGGGTCTACACAGACCTGTCTGTGCCTAACTCTCATGCCTTTCTTGCAGCATCCCAGTATCCCACATAAAACACGTGGACATTCATTGCTGCCAGGGCAAAGCATGCACACAGAAGGTACAGGAGGCTAAAGGGCACAGAAAGCTTAGTCAGAAAGCGTAGGGCCTTGAACTCTGTCTAGCTTAAGGAGTCTCTTCTGTAGGCAGTCAGGAATCACGAATGGTCTAGCAACACATGACTCTGACAGAGTATTGGGTTTCCTTCTGCCTTTCAAAAATGAAAATGAGCCCAAGGAGCTGTACTCACAGGAATCTCCTTTCCAGCTGTCTATTCCTACTCAGGACTTCTGGGCTTTGAATTAATCATTTCCTCTCTTGAATATAAGGCTGATAGCAATTATAGCAAGGGTAATCATTTGTGTTAGCGTTCTGTCACTGTGCCAAAAATACCCAAGATAATAAATTTAGAGAGAGAAAATGTTTATTTTGGCTCACAGTTTCAGAGGTTCAGTCCATAGCTGTTTGGGTCTGTGTCGGCACACCATATCATGGCAAGAACACATGGCAGAGGAACATACGTTCATCTCACAGTAGATGAGAAGCAAACAGCAAGGCTGGAAAGGACCAGAATCTAGAAGTCCTAGTGGCCTGAGCCGGGCCCTGTACTTGAAGATGCTTGTGGGCTTTCAGTAACCTTTTCTCCTTTGCAACTGCTGCTGAGACCTGCATACAAAGGTAGAAAGCCCAGATTTCCGGCACTGGGGGTTAATTGGTTCCTCTTGCATTCTGTAGCACAATGACACACCCAGCAAATGCCTACTGAATTGACTGGAATCCCCTAACTTGCTTTGCCTGTGCCTGAGCTCAGGGCTGAGGCAGAGTGATGAGGCGGAAGGCAGTGACGCTGAGTTGTACTCCTAGCTCTTTTAATAACCCGAAGTGAACTATATCTACAAACTAACTAGTGTTCCACATGGTGCATAAAGGTTTTCTTTTTTTTTCTCTCTACCATTTCAGCAATAATTCTGACTCATCTTCTTATCTAATGGGTCCTCTCAAGCAAAATCTGAACATATAATTATGACCCAAACTCCTACACAATTTTTCAAAGAATAAAGTTTAAACATGCTATCAAGGAGATAATGTCATGTGTGGGCATCATAGGCTAGATTTTCCCAAATTACTTATGAAAAGACTGTATCAATGGAGCTGTTTCAAAATCATCGGAGAGAGTTCCAGGGCGGTGTGGACTTAAAATCCCTTCCAGCAAGATAGCTCAGGTTGGCAGTAGAACAAACCTAATGATCTGAGTTTGGTCTCCAGAATCCACATGATGGAAGGACAGAACAAAATCCCAAATGCTGTGACACATGTGCACACACACACACACACACACACTCACACACTCATGTACACACACACTTACACATACATACAAACACAAATACAATTACACACACATCAATACACATCAGTACACATGTACACATCCACAAGCACACACACATATGTAAATACACACACACACACACACATAAACATACATTTGCACATACACACAAACACACAGTGTTTAAATAAAATGATTCCTTCTTTCGAGGGGATTGGACTTTTTCTTTTTCTTTTTTTGCAAATACAACAACAATAAAACATGTTCTTTAATCTGTACTTCATTTAAATTACTTACTGAATCCCCTTACTCAGAATGAATACAAGTGCTTCCTTGTGCCATATAATAGCTAGCCGGTGTCTGTGGCCAGCAGCAAAAGCAGGGACATTCTCCACTGATCTGGCCTGGTCTCACCTCAGACCTGGGAAAACTACTAGCCGAACAACTTGAGTTGTGTTTTTAATTTGATACACCGTGTTGAATGTGAGAAGCATGGGCATTTGAGGGGCCCTCTCAGTTGGAATGGCTGCCATCTCAGGGTTCATCTTGCATTCCTGTGTGTGCCTGTTCCTTCCTCGTGGGTGTCTGGGAGATGAAGCAGGAGAATGCCGAGAATCTGAGGAAATGTGACCGTATGAAACAGTCCTTTCATTCGATTTCACAGGCTTCTTTATGCCGTATGCATTAGGCTCCTGCATTCCCCGAGGGAGGCTGGGATTTGGTCTGTGGGTGAAATGCCAAGGCAATCTTTGCTTGCTTGGTGGCCGTTGGGGTCATGACAGAAGCTCAGGAACAGAATCTGAAAGACCCCTTCCTGGAGCCTACAGAGGGGACAGCACAGCAGTTCTGAGGGAAGCCCACTCTCGGCTTCACCAGCCACCTCCAGCAGATACCTGGAACATACTATCTAGGAAAACTTGCTCTTGCTTAACTATACTCCAATGAGGTTTCATCCAGATAATTGTGATTCAGGTTTATAAAGATTGTACTTAAGACATGTGGGGTGTTCAGTGGGAACATTAAGTACCGTCTGAATGAATATTAAGAATAATGTAACTCATTGCAGCAAATGTGGCTTATCTGCTGCTGTTGTGCTCTATTCTAAGCGCAATTCGGGTAGAAGGAGAAGACTGGGCTTCGTGGAGTGTCCAGGCAAATGGGCTAGGAAGCTAATAGAGGTGGGCTTTGAGGACCACACTGGGTCTCATTAAGTGAAGAAAAGAAATAAAAAGACTAGGGGCACAAATGGGCAAAGACACAGACTTGGGAAAATGTGTGGACACATACATATGAATGAATGTGTGTGTTGGGGGAGGGGAGTACAGAGAGAAGGTTTCAGGGTAAGAAAATGAGGCAGCGAGAGGTCCCAAGGGGCTTCTGTGTGCCAGCACATTTGCTTCTTATCAGGTAGGAGCTGGGAAGCGATGAAAAGACCTACCAAGATGGCTGGGGCACAGGTGCATTCTCCGCTTGCTCCTGGATCATCAAGAGCAGCATGGGCAGGCCATAGCCAGAGGAAAACATTCCAGAATGTGATATCTGACCAAATGCTATAATCACTCTAGAAAGGTCAAGAAGGGCAATGACTACAAAGAGGTCACTGGGTTTGGCAGTTGGAAGGTCGGTGGGGACGAGGCCCAGAATAGTGCTCTGGATACAGCTGAGGTCCCTAGTATGAAGAATAATTGTCAGGGAAGAAAAGCAGGCTCTAATTGTCCAAAGAACAGTGGTGTTTGCAGTTGTCACTCAGCCCAGGGAGCCTTGGCTCTGTGAGAAAGAAGCAGGGCTCCAGCGGTCTCTCTGGGCTGACAGTGGACATGGGGCCCATTGAGAGCTGTTCTGTGTGGCTGTGCTGGCAGGAGGTTTGTCTTGTAATTGTGAGGGTCCAAGCTGGTTCCCTGCCACCCTGTACTTAGCTCAGGATTCTTTCCCTCGTTGGGCTGCCAGGTTTCCTGAGTTTGCAGGGCATAGTTGTCCTTTGGTGTCCAGGGTAGAAAAAGATGGGTTCTGGGATTCTCGCTTCTCATGGATACTAAAACATAAGGGTGCTCTTGGACCCACGTGTGAAATGGTATCATAGTTGCATACAACCTCTCTGAATCTTGTCATATACTTCAACTGTCTCTAGATGGCTTAAAATGCTTAATACAATGTAAATGCTCTAAGGACCTATGACTAGGGAAAAGTCCATACATGTTCAGTTCATAATGCTCCCACCACCAGTATTTTCAGTACAAAGTTGGAGTAGGTGCCCAGGTGTGCCTGGTTTTAGTTTTGGGCACGCCGTTTACAAAGACCAGCTACAGTTCTCAGCATTTGGAGATGAGCCCTGGAGCCCCTCACAGAGTTCCCAGGAGCAGGGAAGAGCTCTGAATTGCTGTTGGCAATCCCCTACACAGGACTGCCGGGTCTGGGAAGGTGGAGTTACACCCCTAGGATCACAGTGGTTTCAAACTCTGTTTTCCCACCCAGTGATGGAGCAGAGCTGTTTTTCACCCCCACCATGGTCCTGTGACCCACCCAGCCACTGTATAATCAATGTTTCCATTCGTTTCCAAGACAAACATGTTGGTGGGCATTTGCAATCAGGGAAATGAAAGTTTTCCATCTCTCTGTGGAGGCAGCACTTAGTTTTGAAAACAAAGAATTTAGCAAAGGAATTTAATCTCTGGTTACTTTGTAATACATCTGTGGCACTAGAGAACAGTCCTTTTTTTTCATCTTCTTTTAGATTCGGTTAAATTCTTCACTGCATCATCCCCCACTCCTTTCTACTTTGTTCAGAATTATCAAATAGAATAGCTAGAGAATAGGACCTTAACTGTATCCCATTTCAGGATTAAGCAACGAGGAAACGGGAGCCAAGCCTGGGAATGAAAATGTCCTCGCAAATGATTGAGCAAAGATAGGACTTAAAGCACACGACTGTCATTGTGCCAGGAAATTGTCTGCCCTCTTTGAACGAACTGGTGAGAGCTGCTTTGCATTTATATCAGGTTTTAAAGATAATAAATGCCATTCTTCCTGCTCCGATGAAATGTAATTTCACAACTGCTTTGAAGATAGCCCTTCTTTCTTTGCATCTGTGGAAAATAGCAACCTCTTGCCCCCACACATCTCCAGCATCGTACCTGTTTAGGATAAACAGGCTTTGTTTGGCCTGGGGATTAGTAATTTTATTTCAGAAAGAAATGACTGATTAAGAGTGGTGCAGATGTCAGGATCAAAGATTGCTTTTTTTTGTACAATACTCTGTGGTGTCAGAGGCAGCCAAGCTGTTTATGTATCCACTGGGCTAAATTAGTGTCATTATCACTTCAGTAAAGCTTAGATACTACTGTGTTCTCTACTAAAGGACCCAATTACAGTATCTGCTGGACGATGTATTAAATGACACCATTTAATTAAAGCCTAATCTCTCTCTCTGGATGAACAATATTTGAAATTATTAAACATTCTTTCATTCAATTACTGCAAATCTCTGACCATTTTTGCAAACAGGTAAGAAATTCATCTGGCACTCGGATGTCCCAGGGGGATAATTACTGTTTTGTGTTGTGCGTAGAGCTTGGCACCCAGTCACAGTCACCCAGGACAGAGCTTACAGTTTGAAAATACTTCAGATTTGCTTTCAGGTTTTGGATAGCAGAGAGCCTTGTCTGTGATTCTCACTGGTTTTCTCCCAGGACTGAGATATAATGGAGATATCTAAAAAGCACATGTTCAAAGGAATAAAGCCATTAAAGAAA
Organism: Psammomys obesus; assembly: GCF_907164565.1. Classification (NCBI taxonomy): domain Eukaryota; kingdom Metazoa; phylum Chordata; class Mammalia; order Rodentia; family Muridae; genus Psammomys; species Psammomys obesus. The sequence goes on along the minus strand of NW_026590062.1, from coordinate 25,623,274 downwards.
TACAATTCCCATGCCAGGGGCTGAACCCTGTGACTGACATGATAGCAATTCATTTTGAATGAATATCTCATCCAGGAATGCAAGAATTAAAATGAACTCAACAGTGAACTCTAGAGATAACCTGTAGAAGGAGGAATGATTTAAAGAGAGGTAGCTATTGGGTGGGACATGAAAGGACCCTCATTCTCTGCAATTATCTAATTTTGCCACGGAGAAACTGGGGGCACACATTTAGTTAACTGCCAACCGTGGCCACTAGCCAAATACCAATGGCACACAGCTCCTGGGGTGTCATGATGTCAAAGCACGTGGTACGTGGGGTGAAGGTGTTTGTCAGACGATCAGGCCATAAGACCCCAGAGAGAGAAAAGCAGAGGTGCAGACCTGTGTATTATAGGAGAAGTGGGACTGCAAGTTTCAACCCTAAGGCTGAGAACCTGGCTTTGCTCATAATCAGTGTTTTACCAGTTTAGCAAGTTGCCGGTTCAAATCCATTTCGTTCTATTTCTTCTGGCCAGTTCTTGGTAGGGGTGGCCTGCTTGGATCTGGGTTCAGAGCTGAGAGAGATAGTAGTGAGCTGTGCCCATGAGCATGGCCAGAGCGCAGGCTGGCGCTCCTGTGCGTATAGGCCCCCTTGGTTAACATAAACAACTTTGTGCCATTCCCCCCCCCCCCAGGACTACACTTTTTGAAGATAACTCTTAACTTTATATAATTTTCATGGGCCTACAGTTAAGGAATATATGCCATGTCCAAAGCTTATTGTCATGGCTCTGAATCAATCCAGCATGACACTGAGGTTAACGGTGTAAGTTTCCTGTATTCACTCAATTAACAAATGCTCTTAAGTTTCTCATGACTGCCATGATAGAAAGAGACCTTTCCCAGGTAATTTTAAATTTAGCTTCCCAGGACATCTTTGTTAATGCCATCTTTGGCATTATGTATATTCCTTAACCATCTCACTGTAATGTAAGATTAACAACACATATCTCATGGGATTATGGTAAAAATTAAGAGTCATTTCAGTGTCTTCTATATGATTAATATGCAGAAATGATAAATAGGTTATGACTATTGACAGTTATCTTTAACTATCCTCTGGCACAGAGACTGGGTATATGAAGGTAGTATTTATTAGAAAGTAGTACTCTTTTGGGGTGAGTTATAAATGGTGGTGAGATTTCCTGAGGGCTAGGGGAGGGGAAGTGGGGAAGAGGGAGGGTGGTACCAGGAGGAGAGAAGGATGGGGACTACAATTTGGATGTAAAAAGAACAACTAAGGGGAGGTTTCAAGATGGCGGCAACCATTATGTACTGCATCTAAGGGACAGAAGATCAGAGACTGCAAAACCAGTGAGTAAACAGGTGGCTGGATCCAAAATACTGACTTTGGTGCTTCCTGGACAGGAAAGGACACCCCAGGAGTTGGGGACAATCAGATCCAGCCCACCCTTTGCTGTCTCCCAGGCCCAAGAGTCAACAACTATGAGCCCCTTGCCCGTTCCGCATACTCAAGTGAGCGTAGGCCCCCAGGTCCAGGGACCCTCCACTTCAGCAACCAGACATCAGATCCCTCCTGCCTCCCTACCGCAGGACAGTGTGGAGACCTGGCGGACAATAAAATCATACCGAATATAAGATCCAAGATGGTGGAGCCCAGACGAATCTGAGGAGCTCAGTGTCTGGTATGCCCGTAAGCTGTAGCTCAGTTGCCTTCTGAGGCACTGGATTCCACGCAGCTGCCACCTGAGTTGGAAGCCACCCCACCCCCAACAGCTGCCACTTGAGGCACCCGTGCCTTGCCCTTCAAGGCGCCCATGCCTGTGCCTCTGCCCCTGAAGTACCTAAACCAGCCCCCTGCCCTACTGGGCACTTGTGCCTGTGCTCTTTCCCTTCAAGGTATCTGCACCTGCACCCCTGCTCTTCAAATCACCCGTGCCTGTAGCCCTGCCCTTCAAGGCACCTCTGCCTGCACCCTGCCTTCCAAAACACACACCCCAGAGTAGCTGCATCTGAAACGCCAGCAACCATTCATGTTCCCCTGGACCTCTGTCCTCAGCCTGAAGGCTACTCCAGGCTCCAGGCTCCAGACTCCAGAGACTGGCAGATTCAATCTTTGGTGCAAGTTTTAGGAACAAACAGCCAAGGCTACAGACAACCAGATGGCCAAAGGCCAGCGTAAAAACATAATAATAATAATAATAATAATAATAATAATAATAATAATAATAATAATAATAATAAAAACAGTACATCATGGCTCAAACAGAAAACTCCCCAAAACAATGGATATTCTAATGCAAATGAAACACAGGAAAATGATCTTGAATCTATGCTTATGAAGTTATTAGAGGCATATAGAGAAATCTCTCAAAGAAATACAGGAAAATACAACCAAACAAATTAGAGGCCATCAAGGACAGACAGAAAACCACAATCAAACAAGTGAAGGAAATGAATAAAACTGTTCAAGACCTGAAAACAAAAGTAGAATCAATAAAGAAAACACAAATTGAGAAAATCCTGGAGGTGAAAAACTTAGAGAAGAGATCAGGAACCACATAGGTAAGCACCACCAACAGAACACAAGAGAGGGAGGAGAGAATCTCAGGTGTTGAAGATACAGTTGAAGAAATTGATGCAGCTCTCAAAGAAAATATCAAAATGGGAAAGTTCCTGACACAAAACATCCAAGAAATCAAGGACACCATGAAAAGACAAAACCTAAGAATAAAAGGAATACATGAAAAAGAAGATTCCAGGCTACAAGGTCCAGAAAATATATTCAGGAAAATCATAGAAGAAAATTTCCCCAACCTAAAGAAATATATGCCCTTAAACAAGAGACTTACAAAACACCAAATAGACTAGGCAAATAAACAAACAAACAAACAAACAAACAAACAAAAAAACCCAAACAAATAAATAAATAAATAAGAAATTCCTCACTCCACAAAATAATCAAAACACTAACTCTACAGAACAAAGAAATAATATTAAACACACCAAGGAAAAAAAGGCCAAGTAACATATAAAAGTAAATCTATCAGGATCACACCTGACTTCTCAACAGAGACTATGAAAACCAGAAGGGCCTGGGCAAATGTCATGCAGACACTAAGAGATCACAGATGCCAACCCAGACTACTATTACTCAGGAAAACTTCCAATTACCATAGACTGAGAAAACAAGATATTTCATGATAAAGCCAAATTTAAACACTATCTATGCATCAACCCAGCCCTTCCGAAGATAATAGAAGGAAAACTGCAACCTGGTGCGGTCAACTACACCAAGAAAACACAGAATATAGATAACTTCACAACAGTAAAATCAAAAGTAAACAAGCACACAAACACACTAGCACCACCAACTCTGCAATGAAAGAAACTAACAATCATTGATTACTAACATCTATTAACATCAATGGATTAAACTTTCCAATAAAAAAAAATTTTTTTTTCCTCTACCCACAAAGTAGAATCTTTATTGCAGCAATTACTAAGTAAGCCAGCAGGTTCCCTTACACTCATCCTGAAGGAATGTCCAGTGTGTTCAGTCCAACAAGTTACACAGTCTAGTGACCAGCTGAGGGAGAGACGCCCCTGCCCCTTTAAAGAAGGGCTCAAACACCAAACCACTACCCAACAAGAGCTTCCACTTTAAAGTTAGCAGTCAACAGGCTGGGGGTCTTTCAGTGGCAGAGCATTTTCCTAAAGACTACCAGTTAGAGCTGGAGAGATGGCTGACTGGTCCAGAGAATGTAATCTCAGAGGACCAGGGTTCGGTTCCAAGCACCCATGTCAGACAGCTCACAACCAATGTAACTCCCACTTAAGAGGTGTGATGCCTCCAGCTCTGGCCTCCTCCGGCATCTGTACTCACACTTAAAATTAATAAAAAATAAATCTTAAAGAATTACTAGCCATTAAATAGGGGAAAAGCCAGGTATGGTGGAGTACACCTGTAAGCCTGGGATGTGGAGGCTGGAGCATTGGGGGTGGGGGCAATCCTTGGCTAGAGAGAATTTAAAGGTCAGTGTGGGCTCCATGAGACCCTGTCTCACCCCAACTCTCAAAGAATAAGCATGATAACTGACCCTAAGGACAGGAAAAGATGAAGAAAAAAATATGTAACCTCAGATTTTAAAGTCTTGGATTTTGAAAGCAAAGGTTGCATACCAGGCATGGTAGCGCTCACCTTTAATCCCAGCCCTCAGCAGGCACAGGCAGGTACACCCGTGTGTGCTCCAGGACTACCAGAGCTACACAGGAAGACTGTGCCTCCAAAAAAGAAAAGAAAAACAACAACAACCAAAAAAAAACTAGAGTACCCTTAGAACTGATTTGAACTACACCCTAATCCACCCTTACACGTGTGTTCAATTCCCGTGCTACATGCATGACAGTTTCCTTTCCACAAGAGCACAAGCAGCTCTGCAGCGACAAGCAGAGACAACCCCCAGGGCTATCCATGAGTCCCTGGATGAGCAGCATGCACTTTGCAAGGGAAAGCCAAAATCCAGGCAGGAACATGCTAGGTCAACAGATTCTGCCCCCAGCTGAGGGAGCTTTTTTGGTGCTTCCCACCCCAGCGTCCTGAGGACAGACCGAGTCCTGACTGAGCAACTGGTGAAGACTCAGCAATTCAGCAACCCAATCCAACCTGGAAGCTTTGGAAGCAAACAGCCCTGCCCCACCACTCCCACCCAACCTGGGAACACTTGGCAACTCCAACATTTCATCCAATCTGGGGAGGACCTGACACAACTCAGAAATTCTAGAATAAACCCATGTCTTAGAAAAGATTCTGAAGGTATCTGCCCTTCCAGAAGACATTCCAATAAAAATTTTTAAAGCTAAAATCCCCAAAACTTTCCAATCAGAAGACACAGGTTAACAGAATGGTTGCAAAAACAGGTTCCAACATTCTGCTGCATTCAAGAAACACATCTCAGCAAGACAGACACTACTTCAGAGTAAAGGGCTGGAAAAAAGGTTTTTTAGGCAAATGGAACTGAGAAGCAAGCTGGAGTAGTAATCCTAATATCTAATAAAATAGACATTCAACCAAAATTAATAAAAAGAGATGGGGAAAAACACTTCATTCTCATCACAGGAAAAAAATCCACCAAGAGGACATCACAATCCTGAACATCTATGTCCCAAATAGAAGGACACATACATTAGTAAAAGAAACATTATTAAATCTTAAATAACATATCAATCCTAACACATTAATAGTGGGAGACTTCAACATCCTATTCTCATCAATGGACAGGTCACTGAGACAGAAACTAAATAGAGAAATAATGAAATTAGCAGATGTCATGAATCAAATGGACCTAACAGATGTCTACAGAACTTTGTACCCAAACAGAAAAGAATATACTTTTTTCTCAGCACTACACAGAACCTTCTCCAAAATTGACCATATAGTTGGTCACAAAGCAAACCTCAACTGATACATGAACATTGACTTAACCCATTGTTCTTTATCAGATCACCATGGATTAAAGCTAGAACTCAACAACAACAGAAACAATAAAAAGCCTAAGCACTCATGAAAACTGGACAAGTCCCTGCTCAATGATCACTGGGTAAAGGAAGAAATAAAGAAATAAATGAAAGACCTAGAATTCAATGAAAATGAGGACACAACTTACTCAAACTTATGAAAGCAGTGCTAAGAGAAAAGTTCATAGTACTCAGTGCCTTTATAAAGATATTTGAGAGATCCCATATTAACAACTAAAAATAGACAACAGGAAGAAAAAAATCAACCTTAGGACTGAAATCAATAAATCAGAAACAAAGAGAGCAATGCAAAGAATCAATGAAACCAGAAGTTGGTTCCCTGAGAAAATCAACAACATAGACAAACCCCCAGCCAAACTAACTAAAAGACAGGGAGATAGTACCCAAGATAACAAAATCAGAAATGGAAAGGGGACCATAACAGCAGACACTGAGGCAATCCAAAGAATCATTAAACCTTACTTCAAAAGCCTGTATTCCACAAAATTGGAAAATCTAAAGCAAATGAACAATTTTCTTGATAGTTTTCACCTACCAAAATTAAATCAAGAGCAGGTAAAGAGTTTAAACTTCCTATAATGCTTAAGGAAATAGAAGCAGCCATCAAAAATCTTCACCAAAACAAAAACAAAAACAAACGAACAAACAAAAACAAAAAACAAACCCAAGGCCAGAGGGTTACAGTGCAGAACTCTGCTAGACTTTCAAAGAAGAGCTAATAACAATACTCCTCAAACTATTTCACAAAGTAGAAACAGAAGGAACACTACTAAACTATTTCTATGACTCCACAGTCAACCTGATACTTAAACCACACAAAGACTCAACAAAGAAAGAAAATTTCAGACCAATCTCCGTTATGAACAATGATGCAAACATATTCAACAAGATACTTGCAAACTGAATTCAAGTGCATATCAAACACATCATCCACCATGATGAAGCAGGCTTCATCCCAAGGATGCAGGGATGGTTCAACATATGAAAATCCATCAATGTAATCTACCATGTAAACACACTGAAAGAAAAAAATAACACGATCATCTCATTAGATACAGAAAAAAAGAAAAAGCTTTTGACAAAATCTAACACCCCTTCATGATAAAAGTCTTGGAGAGACCAGGGATACAAGGCTCATACCTAAACATAATAAAGGCTATATACAGCAAGCTAAAAGCCAAAATCAGACTAAATGGAGAGAAACTCAACTAAATACCACTAAAATCAGGGACAAGATTGTCTATTCTCTCCATATCTATACAACATAGTACTAGAAGTTCTAGTTACAGCAGTAAGACAGCTAAAGGAGATCAAAGGGATACAAATTGAAAAGGAAGAAGTTAAAGTATCATTATTTGCAGATGATATGATAGTATACATATGCGACCCAAGAAATTCCACCAGAGAATTCCTGCAGCTGATAAACTCCTTCAGCAAAGTGGTTGGATACAAGATTAATTTTTAAAAAAAAATCAGTAGCCCTCCTGTATACAAATGATAAATGGGCTGATAAAGAAATTAGGGAAACCACATCCTTCACAATAGCCAAAAATAATAAAAAGCATTTAGGGGTGACTCTAACCAAGGAAGTCAAGGACCTGTATGACAGGAACTTCAAGTCTCTGAAGAAAGAAATTGAAGAAGATACCAGAAGATGGAAGTATTTCCCATACTCATGGATCAGTAGGATCAACATAGTGAAAATGGCCATCTTATCAAGGCAATCTACAGAGTCAATGCAGTCCCCATCAAAATAACAGCACAGCTTTCTACAGACCTTGAAAGAACAATTCTAAACTTAATATGGAAAAACAAACAAACAAACAAACAAACAAAAACCAGAATAGCTAAAACAATCCTACACAATAATACAACTTCTGGGGGCATTTTCATACCTGACTTTAAGCTATACTACAGAGCTATGGTAATAAATAAAAACTGCATGGTACTGACATAGAAATAGGCTGGCTGATCAATGAAATTGAATCTAAGATCCAGAAATAAACCCACACACTATGCACATCTGATTTTTGACAAAGGAGTCAAAACATACAATAGAAAAAAACAGCATCTTCAACAAATGGTGCTGGTCTAACTGGATGTCTACATGTAGAAAAATGCAAATAGATCCATATTTATCACCCTGCACAAAACTCGAGTCCAAGTGGATCAAAGACCTCAACATAAAACCAAATACACTAAATCTGCTAGAGGAGAAAGTGGGGAAGAGCCTTGAACTCATTGGCACAAGAGACAACCTCTTGAACAGAACACCAACAGCTCAGGCTCTAAGATCTACAATTAATAAATGGGACCTCTTGAAACTGAAAGGCTTCTGTAAAGCAAAGGGTATTATCAATAGAACGAAATGGCATTCTACTGATTAGGAAAAGATCTTTACCGAGCCTTCAACAAAAGGCTATTATCCAGAATATATAAAGAATTCAAGGAATTAGACACCAACAAACCTAATAATCCAATTAAAAATGGGGTACAGAGCGAAACAGACAAATCCCAGCAGAGGAATCTCAAATGGTCAAGAAGCACTTAAAGAAATGCTCAATGTCCTTAGTCATCAGGGAAATGTAAACCAAAATGACTCTGAGAGTCCTTCTTACACCTGTCAGAATGATTAAAATTAAAAAAAAAAAAAAAAAAACCTCAACACATGTGACAACACATGCTGGAGAAGTTGTGGAGAAAGGGGAACCCTTCTCCATTGCTGGTGGGAGTGCAAACTTGTACAACCACTTTGGAAATCAATCTGGCACTTTCTTAGAAAACTGGGAATACCCATACTTCAAGACCCAGCTATACCACTCCTGGGCCTACACCTGAAAGATGCTCCACCATACAACAAGGACATTTGCTCAACCATGTTTATAGCAGTTGTATTCATAGTAGCCAGAAACTGGAAACAATCTAGATGCCCCTCAACCAAAGAACGGGTAAAGAAACTATGGAACATTTGCACGATGGAAAACTACTCAGCTATTTTAGAAAAAGGAAACCATGAAATTTGCAGGCAAATGGATGGAACTAGAAATTAACATCCTGAGTGAGATAGCACAGATACAGAAAGACACACATGGTATAAAATCATTTATAAGCATATTTTCATCATATGGTACAGGACAGACATACTACAATGCGCCTTAGGCTTCATGTCAGCCCACTAGTTAGGGGAATGGGAGATATCTCTGACATAGACTGTGTTTCCTGCTTTTTGATCACTTCACCCTAATTAGACTTCCCTAAAAGGCCATTGGGGAGGAAGACAGACTCAGTCCTCATGTGAATAGATGAGCTGGGGTGTCTGGGTAGGAGGGCTCTCCTAGTCTGGTAATAGGGGAGAAGGTAGTGGGAGGGAGGGTGGGACTGGGAGGAGAAAAGGGAGGAGCCTATGACTGAGACATAAATTGAATTAAGTAATAAAAAATGAACAACTAAATAAATAAAGTTGAAAGTTTTTTGGTTTTTTTTTTTTTAAAGCAATACTCAAACAAATTAGCCAAAGTTAATGCTGGCTTATGTAGGGGACAACACACTTTGCTATCTGTATACACATTTATGCATATTCATACTCATAGATAGGACTTGTTTGTTTGTTTGTTTTTGTTTATTTTATTTTTTTCTTTATCAATTACACTTTATTCACTTTGTATCCCCCCCCCCCGTGGTTCCCTCCCTCCTCCTGTCCCAATCCCTCCCTTTCTCCACCCTCTGCATGCATGCCCCTCCCCAAGTCCATTGTTAGGGGAGGGCTTCTTTTCCTCCCTTCCGATCCTAGTCAATTAGGTTTCATCTGGAGTGGCTGCCTTGTCCTCTTCTGTGGCCTGGTAATGCTGCTTCCCCCTCAGGGGGAGGTAATTAAAGAGCGGGCCAATCAGTTCATGTCAGAGACAGTCCCTGCTCCTATTACAACGGAACCCACTTGGATACTGAACTGCCATGGGCTACATCTGTGCAGGGGTCTTAGGTTATCTCCATGCATAGTCCTTGGTTGGAATATCAGTCTCAAGAAAGACCCCTGCGCTCAGATTTTTTGGTTCTGTTGCTCTCCTTGTGGAGTTCCTGTCCTCTCCTGATCTTACTGTTTCCCACTTCTTTCCTAAGATTCCCTGCGCTCTGCCCAAAGGTTGGCCATAAGTCTCAGCATCTGCATTGATAGTCTGCAGGGCTTTTCAGAGGTCCTCTGTATCAGGCTCCTGACTTGTTCTCTCTTTTCTCCTTCTTCTGATGTCTATCCTCTTTGCCTTTCTGGATAGGAATTGAGCATTTTAGAAAGAGTCCTCCCTCTTGATTAGTTTCTTTAGGTGGACAGATTTTAGTAGGTATATCCTGTATTATATGTCTATATGAGTGAGTATATACCGTGTGCATTATTCTGCTTCTGGGACAGCTCACTCAGGATGATCTTTTCCAGATCCCACCATTTACCTGCAAATTTCATGATTTCCTTGTTTTTTTATTTTTATTTTTAACTTCACGCATACACACAATCTAGGATGCTTTGTAATTGTCAACTGTGGTAAGATTTCTCTCTGTGCTGGCAGAATTTCTGGCATCGGGTGAAATGGCTGGATGTAATCATCAGTTTGAGTTACTTACACAAAGCCAGTTACTTGCCATCTGCCAACTAGAGTTGTGCCCTCGGGCCCTAATTGGATGGCAGCCCACTGCTATGCAGCAGAGGAAAATATTTTGTCCAAATAACTTACCTCTCACTCTCCAATTTTAATTCGAGAAGGGATTGATTGCAGCTAGATGGTCTCTTAATGATAAAGGGGACAGTGGGTATTCATTGTCCTGCTTCTCGGCAGAAAGGATGGCTAGGACATTCACTGTAAGGATCTTACAGATAGGGACCGAAAGAATAAAACACGCAGAAAACCGGAACAAAATTCAATGGAGAGTGTATGGAGATTGAAAATCATTAAGCAACCTTAAGATGATGAGTGAGTTGTGTTATGTACAAGTCATTTTTGCTGTAGTATGACTGAGAAAAAAAAGGGTATCTGTAGGGAGGCCTGGGCAGACCCCCTGGTACTCTAAGGTGTACTTAGAGTCAGGTAGCTAATGATCCAAAAGGGCTTCCAGGCAGTGGTGGAACCCAGAGTGAGTGATGTGCCTACTCTCTGTCCTGTTGAACGTCTCTAACACTGGACCACCTGTTTGAAGATTTCCTCCCATTCCTGGTTATCAAGAAAGCATTGTATACATAACAGTTTATATCTTTATCTGCTTTCCACCTCTCCTGTCTGACCACCCAATCAGCAAGCCTTCCTCTAGGCTTTCCACTTTTAATTTGCTTGTTTCTTCAGACAGTCCTGATAATGTAAGCTAGCCTGGCTTCAAACTCTCCATCTCCTACCTTAGCCTTCTGAGTGCTGGGATGATTGCCGTGTGGCACATGCCTGGCTCCCTTTTTCCTTTTGACATCATTCCTTAATCTGTCAGCCTAGCATCTTCCAAAGCATGGTTGACAGCCTCCTCTTACCAAATCTGTTCTCCCCTATCTCTTCTACCATGTCCGTTTCTGCTGCCCATCTTTGCATTTGCACTAGTATCTTAGCTCTAGAACCTGCAATTCCATGCATGAGCTATTGCAAGGAACCCCAAGTGTCCTGGTTATTATTATTATTATTATTATTATTATTATTATTATTATTAGTCAACTTGACATTGTCTAGATTCATTTGGTAAGAGCGAATTTCAATTGAGAAAATGCCCCACCAAATTGGACTATGAACAAGACTATGAGGGTATTTGTTTGTTTGTTTCTTTTTTTTATTAACAATTGATGAAAGAGGATCCATCCCACTGTGCACTGTGCCTTCCCCAGGCAGTTGGCCCTGGGTTGTAGAAGAAAATAGTCTGAGCAAGCTATAAAGAGCAGGCTAGTAAGTAGCACTTTTCCATGACCTCAGCATCTGTTCCTGCCTTGACTTCCTCTGATGATGGACTGTGATATGAAATTGAAATAACCCCTTTCTTCTCCGGTTGCTTTTGGGCATAGCAATAGAAAACTAACTAAGACACTGAGCTAATACTTAGCCTTCTCATCTTTCCTTGCTCTGGCTCAACCACCCATACTGCTGAGTAATTCTTCCTATAGATGCTTTAAATTTATCATCCTCTGTGGTTAAAAACCTTCAGTGGTTTCCCAGTGCCCATGGTCCTGAAGTGTGGAACACAAGGTAAATTTCACCTTGTTCATATGACTATTATTTCACTCTATCCAGAGGTACTTAGGTCATCAACCACATCTTTTATGAACTTGTAGTATGTAGAGATTCTGCATAACCAAGGTATTTTCTCTAACCAACTAGGTAACAAACCCTTTTGAGAGTGTGTGGGGTTTGGTCCCAAGGTTCTCTTGTTCTTCTACCAGCAGAGTTCATTGAGCTGGGTGCTGAAGGAGCACTTCATATATATGCATTTGGTTAAGACATGTGGGTATGATTGCGGGGGAATGGAGGAAGGAGACAGCGTAGCCTCAAGGGCAGAGTTAAGAGGTTTTCCTATAACTCATGAGGTGAGGAGCCATCTGCTGAGGTGAGGTGGTAGAATGCTGGAGCAGAAGAGGACACACAGCAGGCGTTAAGACATTTTGTCACACGAGAGCTAGCCCTCTCCCAGCTACACTGTCCTTTTACTTGGTAATATTCCCCTTATTATGAATAATTATTGATATTAAAATTATCAATTATTATTTATTATTGTTATCCATGCCAATAAACCAGCACATGCTACGTCCGGTATCAATCACTGAGTCAAACAGGAGTGTGGGTCATGTTCACTGGGCTCAGTAGGAGCCAGGCCCAGGCCTAAATTGCTCCTAGAGAAAGCGTTCTCTCTTGTGTTCCTGAGACAGAGGTGGAGTGAGTTTGCTGGCAGTCCTGCTGCTGCCATGTTCCTGCATCCAGCACAGGAGGGCGTGGAGCTGAGGGGCATGGTGGAGTGTTATCCCTAGAGCCAGCTGCAGTGGAAGGCAGTCTGGCTGAGAGGGGTTTCTTTTCCTTCCTGTTTTACAGCGTGCTCTCCCGTCTGCTTAAGTTTTGTCTTCAAATGCCACACACATGATTTTGGTGACTCCTTTTTTTTGCCTAAAAGTGTCAGACAGCATTCATTTGTTTCTGAAATAAACACACTGAAGTTAATTTGCTTACATATGTGGATTATCTTTTAGAGAACCTTGAGATAGTATCATCCATCTCTCTGGGTATCTTAATGCAGTTGAATCCAGAATCTACAACCCAGAGATGGACACTTTGCCTAGCTCAGTTGGCAACTAGACAAAGGGTATTTGGTAGGTGGGGCATGCTCAGACTGAATCAGGTTGTGGACATTCCTCTGCTTACATTAAATATAAATATCACCAAATCATGGGAAAGGTTGCCCAGTGGATTCCACATAGAGATAATTACTTAATTTTATATAAATTACAAAGGAAAATATATCAGGGGAAGTGTACCATTACCGTTGAGCACAATTAAATGGCTATGAGTGACATAAACAAGGCAGCCCCTTCCTTTCCCCTGGAATTTGCTGCTTGCATGCTTATCTGCATCCATGTGTGATGGATTCTGAGTGAGCAGATGTGAAATTGAGACACTTTCATTTCATATCCCTGGTCTTTTAAGCAGCAGAGCCAAGGCAAGACATGAAATGTTAAAGCATTATTTGAGAAGCAGAAACCTAGATCTTTTGACTGGTGATGGTTAGCAGGAATGAGCTGACAGCAAAACACAAAGTATGATGCCATGAGGTTGTTCAATAGGACAGTTGTTAGAAAGGTTTCAGTGGTAAACAGCACCTCAATGCTATTCATGGAAAGGGGAAGAGAGGGACTTGCATCTTTACATCTCTCAGCAGTGAAGGCTAATGATCAGCTAATAACACCTCTCAAACTTCTAGGTTGCATCCCTCAGCCTTTGTGATGTCTCAGGAATCTTGCAGTGTGAGACTGTGTCTCCATGAGAAGTGGAAGCATATTCAGGGACACTAAGGCCCTCCATGTATTATGTGAGCACCAGGAAGACCCGTGACCATGTGAACTGCCATCATTCTGGAAACAAGGGCACTACAAAGACAGCTGCAGCAGCACAGGTGTGGGTAACATTGAAAACACGCAAACGGTCCAGAGAATTGTGAGACCACCAACTCAGTATACAGATACCTCTGGCATCATAATTTTCCAAAACTGAACTCATGAAAAGTACTGAACCCTATAGCTGTTCTTTTTGTCTTATTAGGTCCTCATATCTACCACCCTTCTCCACCCTAATCCCGACCCTCCAACACTAGGTAGGTGAGAAAGAAAGTTAGAGGGGAAAGGGGACATAGATCTCTTTAGAGTACTTCCTGCTGATCAGGGTTGTTGAGTTCCTTGGGGCAAGTCCAGTCTTCATTGGCAGAATATCTCCAGTCAGCAACCAGTAATCCAGCAGCCAACAATCCAGCAATCTAACAACAGCTAAACCAGCAGCAGGAACCAGAAACAGCAGGGATCAGCAGCAGCAAGGGCAGCAGCAGGAGGACCAGCAGCTGACACAGGCCCTTCAGGGGTCTCGCATTTATACCCTCTCAAGAGTTCCTAGAATTCCAAACATAAACTATGTGTAGCTGGCCAAAAAAATCACTCCCCTCCTAGAGCATGAGACAAATCATAGTTAGGGGCTCTGGACTAGCTGAAGCATCCCCATATCCCACACCTGGGATTAAAACAAGAACACATTCACTTAACATAACTGGGTTTTTCAAAGAAACCAAAATTCTCACTACAGAACCCTATGCCTGTCATCACAGAAAGAACATGAATTCTGAAATAGATGACCTGGGTTCCAATGAGCTTGTCACGCCTTGGCTGGGAGTCTTACTGTGGCAGGTGCCATAATAATTTTACCAGATTCATAGAACTGTAGGCATGATTATATGCCTCACAGTGTCCATGGGTGGTAAATTTGTGTGCATGTGTAGACTGCAGTGTGCATAGGGGTGGAAGTAGTATATGAGCTTTAGGCGTCATTCCTCAGAAGCCATTCACCCTGTTTCCAACTGGCCTGCAAATCACTGGTTCTCCTGGGCTGGCTGGTTGGTAAGCCTCAGGGATCTGCGCCTGTAATCCCCAACTTTGAGATTTCAAGTGCTTGATTTTAATATAGTGTGAACTCAGGTCCTCATGCTTGTATGGCAAGCACTATACCAACTGAGCTATTTCTTTATCCTCAGTGGTCAGTTCATATTAGCCATAATGACGAGGATGGTGGTGATGATGATCTCAGCCATGCTTCCATAGAAACCATCGTCTTCCCAGATTCCCAGGTTCTTACACTAAATCTTTTATTAATGTGTTGGAGTTACATTAAATTCAACGAGACAAAATCAGCATCTTTAGGGTATTGAAGTTTTCTATTCAGGAACGTTATCATTTCTGCCTATGTGAATCTTTTTTAGATTATTTTATTTTACAAAAGGGTCTCATGTATACCAGCCTGGACTCAAACTCACCGTGCAAGGACGGCCTGGACTTCAGATTCTCTTGCTTCCAGCTCTTGCCCAGAGCACAGGAGTGTGCAACAGCGGCAGCCAGTATAGTCGAGTCTTTTAATAAGGCTCTGCATTTTTTCTCAAAAAAAGAAGAAAAAGACCTTGCATACCCTTCATGTTATTTATTCGTATTTACTGTATTCTCTGTTGCTTTGACATCAATTCTTATAAGCAATTCTTCAATATAAATTCTATATTTAGGTCTCTGCTGCTCTCTTGCTTGCTTCTTGTCATAGTTGAGTTCTATTAAATTTGGTTTCACTCTTTCTGAAAAACCTTGGTTGATGGAAATTTACCCAGCGGCTGAACACGATAGTATCAAGTGCAGTGTAAGAATATATCCACCCAGACTATCAGGCAGCAAGATCTCATAATAAATCTTGAGCCTGGCCTGAAGTTTAATGACTTTAAAGGTGGCCATAGTTGGCCAGACAACCAAAGGCATCAACTTTATTAATAACAAAGTGTGGCTTCCTATCTGTTTATGAATCAGTGGGCATCCTGGAACATAGCTCATCTCCATGCTGCCCTTAAATATTTTTGGCTTTTGGTTTCTGCAATACTTTCTAAGTAGAGATAAATGTGTGCCTTTGACTAGAGGCAAGCTAAGATGCTCATCTCTCAGAGATGATATGTCTTTATGAAAAAATAACTTATTAAACATGTGTGACCTTAGGGGCTGATGTCTTTTCTTGGAAGAAACTGGGAGAGAAGTTATTTAAAGATGTACACCAGTTCACCATGACTATAGGACAAATCCCAGGATCCCAGATGTTAGTAATCTACACCCTTATGAAAGTAAAGCCTGATTATGAACAGGGGACTTCCAGTGGGGACTTAAAAGAGTAGGTTCCCCAGCCTATTGCTGTTTCTTCCTTCTCCCTGCCAGGGGTCTTGATTCAAAACCTGCAATGGACAAATACCAATTTGTAAATTGCTCAAACAAACAAGCAGACCCACCTACCTCCCTGAACCAAGGAGTACAATG
Organism: Psammomys obesus; assembly: GCF_907164565.1. Classification (NCBI taxonomy): domain Eukaryota; kingdom Metazoa; phylum Chordata; class Mammalia; order Rodentia; family Muridae; genus Psammomys; species Psammomys obesus. The sequence continues at coordinate 25,607,193 of NW_026590062.1, read as the reverse complement.
CTTTATTGAAGGAAGCACCTTTCTCAGCAGAATTAGGCAGCAGCTACTTCCTGAGAAAGTTCTACAGACTGGTTAAAACCACAGATTTATGCACATGTAAGCGTGCTTTTGAATCCTCTTCTTATTCTTAGCATTCATGCCCTAGGCAGGAGTACAGTACTCTGTACACCCCTGTGTGTTTGCTCCAAAGTTGAGTTACAAGGAAAAATACGCCGAAGACAATAGCTATCGATTATTAAGCGTTACAATACCCGAGCCCATGCTATGTACCCCGCCTTACTTCTTTCATCTATCTCTACAATGCTTGGACACTGCTCTGTCCATGGTGGTGGCTGTCACACCTACTGCAAACAACTACCACTGTCACCGCAGAAAACAACCCTCTTATTCCTGGCTCTTCTTCACAATGGAGACAGTTTTGTTTTCCAGCTCCTGTAGTATTTCTGGGATGTAACATATTCTCATGTGCTTTCCTTAGGCATGAAAACTTTCTCCTTTATGTTGTAGGGCTAGAGCTATCTGTGACAGGCTAATGGAAAGGATACTTGGTCCCATCATTCATGTTCCTTGCATTATTTAAGGATATTGATTGCCCCAACTCCAAGGTTTATTGAATGAAAGGACACAGATCAAGAACTGCTCTACAGAATCAGGGTGCTTTAAACAGGATGAATTTTGAAAGACATAAACAAAACCCAAAAGCCACTATGTCTCAAGCAATCTGTGAAGTTTCCCTGACTTGCCTTGATTTTCCTTGACATTGTTAGACGTTGCAGTGTGAGCTTCTCTGTGTCACCTGTGGTCACAACAGGATCTATTCCGCTTCTGCAGGGACCAGAGAAAGGATCAGCAGCTCTGATCCATGGCAGGTGATGAGTCTTCAAAGTGGAGGTGGCTGCTGCTAAAGACAGTGTAATATTCATTTCTATCTTTGGCTGCGATTTGTTGGTAGTATTTGGAAAATAATTTAATTTAACTTATAATGTATTACTTTCCAAATTAAAGCATGCTAAACATCTAGTAAGCTGTTTTGCACTAGTAAGCAGGCTTGGGCAACCTTGGGGTACTGGCTACTGTACAAGCAGTGTCATGCAATCAGATCACACTCTCGAGTCCTGAGCCAGCATAAGCAGGTCTGGGCAGCCTTCTCAAAGCAGCACACATGTCTTAGCTAATGATGGTTTGCTGCTGCTCAGGCATGGCAGTCTCTGAGCCTAGCAGTAGTCCATTGCATGGCTATAACCATTTAGTTACTTGTTCACTTTTTGATGGCTATTTGCATTGTTTGGAATTCTATGAAGACTAACGCTGGGGACCGGCGTGCTGCCTCATCTGATAAAGTGATTGCTGCATAAGCACGGGGACCTGATCTGGATGCCAGCACCGTAGAAGGGTTGAATGTGGCAGGGCATGTGTACCACTCTAACATGGGATGGGATGGAGACAGGTAGACACCTGAAGCTTGCTGGCTGCCGTCAGGTTGAGCTGCTAATCTCCAGAATTGACGAGAGCCCCTGTCAAAACAACAACAACAACAAAAGCAAAATAACTGATAAAGGCATGGGACCTCAATCTCTGAGCTCCATATGCATTCACATATGCATGCCTGCAGGCACACACACACAAACACACACACACACACACACACACACACACACACACACACACACACACACAGGAACCCATGTATATGCACACTGAGAGAGAGAATAAAATCGCTACAATGATGTAAGGTGTCTTTGTATGGAATTGCTGTGTCCTTTAAGAAACACCTGTGAGAAACCAGCGGATGCTCTCTATAGCAGTCGTTAGATTCTTACCGTTTTTCAGCTTTTCATCAGCACTCAGGTGTTCCATGTACTCAGCATCACCACCCATACTTGGTGTTCTCAGTCTTTTCAATTAACTGCTCTAGTTGAATAACTGTTATTCAGACTAACAGCATAAAGCTATTGTGAAAGCAGCATTCATTCGGTAAACTTGAATTTTGACCTTTTCTTGAGCTGTATGCTGTGTTCATCTTGGAATGCAGTGAGTGGGGAAATAGAGAGCCACAGTGCCTGGTGAGCCATCCAATTGCCAGTGTCAACAGCCACGGCATGGCAGTGCCCTGTGCCTCTGAGTACAGTGCTCTGTGGGCTGGGCATATTAAATGCATTTCTCACTTGGGATACTGTCCATTTACAATGGGTTCATGGGGCATAATGCCAGTGAAGGTTAAAGGAAAGCACTCATGTTTTTCATAAGCTCCTGGGTGACGCTCTTGCACATCCAGACTCAAGAGGCCAAGGCTGTGAAATCCCTTATTTCTCTGAACGAGAGCAGTCCGGGTCTTGAATTCCACCCCAGCCCTGGCCCTGCCTCTGTTGTGTTTATCCATGCTCACTCTGTGCCTGACAAGCAGGCTTCCCTGCCAGCCCTGGCATCTGTGCAGCCAACCTCCTCACCTCCATGCCACTGCTGATCACTGCCTCTGCGAGATCAGTCTAGGAACTCGCTCTGGGCAACTCTATTCTTAGACACCCAGAAGCCTAGCTGTAATGAGTAAAGGGATGTTGCAAAAGAAGATGAGGGTTCACTGCCCAGATAGGGGAACCAACAAGAACAAAGGCTCGGAGACACAAAGTAGTCCTGCGCGCTTGAGGAAAAGAAGTTTCTGATGGCGTGAAGAGCATGGGGATGAACAGAGGACTGGAGAAGAACCCAGACTACGCACAGGGGTTTAGTTGTTTCCCTGGAGAAGGCTGAGATGTGGAACATGCTGATCTGGCTTTAGTGTCAGGGATGTTGCCCTGGTGTCTGTGAGGAAATGAACTCAAGAGGAGGAAAAAGGACAAAGCACAATTAGAAACCAACACTGTCCTCCAGTGTGTCCCCAAGACCTAGCCCAATCTTTTTGGTTGTTTGTTTGACTGATTGATTGATTGGTTGGTTGGTTGGTTGGTTGGTTGCTTTCATTTTTCTGAGGCAGGGATTTTCTGTGTAGCCCTCGCTGTGCTGGAACTCACTTTGTAGAGCAGGCTGGCCTTGAACTCAGAGATCTGTCTCCCAAGTGCTGGGATTAAAGGTGGATGCCACCAACACCCAGCCCTAGCCCAATTCCTGCTCTTGTGGTGCTTCATAGTTACTTTTGAATAAAAGATTGAAAAAAAAATAACCCACCAGTTATAGTATTGTACATCTGCCATGCAGCACGTAGAAGTGGGGGCAGGGTCATAAATTAAGATCATCCTCAGCTACAAAATGGGTGTGAGGTCAGTCTGGGACACGTGAGACTATCTCGAAACAAAAGCAAGAACAAGAATAAAGGGGGAAAAGCCAACAGAAGACAAAACCAGCTTTCTCTCCTTTCTGTGTCTTTCCCTTTTCCTGCTGCCCCATCAAAGCTGGACTGTTCCCAGTGAAGAACCACTTTGCCAGTCTCTGAGCTGCATTGTCATTGGACTAGGTCTGTTACCTTTCAACCTGTTTGTGGCTCCGTCCTGTGCTCATCTCGGTCTCTGGATCTTTACAATAAGAAAGACAGAAGCCGGTCCTCTAGGAATGAAACAGCTTTCCTGACCTCAAGGGCACTGTGGTCTTTCCTGTCTCTTTCCACATGCAGGGTCCAGGTCTGCAAACGTCCTACAAAAGGCCAGCTAGTAACCGGTCTGGCTCTCTGAGCCATTGTTTCTAGGCAGTCACAGCTCTGCAAGTAACTCCAAGTTGCCATAGGCGATGGTCACTAGGCAGGCTTGCTTGGTTTTCATGAGCTTGTGCTTGAATACAGAAATTTACACTGTATGTGACTCTTATGTGTTGTGAGTCTTATTCTTCATTTGGTTTGTCCCAGTCATTTCACCATTTAAAGGCTGTTGCCAGTTCTGAATTTTTATAAAACCAAGTAAAGACAGGATTTAGTTTGCAAACCTCTCCCTTAACGCTCTTCTTTAAACACTGATTATGGTTCCACTAATGGAAAGCACTCAACTCGCACTCCTGTTCTGTCTCCTGCTCCCAGCACTGACCCAAGTCTTGGATCTTTTCTATGAGAATATTCTTGCTGCAGTATAAACATGACCCATTCCCCCAGCCTTTGCTAAATATATCCCTGCAGGCATCTCCAATCTGTATGAGGTGGTTATCTTCCAGCATTCCAGGCCTGGCTGCCTCTGCTCCTCACCACCTCTGGTCTCCTCTATTGCTCCCTCCCCTCTGCTCCAAACCCCATATTTCTTTTTTTTTCCCCCAAACCGCATATTTCAAGTGTTTTAACTTCGCCACTTAGTTGTCACCTCTGTTCTATCTAGTCATCATGAAGCCTCCGTCTGTTTCTTCTGTCAGGCCATCTTCCTTGACCTGTCATCCAGATACAATTTGGCTTGTTCCTTGGGGTTCCTTGTGCTCCATGACCTCTTTGAACACCTTGTTCAAGTACCCCGTTCAATGTTGGGCACATGGCAGATGCTCTGTAGATAGTTTAATGAGTTTTCAAGTATAGAGACACCTTTTATTAATATATAAACTATAAATATATAATACATTGTAATGCATTCCTTTATTATTTTCTGTTCCTAGTTTTGTGTGCTCCTATTAATTTTTAACTTTTATCTATAGATACAGGGTCTACATTTTAGCACTGGCTTCCCCTTTCTTCCACACACAGATACGTGTTCTGCAGCTCATGGTTTCTCCAGGGTGACCCTGGCAGGCTTCCTTTGGAACAAATATAACCAGCTTGCCTAGGGGGAATCACAGTGTCACCAGAGCTCTGCTGGTGAAGATTCTTCTGTTGAAAGATGAGGAGACCACAGCCTCAGAAGGCTGGGTCAGCTTGCCAATGGATATTTGGCTGCTAATAGCAAACCAAGATAGGAGCTGGCTCCCAGTCCTTGGTATTTCGGGCATTCTAACTTTTGAGGCCATCCACAAGTGAAAGGGTTCTGTTTTGAGTGAGGATTTGCACAGTGATGAGCTCATGGCGGGGGCGTAGGTGAGAATTAGGACATATCTGTCTAGGTTAGGGGGATGGTGAGCTTTCGTGCTTCCTGTTCTCTGAATAGGATTCCCTGTTGGCTGATGTTCAAAGGCTTTTCTTGCTCCTTCAGCATATCAGTCATTTCCTTAAAACAGTGACACTCATTATAGCTTGCAAACAAATGGTCAAGAGCTAGGCAACTCCAATTATTTCACACAGCAGGTGAGATCATTTCATGAGAGTTTATAGGCTTGAGCGACAGTATGGAAAAGAGAAAGGCCCCTAGAATGAACTGTTTTCAGGGGAGAATAGCCGTGTATTTATTGTGGCCAGGATAGATATGCTGTGGTGTGGAAATGAGGAAGGCATTAGAAGGTGGGAGTGTGGAGCCCCGAATTTCCCTTGAACATTGATTCTGATTTCTTCACCTTCTCCAGTTCAGCTATGGAACAGTTACCCAGTCACCGTGGAACTCATGTCCTCAACCAAATAGAACTGTGGTCACCTCGACTCTTTGAAGATCCCTTACAGTCCTGCCACAGAAGGTGCCTTCATACCATCTTCACCACGCTGTCATCTGGGTGTTGCAGTTTTTGAAAGACCAAAAGGGGCCTCGTGAGAAAGTGCTTTTAGATGTAGGGCATGTGGCTCAGTGGCACAGCACCTACTTGGCTTGTGATGTGCCCTCAATACTCTCCCTAAGGTTGCCTTTTTTTTTTTTTTTTTAAAGCGGTCTCAGCCACGGGATATAGGCTACAGTGACAGTCTGACTGTGTGCATGCACACGTTTTTAAATGCTCAGAAGTCAAAGGCATGCATTTAAAGGTAATTTTGTGCTTGACCTCAGTTGCCTTTTTACTTTAATAGCACAGGCAGCTTTTTTGTGAGATATGAGCTTGTAAGGGATGGAGCATTGCCTGGGAAACGCACTAGTTGGAAAACACATTGAAGGCGGAACCAGAGAGATGCTGCAGATGGCAGTCATCCCTCCGCCCATCATTTCCAGCCTGAGAAGCAGCTTTCCAGGGCCAACTGTGCAGGACCGGAAGGCTGCCTGTCCTTCGGCAGCCTGACTTGAAGCAAGCTTGCCCAGGACTGCCCCTCCCAAGGTCGTTGCTGAGTGGCTTGGAGAGAGCTTACTCTTCTTGTCCCAGGAATTCTTCATGTTCCCTTCTGAGAAAAACAAATGAACAGCCTCCTCTTGACTGGTGGAATCTCAAGACATGAACGTGCAGCCATGGGAATAAGGCTGCAACTTCTAGGTGACAGCAGAGATTAACTGAAGCCTAGGGCCTCTACTCAGGAGCATTCATTTCCCTTAAACGTCACTGTATTCATTACCTTTCCCACTGCTGTGACTAACACCTGGAGAAAGCACCTGGGGGAAGGAGAGGGCTTAGTGTAGCTCACAGCTCACAGAGCCAATAGTGCTGGGCTGGTCCAAACTGTGTCCGCAGACAGTAACGAACATCCACGCTTAGCTTGCTTTCTCCTGGTCCGGGACTCCAGTTCATAGGATGGTATCACCCATGTTTAAAGCGAGTCCTCCCTCCTCAATTAACCTACTAGATAATACCTCAGAGACATGCTCAGGGATTTCTTTCCATGGTAGTTCCAAACTACAGCATGTTGGTGATATTAGCTACGGCAGTTCCCCAGAAAGGCCTGGCAGCTGGAAGGGGTAAGGACGGCAGGGACAGAAAGATGTTTTTCTCTTTCAGCCTAAATTGTCCTTTGGAGGCTTACAGAGTTTAATTGTCTTTTGATTTTTTTTTTAAATGTCAAATAGCTTTGGAAGGTAGCGTGTCACCTAGACATGGATTTTGTTCAGTGTGAATGGTCGAGCCTGGGTGGTACTGGGGTGATTAGGAATTCATCACATTTCAGGGTTTCTTCTTCTTCTTCTTCTTCTTCTTCTTCTTCTTCTTCTTCTTCTT
>NW_026590062.1:25589874-25600289 GCF_907164565.1 Psammomys obesus | reverse complement strand
CTTCTTCTTCTTCTTCTTCTTCTTCTTCTTCTTCTTCTTCTTCTTCTCCTGCAGCAGACTTCTCTGAGGTTCAGTGTTAGTAGAAAGAAAGGAAAGCCATAAGCCTGAAATGGGATGAATTCTTAGCTACTCCAGTACCACCCAGGCTGTACCAGCCACACTGCACATAACTCAAAAATGTTTACATTGGTAAAACATCTCTCTCTCTCTCTGTATGTGTGTCTCTTGTCTTTCTTTCTTTTTTATAATTTATATTTTATTTTATTTTATGTTCATTGGTGTTTTGCCTGCATGTTTATCTGTGTGAGGATGTCACAATCCCCTGGAACTGGAGTTACAGACAGTAACCTGGATCCTCTGGAAGAACAGCCCTAACTGCAGAGCCATTTCTCCAGCTCCCTTTTTCTGTTTTTTTAAAAGAGGGTGCAATGGAAGTTTTGGTTTCTTTGTATGCTATGTAAATATACTTTTGTTTTAATCCCGAGTGTGAGATTTTAGTTGGGCTATAGTTTGTCCACACTTGCTGATTGTCTCATGCAGAGAATGGCTTTTCACAGTTGGAAGGGAAACATGCAGCATGGAGAAGGGCATGGTCTAGGACTCCGAGAATATAAATATGAGAGCTGAGAAATAAAAGGTGTGGAGTTCAGTGGTGTTCATTGTGGCGTTCAGTGTTTGGGTGTGGCATGAAGGAGTTTGGAGAGACCAGAGACAGTGTGGCAGTTTGGAGCAGAGAGACAGAGAGAGATGCTTTGGGGTGCAGCGGCAGGGAGGAGACTGCTGGCTGCGTCTGCTGTTGACAGAGATTGGTACAGAGCCCTAAAACAAGTCCTAGACCCTATCTAGCCAGGAGAAGTAACAGGGTCTGGACCCCCTAGCCCCACTAACCTTTTCTCTCTCCTACTTAAGATTGGGGGGTTGGTGGAAGGGAGGTAGAGGCCTAAACACCCCAAGTAAAGGAGAATTGCAAAAAAAAATGTGAGCTACAATAGAGGTCTTACTATGTAGCCCTGGCTCTTCCGGAACTCAATATGTAGGCCAGGCTGGCCTCAAATTCATAGAGATAGGCCTGTCTCTGCCTCCTGAGTGCTGGGTGTAAAACTGTGAACTTCGTCTTGTTCTCTTGATGCTTGATCAGCCAGGGCTGGTGGGATGATAGACTGGTGTAGGCCCACAGTCATTTGACTGGACAAACAGAAAAATCACTGGATTACTGTGTCATGTAATTTTATTTCTTTCTGTTTCCTTTATTATTAAAATCTCAAAATCTTTTTTTTTTTTTCTTGCCGAAACAAAACTGTGCATGCAAAAGACAGGTTTTAAAAACCCTAAACCAAGAAAAGTCATTTCTGGTAGAAACCATACCGAACTACAACTTACTTGACTTTGGGCCTGAGAGAGGCAAGAAATGGCCTTCTTAACTATTCTGAATAGGGGCTTAGAAAACAGAAAATGTAAAATTTCAGCCTCAGAAAGTGTGATTAATTCTGGGTGGATGCAGTGGCTCTAGCCACCTAGTAATTTTAGGTTTTCTAATTGGCACTTTAAAAATAGCACTGAGCCTCTGTTCTGCTGATCCCTTTGTTCTGCCCCGGGCTGTGCCTGTGCCTTGTGTTTAAGGAGCTTGCAAGTTTCCAGGAGGGCTTGGGAACCCTCAGTCCTGGTGTAGGTCTCCTAGGGTACCCGACTCCACTGTGACACACCAGAGGGTGGGTGAAAAAACCTTTGTGCTGTTTAGAGACCCTGCTCCCTCTCAGCTCACAGGTTTCCCTCCCTAATAGCTAGGTGCTTAAGAGAAGGCTTCTACCATGCCATTCCCTTCAAGCTACTTCTGGGCACTTTAAGTTGCCAGCTGAATAGTATCATTGCTTGCTGGGTAATAAATAGTTTAGGCTGCCACCAGGCAAAGGAAAACGGAGTATTTACCAAAGCCTTTTCCAGGTCTGAGTGAGCCCCATTCCTAGGCAGAGGTAGATGTTGGCTTCTTCACTACTGTTTCAACTGGCAGCAAGATAATGAACCTGTAGAGATGCTACAGCAGAAGCAGCTTCTTTGGTCCCTTTGGTCCCTTTCACACTTGCCAGGGCCTCTGAGAGGCCCATTCCTTATCGTGCCCTGACTTCAGTCTCTGGGCATTCCTCCTGGGAGATGCCTGCAGTTTCAGGAAGGAGGGTGGGGAGGCCGGAAAGGACAGAGTCATGGAGCTGTTCCTAGTGGGGGCCTTCACATGCTGGGGACCTTCACGTGCTGGTGGCCTTCAAGTGCTGGGGGCCTCTTGGGAGAGTCTCCGTTGGCTCCCATATTCCCTACTTGGAGCATTATTTACATGGAAATCTTGCCCTTCCTAACCAGGAAGGCTGCAAACATAGACCATTAAACCGGTCAATTCCAGACTGGCCTAGCAACTGATGAAAGTGGCCTTTCTCTAACCTGCCAGTTTTGAATGGCCCATTGGAAGGCAATGGGAGCTGTGTCCAGGAGAGCCCTGCTTGGTGAGAGGACAGCCTCTTCTGACCCAGCACCTCCCTGCAGGGCTTTCTAACCACTGCTCCTGCACAACTTAAATCCTCTTAGCATGCAACGTTTTTAAAAAACAGAAAAACAGTCATGTCATATTTTGTAGCAGAAGGTAGAGCCCACCGGTAGGATTTGTCTTTCCTTCCAGGCTCTCAGACACGTTAGACATGTTACGGGAGGCCAATGCCCTTTCTGCAGCTCCTGTGGAGTCAACAAGGAGAGAACTACACACACACACACACACACACATACACACACACACACAGAGACTGACCAGGCCAGTCTCTTTCCTTGGGGAGTGATGGTGAGGAGAGGCCTCAGTTCTAGGGAGGATGAAGAGGCAGCCTTGGCTCTCCCATTGCAGGAATAGGCCTTAAACATTTGGTTTACCCACCATTAGTGGGACCAAACACTCCTGAGCAAAGAGGGGAAATGACTCAGAAGAGGCGGCCGAGAACACACCCAGTGACACTCAAGGGGACAGGGTTGGATGTGGTAGAAAGGACTTAGACTAGTTTATTAAGCCATTTTTGGTGATTGTGGTCCATGTTCCTTTTATGATATACCCAGGGTAAGGTCTTGGACACTATCCTGCACCCCGAGGGGGAAAGGTATGAGGTGTGCACGTTTCTCAGTCCAGTGGACCTGAATTCTGCTCCTGGTTCCTATGAGCAGCCTTGTCCCATTGCACAGCCTGGGCTATGCTCTCCTGGCTCTTCTTACCCATCTCTCCTGCATGACTTGACTACAGAGCTTCCTCTAGGGACTGACAGTGAGTCATTCCCTCTTCAGCTTATTCATATTTATTTATTATTATATATAATATATAACATCATATGTGTACATATGTAATTACCAGAGAAAGAGATTAGCAGGCAGTGGAAAGTTAGGGTGACCATGATTTGATATATACTAATAAAAATTTGGGATTTTTTTTTTTAATCACACACACAAACTCCATGTTGTGATCAAAGACAGGAGTGACAAGTTACAGAGAATCTTCTCTCCCACCACAGCCCCTCCACTTCCTAATTTTTCCTCTGGCTATTAGCACCCACCTACTTGCTAATGCATGAATGCCAGCATGGGAGGAGGCTGTGGATAACACGGCTTTCACATCTGTTATCTCATTCAGCAGAAAGTGCTGAGGAAATAGACTCTAAGGACGACAAATGGGCATGTCAGTAATGATGCAGTCCAGTGCCCCCACCCACTCCAGTTCTCAGGGACTTAGCTTGAGCTCAGGGTGGAACATCCAGAACTGGGGCTCAAATGCTCTCCCCGGTTCACAGAACGGGGGAAATGGAACTGTTTGCTCTGAACTTTGTAACACATTACTCAGAACGTGGGGGCTTAAAGTCATGTAAATATAGTATTATAGGTATATATTTTACTATTTATATATATATACATATATATTACTATTAGTAAATGTGTAGTTCTGGAATCAGATGTCTGAGAGGCATCTCCCTGAGCTAAAATCAAAATGTTTCCTTGGCTGAGCCCCTTCTAGAAGCTCTGGGAAGGGGGCACTTTCTTACTCTCCCAGATACTGGAAGCTACTGAACTCCTTGGCTTGTGGCTGCCTCCTTTACTTTCAAAGCCATCAGTGGTTATTGAGCTGTTCTCATGTAAGGCTCTTTCTGTGGTAGACTCTTCTTCTGCCTCTATCTTCTACTTATAAGGACCACTGTGATTATATTAAGCTTCTGTTCATATAAATCTGGACGAACTCATTTCAAGGCGAGTTGACTAGAAATTTTAATTCCATTTGCAACTTTAATTTCGCCGTTGCCAGATTCTGGGAGGTAGCACTTGGGCACTGTGACGGCTAATCACAGTTGTCAACCTGCCACACGTGGGAGGAAGGAACCTCCCTTGAAGAATTTCTTCCATCAGATTGACCTGTAAATGCCTGTGGGGACATTTTCTTGATTGCAAATTGGTTTAGGAGGGGCAAGGCCACTGTGGGCAGTAGGCCTGGGCTGTATAAGAAAGATTGCTGAGTATGAGCCTTGAAGCGAGCTGGGAAGCAGCATCTCTTTATCGGTTCTGCTTTAAATACCTGCCTTTCATTCTTGCCTTGGTTTCCCTTGATGATGGACTGTAACCTATAAGCCAAATAAGCCATTCCTTTCCCTCGGTTGCTTCTAGCCACGGTGTTAATCACTCCAACAGAAAGCAGGCTAAACAGGCGTCTTTAGAAGCCGCTCTTCTGACAGTCCTCTGGGCCACATTCCTTGAGGTCTTTTCCGTAATACCCGCTAAGACATTGTACAAGGATTCATTTCAGGATTGAGCAGTAGAAAGATTAGACTCATTGCTTCCCCTAGAACTTGGTGGCTTTACACTTCAGTCCCCATATCTCAGCCATCAGGACAAAGTATGCACATTAAAAAACAAAAATCACATTTGAAGTAAAAACTCACTTTAGTTCATGACTCCAAAGAAAAGAAGGAGTCAACATAGTCTATTTAAGGACTTTCTTAAATCCACCAAGGTGCTAAGGACTTCTCACTTGGGTCCGTCTGAACAATGCCAGCCCTGGTTCATTGGTTCATCGGTTCATCTCTCTGCTTACATCTCAGACTATGAAAAAGTCGCGGTCACTGCACAAGGCAGAGCCCGTAAATCTCCACCCCCAGACTAAGTGTGCACAAAGTGTCATGTGTATGTCTCCAGCTAGACTTTGCTGCCACAGGAGAAGATGAATCAAAGGCAGGAACTGGTCTCTGAAAGACCCCGAGAAATTTATAGCTCAATTTAAAACCACTTGCAGTTTATCAAAGCAAAGGAAATGGAACGGCCAGCTCCAGGGCAGAAAGGGAGAGGGGCCTGCACTGTCCACTGCTGCACCCCAGCAGACCCTTCCGCTCAGCAGCCCTCACAGTCTCCCCAACAATGCAAGCTTAATTAGGGTTCCTGGGTCTCCAGACTGCCCTTTTGAGCCTTGGCTGGCTGGAAAGAGTCCATGGTTGCTGGTGATGGTCGAGGTTAACAGCGGAACAGGAGAAGTACAGAGTGCAGGAAAACACAAAGCCCAAGACTTACTCTCAAATCTGACTGTTGACCTCTGCAGCTTTTCCAGAGCAACCACCTTTCTTCATGGGGGTGGGGAAGGGGAACGTTGTGACAGAGAAGATTTGTCATCAGGTGGTCTTCTGTGCTTTGAAAATACATGGTTGTCCAGTTTGGAGCCATGTGAAGAAAGGCACTGATGGAAATCAGTGGCTTCCCCACGCATGATCCAGGCTCTGGGAGACAGAGACAGCTGGCAAGGATTGCAGAGTTTCAGGTGCTGTGGCTTCAAGGAACAGGGACCTGACCATAGTGACTTGAGCACATGAAAGACTTCTCTTGCATATTAGAAGTTTGGAGGTGAATGCACACTGCCTTAGTTCAGTAGCACAAAGATGTTGGGGCAGAAGCTTCTCAGGTTTCCCATTGCCTCCAGTCAGTTGCTGCAGCTCCAGCCATTACAATCTGGCCCTCGGGAATCAGATAGGTCAGAGGGGAGGTCTACTGGGAACCTCAGCCAGTGACATGTTCTGGTTATGCCACTGGCTGAGATTCCCAGCCACATGCCACACCTAGCTATAAAGGCTGCCGGAATGTTGGTTTTGTTCCCCTACCCCCGGGAGGTACTTTTGGTCCTCAACAACTCAGGAGAAGAAAAGGAAGAAGAGGAGTGGGAAGAGAAGAAGCTTCTTCAAAAACCCACAGGGGACACTCCGTACCGAAGCCTGTCCTGAGATTCACGTAGCAGAACTTGCACGGGCTTCATCAGGCTTCTCTGTCTAGCTGTGTTAATTGCTCCTCCTCCCTTTCTCATGGAGCCCTTTGTTTTAAAAGCTCTTTGGGGGCCTGTGCAAGCGTGAAGACTAAAGTTTGGATACCTGGCACCCATGCCAAAGCTAGGCAGATGTGTGGCCTGTGGGCAATCCCAGGAGACACACAGGGGATCCTTTGGGTGAGCCAGCTTGCTAGACACTGCAAATCGTTGAATTCTGGGTTTAGTTTAGAGACCTTGCCTCAGTAAACAAGTAAGGGCAACTGAGGGAGGTACCTGACATGACCCTCTGGCCTCTACGTGCACCTAAGCACACATGTGCATCCAAACACACACACACACACACACACACACACACACACACACACACACATCAACAGACATACACATGCAAAAAATAAAATTAAAGGGTTTTTAAAGCATAAGCTATTTTTTCTCACCTTAGGGTCAGAAAAGAAAGATGCTTTCTGCATTCACCTTTATTCCAAACATGTTTACCAATAGTTGTGGGTGTAGTTACCTAATAAGCTTTTAGGAATACTATGTAAAAAGTGGCGGGGGTGGGTGAGAGCGTTAGTAAGTGCCAGGAGTGTTGTAGGTTATTAATATTTATTATTGATTAAGTTTTAGTTTAACAGCAGTTATTCCTAAACCAGCTGTATACCCAAATCACCACACAGAGTCTAGGATTTATTTAATTAACCTAGAGCACAATGCTGGGCAATGATTACTCCATCCTAAACCTCCAGGCCCACATAGTTTCCTAACATTCAGAATTTTCAACATTATACTTGCTTTTAGTCATATCTTAGGTCCAGTTCATCTTTCTTCCTGGTTCCAAGTCCTCTCCTGCTGATTTCTGCTCTCTGACTCCCCTCACTTGCTTCCTTCTCCTCCTCTCCCAACAAGGATGTCCCACCCTATTCTCTCCATTGCACAGCATTGGCTAGTTGTTTAATTGAAAATGAAGAGAACAAATGGAGGCATGTTTACACAGACTTGAGACAGGTGATGTTTCTACGCAATGTCCGGATTGAAACCAGACAGTGGGGGAGAGAAATCAGCATTTGCATGAACAAGGGTGAATTGTATACATTTCACAAGAACATTGTACCAACACAGGAGCAAAATCATTTCCTAAATATTCGTTGGTGGTGATGACAACTGTAACTACAAGGGAAACCACTGCTCACTGAGAAAAAAGCAGACACATAAGAGAATACAAAGGACAGCCCCAAACTACATCTGTAAATTAAGTATTGCATATCTCCAAATTTAGCATCTTGCATGTTGTATAAAATGATTTGTTTGCTTATTTTTTAAAGATTTATTTATTTATTATGTATACAATGTTCTGCTGCATGCCAGAAGAAGACACTAGATCTCATTATAGATGGTTGTGAGCCACTGTGTGGTTGCTGGGAATTGAACTCAGGACCTCTGGAAGAGCAGCCAGTGCTCTTAACCTCTGAGCCATCTCTCCAGCCCCAGGATATAATTTTTAACGGTATATAGAAAGCAGGTATTTCAGGCAGCAAAATGCTTGTCATGGTCATTCAAGTGAGGAGACCCAGGCTCATCCTCAGTACCCAGTGTTTAAAAAGCCAGGTGTGGTGGCATAATCTTGTAATCCCAGTGAGGTGGAGACAGACAGATCTTTGGGGCTACTGTCCAGCTGGTCTAGCCTACTTGGCAACCTCCAGGCCTGTCTCAAAAATAAAAAAACAAAAAGGTGGATGGACCCGAAGAATGACCTTGAGGTTGTCCCCTGGCCTCCGTGCACACATGTACAGATACAAGGGATAAGCACACTGAGATTTGCATCTGCATCACAGGATGTGCTGTTCCGGGGTTCTTCAAAAATTGCTCTGCCTTCCTCGGTCCCGAATGACCCATCCCAAGTGCACAGGTCAGCCTGGAGAGCAAAAGCCCAGTCGTCTTTCTCATGATAATGGCTCAGGAGCCTGAGCACACTGGCTCTCTCTGAGCCCACAATTGCCTCTCCGTCTGTGACCTGCTCATTCACAGCCCTCTTTTCTGCCAGTGGGAAAGAAGGCATCTGGCCAGGCTCTCTTGGTTGCCACGTGTGAGCCTTAGCTCGCAATGGCTGTTTGGTCTGAAGCAATCCTGGACATTTGAAAGTGACATTGCCATTTCCAACAAGCTAAGACTACTTCCAGTCAAAGGTAAAAATTTACATTTCAATGATCAAAGTTTTAGCACACTTAAGAAACTGGCTTGGGTGCTCAGCCCTATGCACAGGTTTTGTTAATGAATTTGGCAGGCAGAGTTGCATTCCTAGGTTAAGTCTGAGAACAAAAAAGGACCTGTTTTTTTTTTTTTTTTTTTTTCCCTGGGTAATGAATTGCTGAGAAATTATTCAAAATGTGACTTGGAAAGCCTCTAGCCAGCGAGCTCAGTTCCCTGGGACATGAATCAGATAAAGAGGCCACAGAGAGAGACCTCTGAGGATTTACGCGGGTGAGGAGAGAATGTGCCACCGCCTCCTCCCAAGGGCTCATGCACAGTGCAGAGGCCCAGGCCTTCCATGCCAATGCCAAGGCCAAGTGGAGCCACAGCAACAGGGACCTGGCAGAGCACAATACTATTTAACCCTGGCTCAGAGCTGCAGAGCACACTGAAGCTCAACAGGGTACTGAGCCTGCCCTGCGCAGGGAGCGGGAGTGGCCTGGGGTAGGGAGCCAGAGTGGCCTGGAGAATAGGGAAAACTTCCTCCCAAGCCATCACCATTCTAAAGACAGGTCCCTAACCCTTACCTCCAACATTGGTTCAACTGAGAAGCCCAGAGTCCCCTATGCTACTAGGACTCTGGGATTACAGATAGTGGAAAGTTTGAAGATGCTTTCACAACAAGATCAGAATCCCTTGTACAAACAGAACTCTAAGAATGAAAGAGGAGAGATAGCCAAGAAAGGAGCAGACTTGACTGTCCTTTAACCAAGCTGCCCTAAGGATAGGGCCTTTCACAAGCCCTTGAAAATTTTCTATCCAGTGATCTTTCCCCTCCCCCTAGGTGTTTGCTGGTACAAGAGACAGAGCCCATCTTATTATGAGCAAACTGAATGTCTTAACTCTGGTTGCCCATGAGGCTACATGCCTGCTGAGAGCGTTGGATGTCTCAGATTGACTGTGTCTCATGCTTACTGCCTACCTGGCTGTGTGTGCCCTTGGACTGTCCACTTGGAGCCCTGACCTGGCTCCCTCCAACTACTTGGGCAGGAGTACAACCTGGATGTGACATCTGTCAGTCCCACGATGGCCAAGACAGTCTGGCAACACCTACCTTGTTCCGCAATCCCCAAATGTTCCCCCAAAAGACTTCTAGCACTGTAGCGGCCATGGAAAGCACAAAGGATTTTCTCTGAAAAATCAAGCTACCTAAATGAGAAGGAAATAAGCAAATAATAAGCAAGAGAGAAAGCTACAATGGGTAGAGTGCCCTGAGTATCGTATCAGACCACCCCAATAAACTGAAAGTGATCAAAATCCTTTTCCTAGTGCCTGTGTGGAGATGTCGTTATCAAGACAGTGACCGGCTCCATCTATTAAATTCTAGTATCTGTCTTGCCAAAACACAAGAAAACATAGGCTTAGAAATGTGTGTTACTTTCCAAGAGAAAGAAAGGCAGCTTGGTACCAACAGGAGTTCTGGTGGATGAATCCTAGAGGTGTGGCCCAGAAGCTGGGAGGCCCAGGTGGCTGGCCTCCTGCAGGGAACTGATGACGCTTGAATTGCCAGCTGGCCCCGCCAGCCTCCTCTTGGCTGTGGTGGCTAGCCTTGCTACCCGTCTTTTGTCTGGTGGCATCTAAGTGCACGTCTGTGTCATTCTTCCTCTAAGTCAATACACCTGTGTGAAGAGTGCCCAGCATTGCAGAAGGGGCTTCCTGAGAGAAAAGAATCCACATAACTTACAAGCCACTTCAGGAATGCCTACTATTATGTTCTTTCTTTGAAGTTTGCTTAATCTTTAAATTCAGCATGCTGCTTAACAACTTAAAAATAAATACAACACCACACACACAGACACAGACACACATACCACACACACACACACACACACACACACACACACACACACACACACAC
>NW_026590062.1:25582112-25589864 GCF_907164565.1 Psammomys obesus | reverse complement strand
CACACACACACACACACACACACACACACACACACACACACACACACGTCTTTCAGAGCACACTTCACCTGCTCTGGTTGGGTGCCAGCCTTCAGGTGATGGTTAGGCAGATTTCTTTTCCTTGTAGAAAAATCCATGGCTTGTTGCCCCCGCAGATCTCGAGAAGATGTGGGAGAGGAGGGTGGCAAAGCCATTGCTGTTGGAATCCTTCATGTGGAACACATAAAACGAGACGAAGTGGCACTTTTGAGTGGCACCCTAGATGGCACCTCCAGTCACCAGGCACAGGCTGCTGGCGTGGAGCATGCTGGTGTTCAGCAAGACCAGCGCTGTGCTGTTGACCTGAGTGGGTTGGGATAGCAGATGGTATGAGTGCTATCACGAGGGGCAGGGTGCCCTCGGTACCCACGAAGACCTTCCTCACTTTGCACAGCTTATACTTAGCCTCCCTGGGCGTGATGCAGGGCATGGCAAAGTGGCCCTTGGTGTCGCAAACCAGGCAGAAATTCTTGCCACTCTTGCTGATGACATTCATGAGGCCCGCTGGGTAGGCCACATCGGTTCTGATCTTGCCATCGACCTCCACGAGCTGCTGCTTGCCAACCGCCTTCAGCTTGTCTCCCATTAGCACATACTCTTGTTCCTGAGGAAAACGCCGAATGGCATGCAGTCCCACAGGTGATATCCAGTGGTGCATGGCTGCCACACTGTTCATGGGTCCCGTCCCGAGACATGGTGGAGCAACACGCATGCGCGGAAAGCAGAGCATGTCTTTTTTTTTTTTTTTTTTTTTTTTTTTAATTCTAGGGTTCTTCTCCCACACTTGATGCCTTTTACTAGAAAACCCAGCCCCGTGTTTCTCCACCATTGCTTTCATAGACAGCAATGTGTTAGCAGCTCTGCAACTGTCCCTGCAATCTGGGATTCATCTGACATGGCTTCGCCTAGAACAAAGCCATGACCAAGTGCCTAGTCTTTTTTGACTTGCACAATTATTGCCCCTGTTTCTCTATTTATGCCCCCTATTTGCCTGTAGTAGTGAAGTCTTTCTTTAAATGCTAAGTCTTCTATGAGGTCTGGAGGGTTCACTTGGTTTTTACCAGGACTTTTTTCTTCAGGGGTGAGAACTCCAGAGCCATCGCCGTAGAGTCGCGCCCTATCCTTCACGGGAAATGGATACAGACACTTCCTGCTTACACACCGTCTGCTGCCTACTGTCACTACTTCCCATGCCAGGAGTACTTGCCACCGGGTTTGTGGCTCTTACTGTGGGGTGACAGGCCACCTGTCCTTTTTGGCCGGCCTGTGCGCATGCCACGTCCTAGCGTCTTCTCTCTGCATGGCTCACATTGATACCTTGCCTAAATTAGAGCTGAAAGCCAGGAGACACTAACCCTTTTCTGTGGTGGCATGGCTCCTCTGTGTAGTTGCAGGATTGTGATCTCCAGGGGTGTCTTCCTCTGCTCTTTCCCCTGATTTCCCAAACTTTCAAATCCAACCTTCACCTAAAGCAAAGATTTTACCACCCACCCTTTCTACATAGTCGCTCTCTTCCCAGCCTATTCACTTCTTGGTTGAAACATTTCAGCAGAATAGAAAAAAAAGATGCGTGTGTATGTGAGAGAGAGAGAGAGAGTTCTAGTTATTCTAGAAGTTAATTAGTTGTCAAAGATGATGAGTTGTGTAGAAGTTAAAAAGAACTCATCATAGTAGCATCAAATGATGCTGAAGGTAACCCATTTTTTGTCCATGCTCTTGAGTAGCTCGTGGATAGCAGGTATCTCTTCTCTTTTCTTGCTAAGAATGTTATTTCATGGTAAACAGGCTTCCTTTTTCTCTATGATTTATGTTTTTATTACACTTATAGTGTGTGTGTGTGTGTGTGTGTGTGTGTGTGTGTGCGCACATGTACTCGCACCTTGAGGTAAGGGTGATAACATTAAAAGCAAGGAAGCCAAGGAGGTTAAGGATGTTTGGCTGTTCTTCCAGCAGACTTGGGTTCCATTCCCAGCACTCACGTGGCAGCTCGAAGCTATCTGTGGCTCCAGCTCCAGGGTATCACACACCCTTTTCTGACCTCTGTCAGCCAGACACACACAAAGCCTACAAACATGGAGGCAGGCAGGCAGTCACCCATTTATCAAAAATAAAAATAAGTCCTTGGGTTTTCTGGGAAAGTATTTTGCTTACCATATGTAGAAACTCCAGAGGAAAGCAAAACTTTAGAAACAACAGAACAGATTTTTAGATGGCATCATCAGCCCCAGACATTTCTAAAACATTATGTCCCCTGGGCTATTCAGTCCAAGAACAAATACTGTATGTTCTTACTAAGTTAGCTTGAATTAAATTTTTCTCTTTTTAAATCAAACCACTACTAATAAATCTGTGCATTATCATTAGGATAATAAAGACTTATCCAGGCATGCAAAGAAATCGTGGGGGAGACAAGTGGTGGGCGTTAGTACGCCGAAAGGATACTTGTATCGAGTGACACACAATACAGGCTCATGACAATCAACAGGCTTGGCTTTTCAAAGTATTTATTCACTCAGCGGGAGCGTGACATTTAAAAATAAAAGACTTCTTTTGCTAGCGAGCCCAGATAATTATGACATGAAAACAACAGTTTTCAAATCTGCTGACTAAAGCTGCTGGAAATCGCTGTGTGATGAAGCATCTTGAAGGAAACCCAACTGTTTTTTTTTTTTTGTTTGTTTGTTTGTTTTGTTTTGTTTCAAGCATCGGGAACCAAAGTAGAATGAATTTAGAGACAGATCTCTCTGCCCTCCCACCTTGTGGGTAACTAGAGAGGAATGAGCCACTTGCTATTTGAGCATCTCCCATCTGTGATTTCTTTTAGGAAGAGGCTCACTTGAGGTATGGCCCGTGGGAGAAGACAAAGTAAAATCAATGGTGCCTTCAGTAGGACAGGAGCTTCTGCCTCCTAGAAGTGCCGGGTCTCCCCCAGCTCTCTGCCCGATCCTCCCTGGAGCTTTGAGTTGCTTTCTTGAGCTCTGGCCGTCATTGCCCCTCTCCAGGCAGCGAGATGGATGGCCAGCCAGGACTATAGCCCTCCCTGCACAGACACTGCCCCCAAGTAACAGCAAACTCTATAACCTACACTTACTCATCCCAGCTATTTTATGGGTTAAAAATACTCATTCAAAGATGGCAGCTTGCCCAGCTAAGGGTCAGAAATTATATTATAAAGAAAAAGTGCAGGGTTCTGGTGGAGGGGGGATTGCAACTAGGCAGTCGCTGCATGCCAGAGCCTGGGGCTCTAGGTAGGGACAGGAATGAAGGATCCTGACATCTTCAAGACTGCAAATACCACTGCTTTCTAAACTAGATACATCTTAGTGGAACCTGTTGAACTGCAGTTGATGATGACTACTTGAGCTCTCAGATGCTCTGAAAATGGCTGTGTACCGACTTTCTCTTCTTTGTCTTCCATAACAATCAAGTTCCCCGAATGCACTCGTAATTCAATGGTTCAACCTTCTTAATGTTGTGATCCTTTAATACAATTCCTCGTGTTGTGGTGACCCCCATCCATAAAATTTTTCCGTTGCTACTTTATAATTGTAATTTTGATACTGTTGTGACTCATAATGTAAATATCTGATTTGCAACCCTAAGGAGGGCCACGACCCACAGATTGAGAACTGCTACTCTAGATGTTTTCCATTACTCATGGCTCTTTAATCGTTATATTGGCTAGGCTGCTCATACAATTGCTGATAATGGCTGTAGGTTGAGAGTTTAATGATAAAAGTGAAATGTGAATATAGTCTTTTTCTTCTCGGCATGCATTTTTCCAAGTATGTTTTCTGAAAAATGTAAACAAAACAATCACAGCTCTTAGACTACAGAATTGCGCTTAGCTTAAGCATCTGGATGATGGTAAGCAGACCAACTCATTATGGAGGAGGCTGACACACTCAAAGCTCTCAGCTATTTCACATCCGTCAGTGCTCACCTCCATTCCCACCTCCTCGTTGCCTTCCAGCATCTGAAAGATGTACCAGCAGCAGCAGCTCTCAAACCTGGGGATTACTAATGGGTTTTAGTACATTGTTCTGTGATAGTTTTGCTGGTTGGTGAGTAGGTGAGTTTCTTCTGGAGATGAGAAGGATTAGGATCCCTCCGCAAGGTTCAGGGACTGTTAGGGAGGTGCAAAGACTGTAAGAGCCAGAGGTCTGGGAAGATTAGCGTGAAACAGTGTCTTCTGGACATGACAGGACCACCACACTCCTGAACCTCCAGCAGCCATGGCTGCCTCCACAAGGCCAAGCCAACATTCGAGCACAGAATGGGAAGCATGAGTCTCTGCCCTCAAAGGAGGTGCAACAGACAGTTGATGGCAAGGGCAGTCAGTTTTTTCAGGGTGTGCCTCCTCTCCAGTGGTGACTCTGTACGCATGAGGATATGAACATCAGAAATTGGAGTAGGTGGGTTATTCTTCTTATAACACCAAGTTTGGGGGATAGTGGGAAGGTGAGAGCCTGAAGGAACTGAGGGTGAATGTGATCAAAACATATTGTATGAGATTCTCAGAGAATTAATAAAAGTATTTCTAAAGGATTAGAGTTTATAAAGACACCCAGTCCAGATGTCACCATGCTTTTATTCTTTGAAGTACTCATGTGCAAAGCATATAGCAAAAATGAATTTATTAATATGAACCACATATAACTAAGTTTAAGGGTGAAGAAAGAAAAAAATCAAATAACTTATCTGGGGTCAGAAATATGATAAACCAGCTTTAAGACTAGATCTGGATAAGAATCATGAATTGGTACAGAGCTGAGGTGTTCTCTTAAGCTCAGATGGCAGTAGGCAGAAATTTGGCTCTTGTGGTAAAGTGATGCACCCCAATCCCATAGATTGAATGAATGAAGCTTCCTGTCCAAAAGGAGTCTGAGAATACCAACTGTAGAATCTTCCCAGATTCTATATTCTGGGAATATAGATTTCCCAATTGATTTCCAGTTGCCAATTAGATTTCCCAATTGGCAAATGATGGGCTGGAATGTCACAGACTCAGTCTCCCAGAAGCCACCAGTAGTGCATCAGAACAAGAAAACTAGACTGCCCTTGTGGCCAAACCCGGGAACAAAATAATTATACACATAAAGCCACTACTCAAAGAAAACTGGTGACAGAAGGAGAAAGAAAAAAAATCCAGATGGATTGAAAACCCAAATTCTAAAGCACAGAGACTCTCCTGTTACAATAGCCAGCTTCTGAATCTTTAACATGAATGTATTCTAGAAGAGACAAACTTTTAATAAGATTGTGGCAAAAACTTTAAACCTTGCCTTACAATGGAAGGTAAAATAGAAAATAGCAAAAACTAATTAGAAAATTTCAAACATTAGAAACAGTCATTGAAGTAAAATGCAGTAAACACAATTTAATCAAGATTATAATGAAATAAGGGATGTCAAGTGAATTGGTAATTCATCTGGAAAAACAGCATAGATAAAGAAAGTGTTTGAAAATCACTAATAAATAGGATATACAGGACAAACTGCAAGTCTGTATTACATGTCTGACAGGAGTGGAGGGTGTAGTTAAGAATGTATTCACTGTGATTGTTTACTACATGACTTTACTACATGACAGTAAAGGATTAAAAACACAGAAACACACAGAAGTGTAGATTAAAAACAAGAAAGTACCATGCAGTTTTTATAACTGTTGCTCTATAGTACAGCTTGAGATCAGGGATGGAGATACCTCCAGAAGATCTTTTATTGTAGAGAATTGTTTTAGCAATTCTGGGTTTCTTGTTATTCCATACGAAGTTGAGAATTTTTCTTTCCAGGTCTGTAAAGAATTGTGTTGGCAATTTGATGGGAATTGCATTGAATCTGTAGATTGCTTTTGGTAAGATGGCCATTTTTACTATGTTAATCCTGCCAAGCCATGAGCATGGGAGATCTTTCCATCTTCTCATATCTTCCTCTAATTCTTTCTTCAGAGACTTGAAATTTTTTTCATACAAGTCTTTGACTTGCTTGGTTAGGGTTACGCCAAGGTACTTTATGTCATTTGTGGCTATTGTGAAGGGTGTTGTTTCTCTAATTTCTTTCTCAGCCCTTTTGTCTTTTGTATACAGGAGTGCTACTGATTTTTTTGAGTTAATTTTATATCCGGCCACTTTGCTGAAGGTGTTTATCAGCTGTAGGAGTTCCCTGGTAGAGTTTTTGGGGTCACTCATATATACTATCATATCATCTGCAAATAGTGATAATTTGACTTCTTCCTTTCCCATCTGTATCCCCTTGATCTCCTTCGACTATCTTATTGCTCTAGCAAGGACTTCCAGCACTATGTTGAAGAGATATGGAGACAGTGGGCAGCCTTGTCTTGTCCCTGATTTCAGAGGGATTGCTTTAAGTTTCTCTCCGTTCAGTTTGATGTTGGCTATAGGCTTGCTGTATATCGCCTTTACTATGTTTAGATATGTGCCTTGTATCCCTGATCTCTCCAGTACTTTAAACATGAATGGATGTTGGATTTTGTCAAATGCTTTTTCAGCATCTAGGGAGATTATCATGTGGTTTTTTTCTTTCACAGAATGGTGGATCAATGGAATCGAACAGAAGACCCAGAAATAAACCCACACACTTATGGACACCTGATTTTTGACAAAGATGCCAAAACCATACAATGGAAAAAAGATAGCATCTTTAACAAATGGTGCTGGTCCAACTGGATGTCTACATGTAGAAAAATGAAAATAGATCCATACTTATCACCCTGCACAAAACTGAAGTCCAAGTGGATCAAAGACCTCAACATAAAACCAGACACATTAAATCGGCTAGAAAAAAAAGTGGGGAATACCATAGAACTCATTGGTACAGGAGAAAACTTCCTGAACAGAACACCAACAGCACAGGCTCTAAGAGCAACAATCAATAAATGGGACCTCATGAAATTGAAAAGCTTCTGTAAAGCAAAGGACACCGTCATCAAAACAAAGCGACTGCCTACAGATTGGGAAAGAATCATCACCAACCCTCTATCTGACAGAGGACTCATATCCAATATATATAAAGAACTAAACAAACTGAAAAGCAACAAACCAAGTAATCCACTTAAAAAATGGGGAACAGAGCTAAAGAGAGAATTCTTTGCAGAGGAATATCGAATGGCAGAGAAGCACTTAAAGAAATGCTCAACCTCATTAGCCATTAGGGAAATGCAAATCAAAACAACCCTGAGATTTCACCTTACACCCATCAGAATGGCCAAGATGAAAATCTCAAGGGACAATACATGCTGGAGAGGTTGTGGAGAAAGGGGAACCCTTCTACACTGCTGGTGGGAATGTAAACTGGTACAACCACTCTGGAAATCAATCTGGCGCTTTCTCAGACAACTAGGAATAGCGCTCCCTCAAGATCCAGCCATACCACTCCTAGGCATATACCCAAAAGAGGCGCAAGTACACAACAAGGACATTTGTTCAACCATGTTTGTAGCAGCTTTATTTGTAATAGCCAGAAGCTGGAAACAACCCAGATGCCCCTCAACTGAAGAATGGATGCAGAAACTGTGGTACATCTATACAATGGAGTATTACTCAGTAATGAAAAATAAGGAAATCATGAAATTTGCAGGTAAATGGTGGGACCTGGAAAGGATCATCCTGAGTGAGTTGACCCAGAAGCAAAAAGACACTCACGGTATATACTCACTCATATAAACATACAATATAGAATAAACCCACTAAAA